>NC_081827.1:248252116-248561443 GCF_030867095.1 Alligator mississippiensis
CAGTGCTATGGTTTCATAATTTCATTAATTTTGGAGCCTGTTGATGTCCTATCCAGACAGCTTTGTTAGAAAGCGAGTTGTTAATCCAGCCATGAATAGGAAAGTGGTAAATTCACCGCCCAAAAGAATGAGAGTGCTAAAGCAAAAATCAGCCTCTCTTCATCCATAGGAGTAGAAATGCTATTTATTCATTGACAGAAAAAAGTGAATGCAGGATTACAGGAATGGAAATCAAGGATGCCATAAGCTTCCTAAAAGGAAGATCCGGTATCAGCAGTACGGTACATGACTGGAAACTATTTGGCAAATAAAGTCATTTGGGAACACAGCAACTTCTCAGCATGCCACTGCAAAAGCTTTGAATTTGAAGATGAAACACAGTATAGATGAAAAGAAAAGTAAGTGGATGATGAGTACAGGTCTTTCCTCGTTGTAATAGGTGCATTGAAAAAGAAGGCTCTGAAGTTTCATCACAGTTTTAAAAACGCTGTAGGGATGGAAAAGCCTCAACCAATGCAAGACATGATTACTGACAAAAAAAATTGCTGACAAAAATTGGTAGGACACATGTGAAACTGTAGCCTAAGATAGGAAAAGCTGCCCTGAGTATTCCCAGGTAGTATTCAGTAGGGCTGTGCAAAGCTTCAGTCCCTGATTCGATTCGGTGGAAATTTGGCCCAGTTTGGTGGCCAAATCTCCGAATCCAAATCGAATCAAAGGATCCTTTAATCTCTCCGAATCGAATCAGAACCCTCCAAATAGATTCAGAGAGATTTGGAGATTCGGCCATAGACACAGCTTTAAATGTTTTTCTACATACCTCTAGGTAGCAGGAGGCTCGTCAATGCTGCAATGCTGGGGTGGATGGAGCACCCACAGAAGCGCAGGGCGCTCCCCAGCGTGATCAGCAGCAGACCCAGAAGTGAACCAGAAGCACTCCCGGTCTACTTCTGGGTCTGCCAGGGAGCATGCCAGGGCCTCCCCCTCGCCACCCTTGGGCCCCCCCAGCTCAGTGATGGTGCCTCCTGGTTCTGGGGGGCACCTGGTACTTCCAGTCCATTTCTGTGTTCACCGCCAAGCACGTGGTGGGCCCCCCGCGCTCCTGTGGGACGCTCCATGTGCCCCAGCATTGCAGCATTCACAAGCTGCGCTGGTACCTTGAGGTATGTAAAAAAAACTTTTAAAGCTGTGTCTGTGTCCGAATCACTGATTCTCTGAACCAGCATCAAATCTTCAGATTCGGATTTGGCTGAATTGAATCAGGGACAGTGATCCGAACCAACAAATCGAATCACTGTCCCCAGCTCGGGCCGAATCCAAATCCAAATTGAACAGGGCCTGTTTCGCACACCCCTAGTAGTCAGCACTACACCTCCTTGTGTGTGTCTACACAAGGCACTTGACTGACCGGTAGACTAATCTACTGCACAATAAAGTATCAGTGTCTACACATGTGCACCATTTATTGCACAGTAAATTAGTCTACTGCCCAGTTAGCTACTACTTGTAAATACAGGTAATAGACTAACTGTGCAGTAGATACGGTGCAGTCACTCATGTGTAGATGCTGACCAGGAGCAAATTTGCTGCTCTTGGCCAGCCCCAGAAGTGGGACAGCTCTTGGCCAGCCCCAGGCTGCACAGGGAAGCCCCACTGGGCACGGGGCTTGCCCCCATGTGCATGGGGCTGGGAGAGCTCTGCAGCAGCAGTCGTCTCCCAGCCCCGTGCATGTCAGGACCCCTCCCAATGTGCACGGGGCAAGAAGACAGCTGCTGCTGCAGCTGGCAGAGCTCTCCTAGCCCCATGTGCATGGGGATGGCCCTATGCACCCTTTCAGCCCCAGGCTAGCACCCCAGAGGAGCCTGGAGCTCCCCTTGGCTGCTGCAGGGGGCCAGAGCAGGGTAGAAGCAGCCCTGTACTAGGCTGTTCCTGTTGGGAGCAGATTTGCTCCAAACAGGGAGCACACGTAGACATGTTCCCAGGGAATGCTTACTGCATCGTGAGCCTTTCTAGAATGAATCATTTATGTAGAGACCCCCCCTGTGTCAAAAGCCCTAAGATACAGGCATGGAAAGAACATTGCTTCACTGTGCCAACCACAGGGTTCATTGCAGCTAGATATAAGTTAGACCTTAACGTTGCTTGAAGTTGTACAGAGGGCTGGCCCTAGATGAGAGGTGCATAAAAGTAGCATGAAGCCGCCTTCCCTACTGGGTCCTGAACAGAAGAGCCTCATCTTCAGAGACTTCGAGCATTCACAACTCCCATCGACTTCAACTGGAGTCACAGGCACTCGGCTCAACTGCAGTGCTGGCGAGCTGGAGTTGAGAGTCCAAATATCATGGTACTGTCTTACAAATGTGCAAAAGGCTCAAAACTCCAGAGGGAATCTGAGCCCGAGTTTGGCTTAGACTCAGGAGCTCCAGATACGTCGCCCTCTGCTCTTCATCTGCTTATTGTGTCTATTGTGGCACTGCCTAAGGACACCAGAGAGGGATCAGGGCCCCCCCCACACTGTGTGACATACCATGTCCCTGAATCCTTACAGTTTAAAAGAGACAATGCACAATAGATGAATAAATAGACAAATAGCAGACAGAAAGGACAACATGACAGCATAGACAGACACACTGACTAGGTGAGAAGACAAGATAGCCCCCACAGTCCAAGGTGGCCGTAACCAGATCAGAAAAGTCAGAGTCTAGCATGTATATTTTAAGAGACAAAGATAAGAAAGGAAAAATCAGTGTGCTTTGTTAATTCTGACAAGCACTTAAATATAAGAGCTACCTGGAAACCAGCCTGAAAGCACTTGTGGACAAGCAGACCATCCAGGCTTGTAACAGCTGGAGCACAGAGCAACACGAGGGAGGGAAGAGCTAACGTCACGAGAAAATAGATTTGACAATTCCTCTCTCTCAATACATAGGCACTGAACATCTGCCTTCCTTCCTCCCTCTCTCTCTTTATCCACATAACGTATCTCAGATCAATTAACCAGACATTGCCGTTTTCCCTAACCGTGTCTTTGCTAAAATAATTTTTCACATCCTTTTCCTTCATGTCTAGGAGTATTATTGTCAATGTAACAAACAAATGGACAAATGGCCACACTTGGAAACGATGGAAAAAAAGCTGCGTTCCCAGAGACACTGACCTTTATCTCTTCCAACTGTTGAGTTTCAAATCAAAATGGTAGTAGAAAAAATAAAAATTAATCCGACCATCAAATAGATCCAGCGCGGTGCAAATGTAAGCAATTTGACAGCATAAGCCACTTCTGTATTATACTGGATAATTACCTTGCAATGCTTACTGAGCAGAGCCTCTACTTCCTCCATGATGTGCTTATTACGCTCAATAGTGATACTAAAGAAGGACCCCCTGCCATGGGCGACTGGTGCCTCCCGAGTCTGGGGGGGCACCAGATCGCCAACGAGTGCAGGGGGTTCCCCAGCAGCTGACCCAGGGGGGGCCTAGTAGCCAATTGCTGACTGGGTGGGGGCCCAGGGGCTGATCATCAAGCCCAAAATCACCAGTGGTGAAACTGGAAGCACACTTCCACCAGCACTTCCAGTTTTGCAGCTGGTGCTTCCAGGGGGTGCACGTGCACCCCCTACGCATCACCAATGCTCCCCGCCATCTTCGAGCTCAGTGATTTTCAACCAACATAAACCCAGAGATTTCAAATAGGCAGACAAGGTTCTTTGGGTAATCTGATATCTTTTATTAGATGGTCTGAAATCTGCTATCTTTTATTAGACCACCTCATAAAAGATACCAGATATACCCTTGATAGAATCAAGGCACTCCTTGGTAGACTCAAGGCATCCCTCGGAAAATGTCAGCTCTTCATTTTCACTCTGTCTGTATCCAAAAGCTTGCAAAGAGCTTTTTTCCAACTATTTAGTTGGTCTAATAAAAGATATCACATCTACCCAAAGAGCCTTGTCTGCCTAAGACCTTAGACCAACACGGCTGCAACCAATACCCCTGAGATTTCAAATAGGAATTCATAGCGTTAAAAATGTTCTGACATATTGTGGTCTCTCCAAGTCCTTTGTAATGGAAGAATTGCTCTATTATTTTTCAGGAGTTAAAAACAGGGAAAATTAAGGTGCGTTGGTTGTAGCCGTGTTTGACTGCAGTCATAGGCAGGCCAGGTTCTTTGGGTAGATGTGTTATCTTTTATTAGACAAACTAAATAGCTGGAAAAAAGTTCTTTGCAAGCTTTCGGGCACAGACCGAGCGAAAATTAAACGCTGACATTTTCCAAGGGGCGCCTTGAGGCAATCAAGCAGCGCCTTGAGCCTGAAAACGTTGAGAACCAGCGATCGAGCTCCTTGGATTTCCTCTCCTTTTGAGCGTGCCCCACAAGTAGCAGTGCATACACTAAACAAGAAAGCTTTTCAAACTCCTGGACTCTATGACTGAACACTGTACGTCAGTCAAAGGTGTAAAAACACCCAAGGACATAATTTAGCTAATGTAAGCACTTTAGGGCTCCCACTGAAACGGCTGGGAATGGTGCAGTCAGTTGTTTAAGGCTCTTTTTTTGTCACAAGTAAGATATATGTTTACATGGCAGACTTAATTGCTGTTTTCAGAGGACTAATGCTGTGTAAAATCATAGTCATCAATACAGCCATTTATTTTGACTATAATTAACAAATCAAGTCACAGCACGTTTTACTTATTTGCCAATCTGTTGAATATTCACACTGGCCCCAAGTCGCCTATTCATTTCGCAGTAAACATGTTGCCTAGCAACTGAATGTCAATATCAACAGTGGCTGATGAAGTTGTTAATCTCGGGAAGACTGACAGATTAAGCCCAATTCTCCATTGCAAACCTCTTATTGTTCAAGACTTACATTTGCCCACAAGGATATCTGTGTTCAAAAGATACCACATTTCCTTCTACTATTAAAATTAAATGAAGTGTGTTGTAGGCAGGAAAAGGCTGCGTGTTCTGCCGGGCATGCATGTTTTGCATGCATCACAGCATCTGGCATTGTGTTTGCAGGATCTATTGACCATTGCTAATTTCCAGAGACAATTAAAGACACTTTTGCATCTGTTCATCATCCTGGAATAAGCTATCATATACCCATTCATTGTGCGCTGGAATATAGATGAGGTTAAGAAAACACAAATCTCTCTTTTGCCATGCAAGACAGTGCTTCCACTGCAAATGTTTCAAGCATTAGATATGGATGATGAGCTTTGATGGGAAAGTTCAGAGAGATCATGAAAGTGTAGTGGGCAGTAGGCAAGAAATATAGTTTAGCTTGCACAAAACCAAAAAAAGAGCAGGGAAAGGCTGAATGCACAAGTTTTCTACTCATCTGCCCTGCAGCTCAGCAAGCCTCACCAACACGTGAACTACAGCCACGTTTAGTCTGATTCATCACCATAACCATTGGCCAAAGAGTTTTCAGACCCAAAGCATCGGATTCCTCTTTTTCCCTCGTGTTTTCCTCTCCATCTTGGATGTGCTTCTTGGTGCACGCTCAGGACATCCGTAAACTGATTGCACGGACTAATTTCAGGGCTTTGGCATGAGCTGAGAAAGGGTGAGCAGGGGTTGTATTTCTCCACCGTGCTCCCAGGATCACCCCAGAGATGGTGGTTGCTTCCCTCAACCGCCCTCCCCATCCCACAAGCTCCAAGTTGAATCAAGTCTTCTGCTGAAAATGGGTTCAGTCTTATCTGGATGGTAACAAGACTAGTGGCTATAGCAAGAGTTACATGTATAGCCCTAGCGTGACGAAGGTAGTTCCTAAATGGATTTGTTCCTTTGCCAGGTGTTCATGGAGCAGAGATCTGAGCTGTCAGGAATCAGACAGCCACCACCTCAATTGCCCCAGATGGCCCAAGTTACCCAAGTGGGCTGCCTGCCAGTGGCCTAACTACCCTCAACTGGCCCCAGTTGTCTGCAAGGGTCTGGCTGCCTCTTTATAAACAGCAGCTCTTTCCACATCTGGCAAGCTACTCAGCAATGTCTCTCTGTCTAGCCTAGGGCTTCGATCTAATGCCTTGCTCTTAGTTTCCTGGTTCCTAGCTTTGATTTCCAGATCCTGGACCTTGCCTGTTTGTTCCTAATGTCCTCGGTCCTGCTTACAGACCTCAGCCTCCTGTCGCACCTACTCCTGATCCCCTGACTCTACCTGGGACCTTTGCTTCCCTGACCTTATCTGTTCCTGATCCCCTGGGTTGCAACTCTCCAGGGTCAAGCTCCAACTGCCTACATCCTAATCATATCCCTGATAAAATAATATATAGCTCATTTGCACAGTAATATTTTTATTTGCACTTTGTGCACTTTGCGCACTTTCATCTGAAGATCCTAAATCACTGCACAAACCCGTGGGATTCTTGCACTGCTCTAGTGAGGCAATGTCCCCATTTTGCAGATGCACAAACCAGCAAAGTAAATGGTCTTGGTGCATCAGTAAGAGAGTCAGGAATAAGACTACAGATGTCTGGACTCCCGGTCCCTACCCTAATCAGGAACCAGCACCAAAGTGCTCAAGGCACCTGTGCTTACTTGCACTGCAGATACTGAGCATGAAAGGGCATCAGGGAGGGCTGTGGAGGGCACAGGTAGCTTGGTGCAGTTCAGTGGCACCACAGGCTGGGTTGGACCTTTCTGGGCCAAACCCAACCTCGTTAGGGGCCAGACCTAGCCCATGGTCCATATGTTACCAACCCCTGCCATACTGTACATCAGCAATAGCCGGCCAATTCATGTGGCAAAACACTGACGCACGCTCACGCCTCCCCAGGTATTCAGAAATTTTGGGCCCAGAGGGGCCACTATGATCATCTGGAGAACATCGACGCCATACAGCGCAGTGCTAAACAAGCTAGCACCAGAAACATCTGGCCACATTAGCTCAGCATGCCAGCTGAGATCATTTATTCCACTGAGATGGTCATTTAGGGCTGGCATAGGTGTCTTTACGCAGCATGGTATTCTGCTATGAAGATATACCACCAGCCTGACCTGTTTTGTAGAAAAGTCAGGACGGAAGTGACCTCCAGAGACCATCTAGTAAAACCCCCTGCCTGAGGCAGGATCATCCCTATCCAAACCATGCCATAATGTAAACTCTTCATAAGACTACTGTCAACATAGACCTAACATCCTTACCTGCCACAGGTAAAGCAGCAGTCAAGGTCCTGCTTCTATAAAATGTTGTCACTATATGCTTAAGAGGTACAGAGCTATGCTCCCACTATAGAGAAAGGCAAAAACCCCCAGTCCACACCAAGTGACCATGGGAAAAAGTCCTTCCTGAGCCCAAATATGGTGATCATCCTGACCCCGAGCAGACGGGAAGACCCTCCAGCCAGGAATCCTCGGCTCTGGTCCCGCCGGGAGCATTGGCACATCACAGGCCAGCTCCAAAATGATCCTTGCTGTGCTTGGAACAAAGCATCATTTCTAGAGGGAAAAATATGTAATAAACATCAGTGAGAGAATTTCCCATGGCCTTTGGTAAATTGTTGCAATGATTAATTATCCCCATTGCTGAAAACTGGCACCTTAATTCCAGACTCAATTGTCTAGCTTCAGCTTCCAGCCATTGACGCCTGTTAAGCCAGTGGTTCTCAACCTTTTTAGACTCAAGGCACCTCCTCATAAAATGCCAGCCCTTATCTTTCTTTTGTTTTTTTGACTGTGAAAAAATAATGGAGCACTTCTGTTGCATTGAACTCAGAAACACCACGACGGGTCAGCATGTTTCTGACGCTATGGATTCCTATTGGAAAGCTCCGGGTTTATCTCGTGAACCACATGTAGGTGCTTGTGCACCTAACATATTGTACATCACCCTTAAAAGGATGTCCCAGCACCCCAGGGTGCTGTCACAGCCCGGCTGAGAATCACCATGCTAGACCTCTGTAAATCAAAGCGCTCTTAATCAAATCCTGCTCTCTGTATACCCACCCATAGACTGCAATTAAGTCATCCCTTAACCCGTCTTTGTTGAAGTCAGATTGAGCTTCATTAGTAAGCAAGCTTCACTATATGACATGCATTCCAATTTTTAAATCATGTTTGTGCTTCCTTCTTGAACTCGGCAGATTTTCAGCTTCCCTCTTAAATGGTGGATGTCAAAACTGGACACAGTATTTCAGCTTCAACTGTCCTTGTGCCAAATACGAAGGAAGGCATTACAACTTCTAACCCCTTGCTCAAGATTTCTTTATTTACACATTCAAGAGTCAAATTAGCCCTTTGAACCACACTGCACTGGGAGCCCCCTTCAGCTGATTTACAGGTCTCAACTCACAGCATCCGTTTCAGAGTCACTTCTTCCCAAAATAACATCTTGCATCCTGTGTGTCTTACATTATTCATCTGTTCGGAGACCTTACACTTGACTGTATTGAAATGCATACTGTCCACCTGAGTCCAGATCCACCTCTTTCCATCAGTAGACCTACCCTCGTCTTAATTTACCATTCCCCCAATCTTTGTCATCCGCACACTTTGTTATTAATAGCTTTGTGTTTTCTTTCAACTCATTGATGAAAACGTTCGGTAGAACAGAGCCAAAACACAACTCCCGTGGGATCCCATTAGAAAACAGCCACGTGACAAGGAGCCTGTATTTATCATTGCATTTTCAGCCCTATCATGGAAGCAGCTTTTACACCATTTAATGTGTGCCATTGATGTTGTATTATTCTAGCTGATTACCCAAGATGTCAGGTGGTACCAAGTCAAATGTCTTAGAGCAGCAGACTACACCAACACTACACTTCATCAACCAACTTTTAATCTCATAAAAATGGCCTGATCTTTGGCCAAACACCTCCTCCCCCTCCCAAAAAAATAAATAAATCAGTGAAAGGTTGACACACGAAACATGTCTGAAAGGTATTTTGGAAGAGAACCAAAGGACATGACCAGTCCACAGAGAAAAAACTTAATCCATTTTAAAAAGAGCTCCTTTGGATAATCAATGGGGCACTAAGCCAGCAATATGCCATGAAAAAGAGAGACAGTCGTTCAGCTAGGATGGTTGCAGGCTATTAGGGCTTTGGGGGTAAATGCCAACACATTAAATGCCATTTGGAAAGCCATAGACACAGCCACCATGGATTGCAAAGCATCAAGGTAATATGCTTTCCATGAGATACAACAGGCTGCTTATCACATGGTGGTATCTGCACCAAGTTTGGGTATCTATTGGATATACAGCATCCTGATAGATTAGACTTGAGGTGATAAGTGCTAGGTCCATATCACAACAATAGAAAGAAATAAAGTTAACCTCCTGGCTAGTAGAAACGAACAACCCCCCAAAAAACCTGACCCCTGTTAAACCTTAACTGGCCAACAACGATCTGGACTCCAAAGTCGCACAAACAGGGGATGAGCAAAGTTCACTGTCACAGAGGCAGAAATAATTTTACAGCTGCCTTTCTTACCTTACCGGTACCACCTAGCTGGTCGCTCCCTGGACATGGCTTGGACAGCTCGCTCTAACCCATGCTTCAGTCCGATTCACGGGTCTGTGGCACCACCTGGTTTGGGAGAAAAAGAAGAAAAGCAAATGCCATGTCTTACACTCAAGGCCTTGCAACCCTTCTGCACTCACCTTCTGATCTTTTCTACCTTGGGAACACTTCTTCTACTAGAAGAAGAGACAAGATGGGACCCCGCAGAACCACACAGAGCGAGCCCTCGGGGAAGAACAATTGACTACCATTGCCCTACATTTTTTTTCCAGACAGATGAAGAATGAAAACACCCCAAAACATCCCACCTGCTACCTGTCAGACCAGGGCCTGGCCACTCTGCCGTTCCAGCGTGGGATCTGCTATGGCTAGGGTTCGCTACATAGTATGGCAATTGAAATCTTTTCTTTTCCCCTGTGTCTCTCCCAACTAAGCTGTTTAATTTTTTAAAAAATGCATAAATGACAGAAGCGTGCATGCTCTTTTAACATATTACATGTGTGTGAACCCTTTTTTTTTTTTTTAACAAAGCTCAATTTTTACACTTCAACTCAAAATCCCTTTTTAAAAAAGAAGTGTTCTGACCAGGAACCGATTTACGCATGTGGCTGCAGGGAGCTCAATAGAATTGTTATTCATACTAGAGGTTAACGCCTTGATCAGGTATTCATTTACTCACTTAAGAGAAATACACTTGAAAAATAATAGCCTACTGATATTATTGCTGCATACGTTTATTCCTTTTATATAGGTTATTCTTCTATGAAATATTCATTCAAGTGGGCGCTGCTATATTTAGAATGCAAGGAACAGTGTTTTATGCACGTAGATGCTTTTGTATTCTTGCTATGCAGGCAATACAAAAAAAAAATCCTGTGAGCTGTAGTCCCATTGTGTTTTAATTCTAAGCCATGTATTCTGTCAGGTTCAGTCAACATTATAGAGTTTGCCTCTGGGTAAACGACTTCTGCGAGGTAACATCCTTACATATCTGGCGGCCCAGCTATCAATAGGTCCTTGATCACGTACTTTCAAGAGTTTTCACCAAAGTTTCTCTCTCTCTCTCACTTCCGTCAGCTTAATATACTCCATCATTTTAATTGTTTTATAAATGAAAATGTGCTCATCACCTTTAAATAAGCTTCCTCAAGGAAGTACCAACTCAACTAAGTATGCTATCCCCCTTTGAGTTCTTTCCTTCGTGATGCACAGGGGTGGGCAAAATGTGGCCTGCCAGGCCCTCCTATCCGGCCCACGAGGACCCTAAAAAATTGAGAAAATTAATATTTATCTGCCCCTGGGTGCCTGTCATGCAGCCCTTGATAATTTGCCAAAACTCAGTAAGCAGCCCTCCGCCTGAAATAATTGCCCGCCCCTATGATGCACACGTCACACGGTTGATTCACTGGAGACCTTTCTATCAGAGCTGCTCCAAGCTGCCCAAAAGTTCTTAACCTAACTTTTTGATAGTATGAATCTCGAAATGTCTGGCTGGGGCTGGATACTGCCTAGCAGCATTTAGCTCGTTTAGTATACGCTAGATAAAAAGCAGTGGTAGAGCTACCTTGGGAAGTTAAAGGAAGCTTGAGTAAATGTAAAGCAAGGGATCAATGTTGTTTGCTATACAAATAGTGCGTAGAGGACTGGATGTTCTGAGGGCCTAATGTCTCTTCTCTCTCATGTTTCTATGTGTAGATTGTGCATTTATATGTACACAGACATGTACACGTACATACACACACGTAAGTGTACATACATGTGTAGATGTATATATCAGTGTATGTACACGTGCGCGCACGCACACACACCTCCTTATATGTATATGATATATGTTAAGGACTGACCATGACACACAAACCTTTGAACCTGGTCATCCTTTTCTAAAAACCCTACAATTTCTCTCAACTATACTTCAATAAAACGTATTTGGACACACTGAACCAGCACATATGGCAACAAATAAGGCACTCTGAAACCTGTCTCCATGTTCAGGAGATACTCTTGCTCCTTCAGAAATTGTCAGATCACTCAGAAGCACCCAGGCCCCGAAGATGATAATTCTGAAATGTGGCAGAATTGGAAACTAAAGAGTTTGGGTGAAGAAGAGATGGAGGAAGGACACAGGAGTAATCTGTTCTATGCCACTGTAGGATCAATCCCTATATTTATTCTCCATTGCTTTTTCCATCTCAACCTTTAAGGTCTAGAGCAAGATTTCGATTGAGCTGGTGCTGATATTCTGCTCAGGAAGAAAAGGTCATGGAGAACATCAGGTCTGAAAATAAAGACTCCCATCTGGCACAGCCAGAACTTCCTACCTTGTAGAGTTAGAGGGAAAGGCAAAGACCCAAGCAACCCTCAGGCATACTTGGTGTAAAGTTTTTAAAGCTACTGTACTTTGTGCTGTCTTTTGCTATTTATAAACCTACTTTTACCAGAGTGCTATATAATATTGACTATAAAGTAAAAATGAACCTGACTTCCACAATATATGGACCTTTCCATTGACATCAGCAGGAACTAACCCGAGTACTAAATACGTAGAAAATATTCTGCACCACTAGGAAGACGCTGAACTGTGTAGCTTGAGACGTAGTCAGGCAGGGGCTGACCCTTCTTTAATGGAAGGCTTGGTGGAGGGAGGACTAGAGCCTCAGATCCATCAAGTCCATCATTGACTCAATGCCTGGTTTGGGGAGAGTTATTTAAGATTTTTCTATCTCAGATTGTCCATCAAGAAACTTAAGGCAACTATTCGTAACTACTTTGGAGATTAAATTGTTAATGCTTTGAAAATTTGAAGCAGGATATAATAATGAATCATTTTCCAAGCACGGCATTACAAACACTTGCATTTTGCTAAACTAAATCTTATGGACTCTTAAGGAAGAAGTAGTGTTGGGTTAGAAGGTCTAAAGCCTAAAGTCAAGGACAGCCCTTCTGCAGGAAATTAGAAATCGTAGGTTTGGATGGCATTCATGATAGAATAGAAGAGTATCTGTGATATATATTGCTCCTTTTTTTTAATTGAAGTTGCTCGGTACTTTGAAAATGCTATGAAATGCTATTAAAGAGTGCCAAGTATTATGTCCTTCCTACAATTTTGTGCTAGATTCTGATAATAGCAAGTCTTATATGTAATCTGAAAGAAGGTTAATAAAAGGTCAGTTTGAAATGGGATCATGCCTCATTCGGCAAAGCCAAAGGAACTTAAGATTAATTGCATTAGAGCATGAACTCAAACAAAGCTTTCCAAAGAGATCTAGGTAAGGTCAAAGTTTTAGCTGTGAAAACCTCAAGGTCAATGTTTATTGAAGTCAGGTGGACTTTTCCTTATCAAATACTAACATCTTAACTCTATATTGTCTTTTGTACCAAAGATTCCAGATTCATCACGTATTAAACCTCAACGACAAATGAAACAGGATTGACCAAATAGGCAAATAATAGCATCAAAGAAGTGAGAGAGAGGAAAGACCCTCTTCGGCCATAGTTCAGACTCCTTCCCAGCACTAGTAAATGTTCAAATGTGTCTTCATCCAGCTCTTTTACTGCTCCATGAGTTCGGGCTCTGCTGTTTCTCTTACCAGATCAGCTGCAGTCTAATGGATCTCACCACCGCAATAGACTGTTTTTTCCTCCTCAAGTCTATACTCTATTTTCCTTTTCCTAATTTCAGCCCTTAAGTGAAAAGCCATTTTTTTGTTTTAAATCATGTGTCTGATTGTGTCTAAATGTTTTTAAAATAATGAATAAATACTGTGCCAGGATATAACCTGCAAGAAGAATGATGTGGTTTGCGTGCTCAGTGTCTGACGAAGTGAACTTGAGTTCACAAAAGCCTGTGCTCTACATACCTTATTTAGTTAGTCTACAAGGTGCTTGTCTACAGTGCCTTCTTACTGACTTTGGGCCAACACCTCTTCAAGATAACTACCTTTCTCGGTGTGTTCGGTCTGTCTTGTCCACATCAGGTCATTTATGACCTTATCAGACTTCACAACATATTAGAGCCTGGATAGTCTCTGAATAGGACTAATTCAAGGAAAGGGAGTCAGCATCAGATGGCTGGAAATGATGCAGCAGGGAAGCATTTCCTATTGAGTTAAAACTAAATCAACGATTCCCTGAGTGGGTGTCAAGGCACACACTTGAGGTGCTGCCTTTCAGGTGACGGTCATCTAAGGTCAAACTGACCTTTTGTAAGTGTTGTAGCATTAAATCAAATGCAAATGTCCTGGCAAATTCCATTTATGACCAATAGATTTTAACAACTAATACACCCCATGCCCCATGATGTCTAAGCAATGTGATCTCTCTCTTTGCACCCAGTGAAATAAAAGAGCTCTGTAACACCACCATGCGATGTTTAATGGCAGGTAGGCTCTACCCCGTATGTGACTGCCCTGGGTGGATACTGAGTCCCGTATCTATAAAATTTATGGATCAATATGGAATCTCTAAAGGAAGGAAACTCTTACCAGAGTGCAAGACATTATGTTTTAACTAACAAGTAATAGGATAGAAAGCAATTTGGGGTATCGTGGAAATTAAGCGTTCTTTCATTCTTTGGAGACTAAGGCTGATGGGCACTTTCCAAGCAAACAGGTTTTCACTGAAGTATGCCATCCCATTGCACAGGTTGTTGTTTTTGTTTATTTAAACAGTGCCAATAACAAAACAAAATTCATGGAGAAAAATCACAGATCTAAGAAGTAATTTCTGGTCAAAACTATAGAAGAAATTAAAAGTGGGGGAAAGAGTGCCCACCAACCCCAGACTACAAGAAGCCCAGAAGCTAGGACTAAACAACATGAAAATTAAATATTCCTTGGGCTGGAAAATAAAAGAAAGATTAACATAACGGGCCAGCGGTCTGAGCACTAACCTGGGACAAAGGAGACACCAGGATCAAGTTTCTGCTCCAGTGGATAATCATACAACATGGAACAGGTCCTACTAAAAAGTTAAAGGGAACCATCGTACAATGGTCAATAGTCTGATGCTTAGGACACTCACTTGGGATAAGGGAAAAATAATGTTCAAGTCCCTATTCTGAATTAGCCAAAGCTTAGACTTGAACTTGACCTTCCAACATACAGTGCAAATGCCCAAACCATCAAGCTATTGGGTAGAGTAAGGGGTGGGTTTCTCTGCTTGATTGTTCATGAAAAACTTGGTAAGTTATGCAATTCACCCCAATGTAGAATGAAAAGCCTGAAGTCTTGAAAATATTTGCAGGACAGGAAAATCATTTTTCTATCCCATTCTACTTAACATATTGTATCACACGTGCAAAATTAATATTGAATGAATGAAAAATTCTGGTGATTTTATAAATGTATTAGATTGTTTTAATATCCTGTTACTTTTGATTAAGTAGGTAAAAGTTTTGGATTGCGCCACTTACTAAAAAAACATTATTTTTAGAACCAACTGAAGAGGTCCCTGGCCATCACAAAAGGAAAAGCTTTTTCACATAAGGCACATGCTTAATTTCTCTCATACAAAAGAGGTTAGAACAATGGGTGCAACTTAGCTGGGAGAAAGACAAAGGGGCACTGTAAACTGCAAGAAGAAGAACACAATTAAGAAGGAGATGCAGCAAAAATCTCAAGAAGTATTATGGATGTTAAGGTTAGCCCAAGGATAAGACTGAGGTTATTTTTTACTTTTATAAACTACCTTTCATGTAGGAAATGCTTGACCAGGGCAAGATGCAGAGATATTAATACTGTTCCTAAACTTTTTATTTCTCTTACTCTTATTTCCGGCTTTATGTCAAGGTCAGATTTTGCATTTAAATTTACAAATTATTTAAAAATGATTAAAAGCAAACAGTCGTCATGCAAATTATGCCAAATGTATCCAAACAGACATTTTCATAAAATGCCTCTAAATAGAGCTGTGCAAAGCTTTGGTCACTGATTCGATTCAGTGGAGATTTGGCCCAATTTGGTGGCCAAATCTCCGAATCTAAATTGAATCAGGAGACCCTTTAATCTTTCCGGAGAATTGATTCGGACAGATTCAGAAAGATTCAGTGATTCAGATACAGACACAGCTTTAAATGTTTTTTCTACGTACCTCGAGGTACATGAATGCTGGGATGCACAGGAGCACGGAGGGCTCCCCACACGCTTGACAGCAGACCCGGAAGTGGACCAGAAGCACTTCCAGTCCACTTCCAAGTCTCCAGGGGTGCACGTTAGGGTCCCCCTACCCCCCGGTTCAGCGACTGGTGCCTCCTGAGTTGGGGGGGCACCGAGGGTCTCCCTGCAGCTGATTGCCAAGCTGGGGGGGGCCATGGGGAGCCCCCAGTGTGCTCCCCAGCGGACCCAGAAGTTCAATACAGAACCACTTCTGGGTTTGTCGCCGAGCATGCAGGGCCCCCCCCAGCACTCCTGTGAGATGCTCCATCCGCCCCAGCATTGCAGTGTTCACAAACCATGCCTGGTACCTCGAGGTATGTAGGAAAAACATTTAAAGCTGTGTCTATGGCTGAATCGCTGATTCTCCAAATCAGCATTGAATCTTCAGATTCAAATTCAGCCGAATCGAATCGGGACAGTGATCCGAATCAACGAATCAAAACACTGTCCCTGATTCTGACCGAATCTGAATCAAATAGAGTCCATTTCGCACATCCCTACCTCTAAACCCTCACCCTGCAGCCCCAGCTCACAGAAGTACTTCCATTGACATAAATGGTTCTGAGTAATGGATATGAGTGAGGTATACTCATGTGAGTAACGGTTAACCATTTCTTTTTTTAAAGAAAAAGTGGAAATGCTAATGTAAGGTCCCTTTTGTCCACATAAAATCTTACAGGTATCTTTATCATGGCTTATGACACGTTGTTGGCAGCCCCTGGCATGCTGCAATGGATGCAGATTCAGCTGGATGCTGGAGGTTAGACGTTTCTCTAACCCCCACACAAGTACCATGTGTGCACAGAACACTTCCTTGCTCTAGATTACTTGTACAAACTGAGATTAGGGTATGTACGAAGGCAGAAGCTTCCTTTGGCCCCTTTTCTTCTAACATGTTTCAACTTTGCGTTCTTTAATGTTTTGTGTGAAATACATTATGCAGGTGGTATGAACCAACACAAAGCAAGAGATTTTATTTCCAGGGTTGGTACAGATTTACTGTTTGATCTGAGAGCAAGCCCTATAGGCAGAAATTTTCCAGAAGCAGATTCTGCGTTAGTTTACACTTCAACCGAAACAAATATATGACATTTAGGAACACCGAACATCCCGTAATTCCCCTCATCTTTGACAGGATTTCAAAATTGCTTAAGGTGCTTAAATCCTGATGATTTTGGAATCTCCATTTCAGGGCTCGGCAACATTTTTGGGTAGAGTGCCAAAACCACACACAACCTCGACTTGTAAGATGTTGGTGTGCCAGGGCAGATGGCAGGGAAGCCACAAGGAGCCTGATCTTTGTCATGGTGTAGCAGCACAGCCCCGGCCCCTTCCCCACCATCCACCCTAAGGTGCATGTGCACCCACCACTAGCAATGAGCTGGGCCAGGACTCCATGGACCCCAGTGGAGCCTCCTTGGTGCCTGCCACAGCTGGCCTGAGCTCTGGGCAGGCCCCTGCCACTCGCCATGGAGCTCAGGCTGCTTGCAGCAGGCGGTGGGGGCGCTGTAAGCAGTTGCACCAGGGTCTGCAGAGCCTGGGCCCGGCTCATTGCCGGCAGTGGGTGCATGAGTGCCAGAGGTGGATGGCGGGGATGCGGCCAGGGCTGCACTGCCACAACAAGGATCGGGCCCCTCACAGCTTCCCCGCCATCCGCTCCAAGGCATGCATGCCAAGCAAAACGCCTTTGCAAACCACACTCTGGCACCCATGCCAGGGGTTGCCTCCCCCTGCTTCAGTCTTCAGTAGGGCTGTGCGAAGCTTCAGGTGCTGATTTGATTCGGAGGAGATTTGGCCTGAAAAGGCGGCCGAATCTCTGAATCCAAATCGAATCAGGAGACAGTTAAAAGGTCTGAAATGATTCAAAGCTCTCCGAATCGATTCAGAACAGATTCCAAGAGCTTCCGAGATTTGGGCAGTCCCTGCTGGCTGCTGCAGGGAGCTGGACCCTGACTCCATGCTGGTAAGTAGAGGGCCCTGGAGGAGTGGGGAGGGAACTGTGGGGGCACCCCTGCCTGCTCCCCCAGCCCTCCTGAGTGCCCCCTGACCCCCACCCTCTCTCCCAGCCCCCCCATGGCTGCCCTGTCCAGCCCCCGCTCCTAGCTCTTTAAAAAAATTAATAAAGCCCTGACTCACCGGTTGCTGCAGTGGCCTCAGGGCTTCTGGGGGCTCGTGGCAGAGCCCCCCACACAGTGCAGGGCAGTGAGGATTGCCCCTGCCGGGCAGGATACAGTGAGTTGGGGTTTTGGGGTTTTTTTTTTAAGAGCTGGGAGATAGGGCCAGGCAGGGCAGCCATGCAGGGGGGTTCAGGGAGAAGGGGGTGGGGGTCAGGGGGCTCATGGCAGACCCCCCATTTAGTGGGGGGCAGCAGAGATCGACCCCCTGCCTAGCAGCAGCTGGTGAGTGCTGGGCTTCTTTTTCCAAAGAGCCAGGACCTGGGCCAGGCAGGGCAGCCATTGACAGGGCTGGGAGGGCGGGCAGGGGGATGGGGCCGATTCGGCAGCTGCCGAATCTCCAAATCAGATTCGGCCGAATCGATTTGGGACAGTGATTCAAATCACCGAATCGAATCATTGTCCCCCGAATCAGCTGAATCTGAATCCAAGGCGAATACTAGCCGCTTCGCACAGGCCTAGTCTTTAGACTCCTTTGAAAATCTTAGGCATTAACTACAGTCGTGGGTACACCCCAACCTCCAAGAATGTGGATAATACCCAAAATTGAGGCATCAAATATTGGAGACCAATTTTTCATCTTCACTTCTGTGCATCAGATTCCTGGAAATAATGATGGCAATACATTTCTAAGGTGTGTGGATACCTCCAAATGAAAAAGGAATTACAAAACACCATTAATTCAAGACAGTTTCTCTTCTCAGGTACAGGAGCTTGTATCTCACCCTGCTCCCACGGCACTTCCAAGGGCAAAACCTGTCCAAAAGCCTGTCTGAAGTTATAAAGCAGAGCAGTCATTTTTGTATGGCGGGGTGGGGTGGCGGGGCGGGGGGGAATATGCCCCAAATGAATGCTTTCACACAAATCAGCCTGGACAAGGCAGCACATGAAATGAATGCACAAAACTCTTGGGAGTCCCTTGGTAGTCCTGGGAACAGTATACCAAGTAACTACCTTTATGAAATTTCACAGGGTTACCTATTTACACAGCCAACTTTAAATACTCTGAAGGAGCTCTTAGGATCTTCTAGGGAATGTATTTTTAAAAAATACATATTTACACAGTAGAGTGTAATAGCTCTTAATGTTCTGACCTAATGAGCACATAATAAAATCTCTGTGTTAAGTATATAATTGATTGAGAGTTATTAAATAAACATTTTGCAACAGCACAGCCTATGGGAGAAGAAAGCACGATTACAGAACCGGAAGGTCACATCATTAATGCAGCGGGCCCTTTACCAGGGGATTAGCAGGTTATATATGTATGATGCAAAGAACCAGGATAAACCAAAAAAAAATCTCATGGGAATGCAAATTCTCTCTCTCTCATGATACCTCCAGGCATGTTTTACAACTCCAAGAAACTTAAATAGTATGGGCAGACTTAGGCAGGCATCTCCAACTGAAGCTGCAAATGATTTGAGTTTTACTCACCATTAATATTGACTAGAAGCTTAGACTTGGGCCAAAACCTTTAAGCAGAACACATGCACAAAGGATTCTCAAAACTAAAGACGTCCTTTTTTTCAGCTCATCTCTCATGATCACCTGCAAGATTTTTTTTCATTTTTCTCAATTTCTGTTCTTCCCCCAAGCACCCCCCCCACCACCTTTTCTTGAGAAATGTATCCTCAAAAAATAACAAGGGGAAGTTCATTACAGCTGTTGAGGAAAACCTAGGCCAGGCTTGAAGAAAAATCTCCCTTGTAATTCTGAAAACCCCAGTAACATCCTTTGTAATTCTGGTATCAAGAAAATATATATTGTGTGTATATTATATACATATACACAGACACACACATATATACACACACATCTATCTATATCTATATAGTACTTCCATTTTCTTTTTTTTGCTGAAAGCACACGGAAGTGGTCAAGGTAAGGTTGCAGTATTGCCCTCAACTCCCATTTAAGCCTAAGGGCCTAGACAGATAGATAGATAGATCTAGATCTAGATAGATAGATAGATAGATAGATAGATAGATAGATAGATAGATAGATAGATAGATAGATAGATCTAGGCCCTTAGGCTTAAATGAGAGTTGAGGGCAATGCTACAACCTTACCTTGACCACTTCCATATGCTTTCAGCAAAAAAAAGAAGCTGGAAGTACTTACTCTGCATATACCAGTGCTAACTGGTATCTGGTTAGTGCTATGGTGCTAATTCAGAGCATATCCCTCCCTGAAAGATATTTCTCTAGGGATGGATTCTGACACCTTTACTGAGGTTGAAAAACACCTTATTTCACAAGAAGTTCCAATGATTGTACTGGGAATAATGATCAAATGTCATTCAATGTGAAAAAGTATCAGAATCTACTTTTTGAGCCCATGGGGTCAAACCAACTCTCCATTGATTTTCCACAGAGATTTTAAAACACAAATACAATTAAAACCCCACGTGTGGCCTGTCACATTGACCAGGTCAGATCCTGCCTAGAGGGTGTCCTTTAGAGAAAGAATGAGGAGTCGGCATCCACAAAAAAGGTACTGTGTGCAGACTTTTACACTTAGACGAATAACCTCCTACAAGCTCAGCTGCATATCATGCTGATGAAGTCAGGAGTGGTATTTGAAGAAGCTTCACATATCACTGTATATATCAGAAATCAAAGAGAAAATGATGGTATTAGCCCCTATATTTCACTACCTGCATTGCCCAAGCAAACAAAATATTTTATTTTCAACTTAAAAACCATGTGCAAACCACCCCTCACCAAAATGTACCAGGCAAAGTGACTATACAAGCCAGGTCAGGGACTTTAGGGAAATCAAATAAGTGTGGTCCTTAACCCCTTCAAATGAAGATCCATATTTTCAGCTGCTTCCTGCAGCTTTCTGCGTACAGAATTGCCTATAAGGGAAAAAACCCACACACACGTTTTTCTGCACAAACGCAAATTATGCACAAACAGCTGGTCCCACGAATAAAATCTGCATGCACAAATTTAGAAGCATGTTTGAGACCAGATGAATAATTTGATCGCAAGAGCTTTAAATAAGCATTTGCGTAAGCAATAATTTCAACCGGGCTCTCTGTGTGCATTCGCTGAAATGAATTAAAAGGAAAACCACCAATTCCTCTTGATAGCTTATACAATTCCCCTTTTAGTCGTTCTCTCTGAACATCCATTAAGACAATTTGTTGGCTGCAAGGATTTTCACACGAAGTAAAACCTTTGGAGCATTCATGTGAAGGGACCCACATAAATGTTCGCATAGGAAGCCCTGGCTCAAATCAGTGGTTCACCGCCTGTTCAAAAAGCTTTTGATCACCCACTCTGGAATTAAAAGACACATCCCACATCCTTTAGGTGACTTATCATGCTACCTATAGGCAAAACTCAATAACCTGCAGATCAAAGTTCTTTCACACAAACAGATTTGCCATAGCAGGAACCCACAACAGGTGGGCAATAGGTTATACTGATTACCTGCACATGTTGCAGTATAAGGCTCTATGCAATTTATTTTCATGGGTATTTTCGCTCACCAGAAGTGCACATAGCATTTACAATACAGGAAATTTCTTCTACAAATGTAAAAAAAAGTCAAAAGTACTAGAATCGAAGGGACAGCTCAACCATATGGTGGGGGGAAATCTGCCTGCACCCAAAAGTCAAGGATTTTGAAAGGAAAGCTTAATATTTAGTTTCCTGGAGAAAGCGGACCAAGCAGTGACTCTGCCACCTGTGCAGCAGAGGAGGAAGTGAACCATTTTGAATGGCATAAGTGGTCAGAGGGGAAAAGCCCCAAACCTTTTTAAATCCGTTAACAAAATTCAGCACCCGACCGGCGCTCAGGAAATGGGGTTGGCTCCCTGCCTCCGTCACAGATTCCCCGTGTGATCCTGGATAAGTTATTTCACACCTCTGCCTTTGCTTCCCACAGGGAAATGGGGACGGTAACACCTGCCTATCACCCGGGCACGTCCTGCAAATAAAACTCATTGCAGGATACACAAGTGCCTACATCAGAAGTAACACAAATGCTGGATATAGGGTAACTGCATTGATTGTAATGCATTCGTGCTTGCAAGAACTCCCTCTCGCTGTATGGTTGCAACAATTCGGTTCAGAAATCCCAGTTGGCCTTTTTATTACATGCCTGTACAGTCAGATACTTTGCCATCTAGTCCCTCTCTTTATAATCCCCAGCCTAGGCTTTAGACTGATCTCGGCTGAGATTGCTACAGATGTACGCAGCCTGTTTGAGTACGATGATTTTTTTTTTCTCCCCGAGGAGCCGAGCTCCTTCAACATGTGCCGTCTGCTGTGCCAGTGGGACCTGGCATAGCAGCACGGTACAAAAGAACATCACTGACATTTGATGAATATTCATGATTTATGAATATTCATTAAATTAGCATCTTTATGACCCGGCCACCAGATTCACAACTGGCATCCCTGGAAAAAGGGTATTATATTTTAATTAAATAAACAGACAATTACTAAACAGTTATATTCATTGGGAAAGAAAAAGGTGTACAGCTACAAATATTAAGATCTACTCTCCCGCTGCACATCTTTAATGCTAATGAGATGTGTGTGCATTCCAGAGAGGGGAAAAAAATCCTCTGTTTGAGCAACCAAAATAGCTTCAGATTTTCTTTTTAATAGATTCACACTGTGTGGGAACCTGCAGCATTTCCCTGGTGCGTAAGCAGACCAGAATAGCAAATCAGTTTAAGAGAAAAAAAAAAATTTTAAATCAAATCTTCAGTGAAGGGACCATATTTTTGTACAGCACCTGGCACAAAAGGGGTGGGGGGTTGATCTTTGCTTCAGTCCCTGGTATTACAGTAATACAAATATTAAATAGCAAAAATAATATAGCACCATCTTATACCCCTCCAACCAGTTAATTCAGTTTAATTCTTATGAGCTATCCTATTCAATGTCCCATTGAAAAAGCTATTCCCTTCTTTTACACATTTACCAGCCTAAAAACAATTTTAAGCTATTAATTGCTTCCATAATCTGGGGTGCATTGTCAGCACAGTGCTTGGAAAATTAGGCATGCAGTCTGTGTAACTGGTAGTTTGAATGGTGCCCCAATTTTCACGCCTGGCACTGAGGGTTTACCCCTTGCAAAATATTTACATAATTTGCAAGTGGACTTGCAGGACTTTTGCATGTTAATTCTACCTCAGCATCTATCCCTTGAAAAAGTACAATAGCCGGGCCATGAAATGTAACATCACACACCAGTTTCTGATCACTTAAACTGGTTTATATGTGTAACTCCTGTCCTGAGCCCAAATCTGCTTGGCTCTGAAGGGCTGTCAGTCTATGGCACTACCCCTGCAAATAGGCCATGGCGAGATCAGTTAACTGGTGAATGTGCTGGTACACATCTTTAACCTGGGAAACAAGGACATAGTAGGTCAGTTAAGTAGTAAATGTACTACACACAAGATCCTGCACTAGTAGGTAACCCAGTAGACCCTAGTCTTATCCCAGTATCTGGCTACCTTGCTGATATTTTTTTTGGATGTGCCATCCCGTGCACTGGATATTGTTTCTGTCCAAACCCACTGCTTTTAAAATAGTCGATTCTTACAGACACCGTTTTATTCAATGTTTTATTATAAAATCCATCCCTGCTCTTCTCCCCGATTAGTCGCTGCAGAAAACGGGCTGGTTTCTCAACTCTCCAGCCCCCAGCACTTCATCACATTACCAGGCTGACATGTATTGTCTATGATAGGGGGGTGAAACCATGTTAAAGGTTCACAGCTTCACACAGCTGCTTCTTTGTATGAGAACCCAGCAATATTTTGCAGGCGAGGCAAGCTTTCAGATACCGGGACCTGTCCTCTGGGTAAAGTTCACAGGTTGTTTGGGTGGCCATGAGACTATCTCTGTTCATGGCATGTGGTTAAGGAGAGATAGGGACAGTCTGTCTGGCCCCTTCTTTCCAGGCAAATACCCGTCCTTTGACTCCAGAGACAAGGAACAAGTGCAGACGCAGGCACATCAAGACATTTTCCATACGGCTCTGAAATAGCAGTGAGCTGGAAAAGCATTCTGGGTATAGAAATGTTAATGAGCACACTAAGCCCTTTCCCAAAGGAAACCGCCGGCTGACCTTTTTAAGCATGGGGTTTCACTCATGGAGGTTTTATAGTCCTCGTGCAGGTACAATTTCTGTAGGTTTAAATGGGAGGCCTAGAGGGATTTACTCCATCAATATATAGGTAAATGTTTTATTAAAGAGGGAAGGAAGCTTCTCCTCCCTCCTTCCCAGCCCTTACAATAGCCTTCATTTCATATAGTCAAGCAGAGAGAAGTTTTGAGTTGCAGCTAACCAGTGTTCCCATTTCGGTGAGTACAGAGGCAGGCTGACCCTATGGTTGCATAGTTTTGGCCACCAGCATGGGAGAGGGAAGAGAGAAAATGCATGCGAGCGTGAGCATGCACACTGCTATGTGCCAGGGGCTGCGTACTAACTTCTGAATCCCTTATATTCGGGTTCATCCCACCTTTCGGTGTCTTGCCTTAGTTAAGGTAAGCAAACCTTGCATCACCTCCAGCGACTTGCTGCCATGCATCCTCAAGCCACCCTGAAAAAGGATTATTTAACCCAACTCTTCCTTAATAGCACAGGTCAAGTGAGGACTTCCTCAAAGCAACTCATTCTGCAGGGCAATTTCAGCTCCTTTTAACAGCCATATGTACCGCGGCTTAAAATGAGTGCATTTGAACATTACACGTATCTCCAAGATAGTAGCTGGTTTAGAGTCTTGCCTTTTAACAAATGCCTTGAGTATTAGTTGATGTTGCTAAGAGTCCGGCTGGTCTCTTCCTCGGTTTCTTCTTCTCAGTTAAATATGCATGAACTCCATAGCGTACTGTGGATTGGACTACGCTTATCAATCATATTGGATGTGAACAGCCCTAAGTGTCAAATGGCATTACCTCTACAGTGGTCCCTGAATCCATCAACCAGTGGCCCCTGAATCTCACTGGGTGCTTCTACACGTTCATTAATGCACCATAATTATGGCCCATTAAGTTTAATACCTGTAATGGCAGGTACTCATGTATTGTGCTGTAACTGGTGCTACTGTGCGTTAGTACAGATGAATGGGTATTTTTGTGATGCTGCTGTGCATAAGACTAAATCTACTAGGCTTTGCCCCCTGCACTAAGGTGCAGTAGTATTAGTCTTCTGCACATTAAGCATCTCAGAGATTCACAGATCCATACATGTTAGGGTCAGAAGGGACCTCAACAGATTATCGAGGCAGGAAAGAGCACTAGGGTCAGACGACCCCAGCCAGGTGCCTATCCAGCCTTCTCTTAAAGACCCCCAAGGAAGGGGAGGGCACCACCTCCCTTGGACGCCCATTCCAAATTTTGGCTGCCCTTACCATGAAGAAGTTTTCCCCGATATCTAGCTTAAATCTGCTCTCTGTCAAGTTTGTGACCATTGTTCCTTGTTACCCCAAGAGGCACCCTGGTGAACAGAGCATCTCCAATCCCTTGCTGCGTCCCTAATGAATTTGTAGGTGGCCACAAGATCCCCTCTCAGCCTTGTCCTGCGGAGGCTGAAGAGGTGCAAGTCCCTCAGTCTCTCCTCATAGGGCTTGTCCTGTAAGCCCCTAACCATACAAGTGGCCTCCTCTGGACCCACTCGAGTCTATCCACATCCTTCTTGAAGTGGGGTATCCAGAACTGGATGCAGTACTCCAACTGCGGTCTGAGCAATGCCGCATACAGGGGAAGTATCACCTCCTTGGATCTATTCATCATGCATCTGCTGATGCGTGATAAAGTGCGGTTAGCTTTGCTGATGGCTTTTCATCACACTGACGACTCCGGTTCATCTTGGAGTCCACTCTGACTCCGAGATCCCTTTCCTCTTCTGTGCTGCTGAGAGGGTCACTTCCCAGCCAGTCGATGTGCTGGATATTTCTGCACCCTAGGTGCAGCACTCTGCACTCGTTCTTGTACTGCATCCCATTGTGTACTGCCCACTTTTCTAACCCATCCAGGTCTGCCTGTAATCGTTCCCTACCCTCTGGAGTGTGCACTTCACCCCCCAATTTAGTATCATCCGCAAACATGGACAGAGTGCACATCACACCCATGTCCGAGTCACTGATGAAGACACTGAAGAGTACAGGTCCAAGGACCGAGCCCTGCGGGACCCCACTACCCACATCGATGCCGACCCGTCTACTACCAGTCTCTGGGCGTGACCGCTAAGCCGATTTGCCACCCACCGGACCATGTAAACATCTATGTCACGGCCTCTTCATTTATTTATGAGAATGGGATGAGATACCGTATCGAAGGTCTTGCTGAAGTCCAAGAAAACGACATCCACCTCTACTCCAGCATCTAAGCATTTTGTGACCCTTTCATAAAATGAAACCAGACTGGTCAGGCATGACCTACCTGCTATAAATCCATGCGGGTTGCCCTGCTGCATTATTTTTCCTGCTGGACTCCCACAAATATGATCCTTCATAATCTTTTCAAAGACCTTTCCAAGGATGGAGGTGAGACTGACTGGCCTATAGTTACTTGGATCCTCCTTTCTCCCCTTCTTGAAAATAGGGGCCACATTGGCCCTTTTCCAGTACTCCAGGACCTGACCTGAGCACCACAAGTGCTCAAACAGCCGTGCCAGCGGTTTTGCTATGACGCCGGCCAATTCCTTCAGTATTCTACATGTGTCTCATGTAGACACATTACCTATGTCATATCTCAACTCCTAAAAGGCTTTAAAAAGATCCCATCTTTTACCTTTAATCCCCTCCTATGCCCTGTGCTCTTCCAAGCCTTGGTCCCTTACTTGTCTTCACACCATCTCCCACTCCTGGCCTTTTGCCCACTCTCAGACAATTTCCTATGTCTAGAAAAATTTACAATAAGAACCCACCTTCTTTTAGTCCAAATTCCTTTCATGAAGTTTCTTCCCCCATCTTTATATCATCCAAAATTTTTACTCCTGAAATCAAGCAAGATCCAGGCTAAATAATAGACTTGCAAGTTCCCTACAGCAGGAAATGTACCTTTCCTACACATATTCCTGTTCAAATCAGTGTTGAGTTAAACACATGCACAGTAAATCTTTCGTTGGATCAGGGCCCATGTTGACAGAGTGCTGTGCAAGCCATTGTTGCTACAATATATGATCATTAAGCAAATAAAATATTCTATTCTTTAATGGTTTGTAATATGGACCTGCCACTCCATGCCCCTCTCTACCCCTTCTGCTTCACATAAGATTTATGTAAAATGCAAGAATTGAAACAGGATGATTGCATTGGGAAAAAAAATGCTAAAAATTATTCAAAGCAAGTGTAAATTTTCACACTGTCGCTATTTAAAACAGAGGGAAAAAAATGGTTGATCACACTTTAAAAAAAACAAAACATCTTTTTCCTCCTCCTCCCCCGCATCTCACACCACCCTTTTAACTTTTACTTGGAGTGCTTGAGGATCAAGAGATCTTCCCCACTCGTCGTGAAATAAAGCTGACATCACACTCAAAGCTTTTCAGCACTTATCCTGATTATCCAGATAGTAAGATGTTCTGCAGCAGGATCTGACAAGGATTAGCTGTTTTCTGGTTTCTCCCTGGATGCTACGTGCTGAACTGTGGCACACGGTGCCTTTTATGGCTCAAAGTAGTCAAGAACAACTCCGCCATGCGCCGGCTTCTGCAATCCACCGTCCTCGGCATTGCTTTACACCGCAGAGAGCTCAGGGCCTTGCTCATAAAAAAATTAAAGCTTTCCAGCGGGCTGAGCAACCCGCTGTCCAAGAGTGGACACAGCACAGATCTAATACGCCAACACTTTCTCTCGGTAATAGGGAACGGCTTCATTACTGCCAGATCTACCCGATGAGAATGCGATACCTAAAAATGCCGCCGGTATGTTTAATGTGCAACCAAGTCCTCAGCAGGTATACACTGAGCAACACGGATTGGTATTAGCTAAGGATCTCGCTCACGGATGGGTCACTCACAGTCTTTTCAATGGTGCCCACCTCGAACAAAATGCACTACGATGCAGAATTCACAAAGGGCTTCAAGTCAAATACTGGTTTTAGAGAGCGGCACTGAAGCAAGGACGTTTGCCCTTAACCCCACGTGATGGAAGGCATGCCCTTCACTTTGCCTGAATGCATCTCTTGTGTACGTTTTTTGTTTCGGGTTAACTACAAAGAAGTGAAGGAAGAAAGCAATATCCTCCAAGAGCTCCAATGCTTGCTACCCTCTCTGGTTGGCCAGCCCCCAAGGACCCCAAATCAGCATCACAAGGTGCACACAGCATAGCAGACAGAAAACAAATGCACTGAACAGCCATTTTTTAAACCCCACATAATATTTTACTTGGAGAGAAAATGAGACATGGAAGGAAACCTGTGACAAATGCTAATCGCACAACTTAATGTAATACTGGCCCATGGCAGATGGCAGGGGGTGAGCGATCCTAGCTTTTAGCGTGCGTAAGGTTTTAAGGTCAGAAGGTATCTTTCCGATCACGTACTCTGACCTCCAAACACACTCAGCGATTCCCACACCAAGCACAGGAAGACATCGCTGAACCAGAGCACACATTTTAGAGAGAACAGGTAAAGGTTTCAAGTGATGAAGACCGGACCCCGCCAACAGTATTACAGATAATAGGCCACAACCATACATAGCTAAGAGCAGGGGAAAGGAAGGAAAGAGCTGGGGAAATGCCTACAAAATTTCTAACATTTCAGCCTTAAAAAAAAAAGGCATGATGATTTCAGGGGTGTCCTCGGACACCTTAAAGGGAGCCTGATGTCTTGAATTGGCCACCAAACATCACTAATCACTTTTGGAGCTTGGCCTACCCTTTTTTGTTTAAATTTGGATTTTCTAGAAGACAAATCCCATTAGCTTTGACCATGGGGCTTCTCAAAGGTGCAGCTATTCCACCCAAGTGTGTATTCATACATGTGAGGTTATTAAATACACACATGATTGATATCCATGATAATTTAAATGGCATGAGGGCACTTATATATAAATATATATAATAAAGAAAGAAATTAGGTCTGAAAGGATTTTTTTTTTTTTGGTCTGAATAACTATAGAGCATTCTTGGATGGGCCACAAAAAGATACAGCATGAAATAAGGAAAAAGGAGGTGATTTTGAGGCCATGGATAGAAAAAAGGTTGAGAATCCCACCTCAGTGGGTCTTTCCCCTCTCTAATTTCTTCCCAAGTGTATAATTGACCTTGCAGAAGTCTCCATCTGAAGAGGTTTAAACGGTCCTGGAAACTGAAAAGTCAAAATATCTCCGATACGTATGCGATTGTAAAAATGAAAGAAGGCCGAAGACATGGTGTAGCTGGGCAGTTGTTGCAGCTTTTTAGAGATAGTCGGCTTGAAGGAGTTGATTTAATCTCTCCACTCTTGTCTCCAGGGGCTGCGAGTCTAGTTAGTGCTGGGTCAATGCCTGGTCAGGCTGCAATGCTTCATCGTCCTCGACACGGCTCTGAAATAGAAGCTTTTGCTCTGGAGACTCCAAACAGCAAGGAAGAGATAAGTGGCAGGACTTTCTTCCTGCTGTTTCTGTACAGTGAGTACTCATTATTCTGCACTGTCCTATCTTGTGAGTAGTCAAAGGACAGTTTGGAGAGTGGACTTTGAGAGTGGATTCAATTTATGGTTAGCAAAGAGATCCATGTGAGCAGATAATACTTTGGTGTCACCGCATGTGTTTATTCCCGTCTCCCCACATTTGTCTCCATCTCAGGTTCTAGCTGCAGGTCATACATTAAAATATGACTATATCTGTTAAGACTTCCTAACAAGTGTTGTCAGGCATCAACAAGGTCTCAATCCTGAGCTTCATCATTCATCCCCCAGGCACCCTTTTCCCAGCACGGCCTGGAAGGTGCCCTGGACACACTGGTGTGCTCCCAGTGGGTTCCAGTTAAAGAGACTTCCCCAAGAAAACCCATTCATACTCCCACCTCAGGCTCATTCATATTCTGCTGCTGAATTCCCTCGAATCAACACCAACCACTTGTGAGCCGTGCAAGAAAGACAAAACCTATTTTTTTAGGATTTAACTCCAACTTGACTCTGTCCAGCACCATATTTGCTCTCATACCACATACAATTTTCCCCCAAAAATCAGCCCTGCAAAATTGGGGTGCATGTCATAAGTAGCAGACAAGGTTCTTTGGGTGAATCTGCTCTCTTTGATTAGACCAACTTAAATAGTTGGGGAAAAAATTAGCAAGCTTTCAGGTTTAAAAACCCTTCGTCAGGCCCATGAAGGGTTTTAAATCTGAAAGCTTCTTAAAAAAAAATGTTCCAACTATTTAAGTTGGTCTAATAAAAGATATCAGCTTCACCCAAAGAACCTTGTCTGCCTATGTCCTCAACGCGGCTACAACCTACCTACACCCCTGTCCTAAGTGGGGAATTTAATTTTCTTCAGGAAAGTATGGAGACACTGTTAAATGTCTGCCATGCTTCTTCCCACGCCAGCCTCTGGGAAGAAGGAGACACAGTTCACCCTTCAGGGGCAGAGCTATAGCATTAATCCTCCCACAGCCACAGCCACTGCAATCTGGATCCCCTGCAGTCAGTATTCAGCCACGGCTCAAAAAATCTCCCCCCTCCCCGCTTCATTCTACCTTATTGGTAGGTATGTGGTATGCAAGAAAATATGGTAATCTTGAACTTCATTTTCAGCTGAGGTTATTCCTCAGTGGTTGTGAAAAGTGAAGAGAAAATACATCTCCGTAAAAAAGTGCACAAGAAATCAAGGTCAGACGGGAACTCATTTGCATCGATACCACGTCAGGTACTATCCCACAGACCCTGGAAGACTCTGGAGATCTCAGAATGGTGTTGATAGAGGCAAATCTGAACTGTTGTCTTCCCACTCACCAAGTAAGAGAAGAGAGAAGGTGAAAGAAACTGAAAGGGAACAACTGGTTATGTAAGTGGCATGGAGAGGAAAGTTTTGTGGGAAATTGAGGAATGTATGGTCCTCACAGCCTCCGTCCTAGTAGTAGGAATATGAATCATTTGGTTAATGAGCGAGGATCGTAGGAGAGCTTTGAGCTAACAACAGAGGGGAAGGAGGATAAAAGGGAAAGCACAGTATAAATGCCCAGTTATGCATACCAGCTCCAAGGTGGTGTATATGCAACGGGTCTGAGCAGAAAGGAGTGTATGAGGAACACCACTTGAAATTGTGCACATGCTAAGGCTAGAAAATAAGGCAGTGAGCAGGAAGAATTGCAGATGTTGTGTATGCCAGTGCTAGTGCCAAAAGGAATAGCACAATGTCAATTCATTACAACGTTATCTGCATTTGCATTCTGGTCCCATTGCACTAGATGCTCTACATACCTCGTTAAAGTTCAGGAACCAATACTGAGCAATCCACCTATTGGCATCTGCTCTGTTCGCTCATATTTTATGGGAAAAGCCTATCACTTTGAGAACCTAATCCTTGCTTAAACAGATGACATCTAAAGCTTTTCTCTTATAGGTGTGGCTTATGACTCCTTTCCCAACTATGCAAACAAGAGATCATAGGAATATTTGGGCAGTTGCTAAAAAGGGACATAGTTTATGTTCATGTATTGATAAAGACTATAAAAAATTCTATTTTCCCCAGGTTTGTTTGTTTTTTTTTGCCATTCCTGGAATGAAATAGGAAATGATAAAGGGCTGCAAGCAGCAGCTAAACTTTCAGTACTGGCCTGGAAAAAGCCTTCCTTAGATACTGACATTTACAGAACAGAACTGTGAACTGCAGATTGAAAATCTAAGCCAGCCAAGTGCACCCTTTCCTTTCCAAAACAGGGAACTAGCTAGAATAATAGAATATGATTTTCTTTTTTTTTTCTCACCAAGTTTTAAAATTTCTCAAAGCTTTGGGTGATCTTTGCCCCTTCAACAAGCCAATACACCGTCCAAACAAAATCGGTTGAACTGCAGTTCTAAAGCCTTGTGCTGTCAGGTTGTCATACTTCGTGAGACACCCTATACCTAGTGTAGAATTGGAGACGTGACCTTCAGAAACAACTTCATTAAAGGAATTGCACAGCATCTCAGCAAAGAAGCTATCTCCCTGAACACCTTTACTTCTAAAGCATCACACAGACCAGCTCATATTGCACTGGTGATTTACTAATATTCTTATGGCAACTACAACTGCTTAAAAAAAACAATTAAAATAGGGAAAGTGTTCAACATATGCTTAGCTGTCTTTTAATGCAAGTACAGAAGGAGGGACCACGTTTCTACAAGCCACCCTCGAGCGCGCCATGGATCATGCTGTAGCAATCGCTGAGACGGACAGAGTTAGCCATATTAGTTGGAAGTCAAGTAGGAGGGTCCATGTGCTCTGTGCCTTGGGAGGGAATGGAGCCAGAGCCACACTGGGCAGTAAGTAGGGGGGGAGTCAGCAGAGACAGTGGGGAGTGGATGGTGGGACAGAGGCTGAAGGGGAGCAGAAGCTATGGGGGGCACAGGTATGTGGGGTTCAGGCACAAGGGGTAGGCAGGTTGCAAAGGGGAAGAAGTGGGGGGGCAAAAGGTAAGGGTATTACCTGGGCCCCCAACATCCTAACCTCCTGCTGCTGCTTTCCCACTGTGGCAATGGGAGAGACGAAGTTAAAATGACCCTCCCATAATTAGATTAGATACACCTGGCAAGTTATCATCTTACCTTATATGGAATCTAACCATTGGGGGTCATCTTAAATTCAAAGTCATCTTGGATTTGGGTAAATACAGTGCGTATATGCACACGTGTGTGTACAAGTACACACACAAACCTCACAAGCTTTTCTGGACTAAAGTTCGCTTCATCACATGCTGTGGAAGACTATGCAGGAAGCAGTGTATAAAAAGGAGAGATCCCTAACCCAATGGCTAAGGTGCTGAATTAGTAGGTGGCACTCTTCGTTCTGTACTAATACATAATTAGAAAGAAGTAATTAGCCATGTTAGTCCTAAGTCAGGCAGAACACAGGGCAGATATGCACCTCATAGACTAACTAGCTAAGATATATGAGCACAAGCTTTCATGAATTCAAGTACACTTCATCAGATGTTGCGAAAGGACAGCATAAAGCAGGGTATAAAGTGGAGTGAGTGATTTGAACACAAAAGGGAGGAAAAGAGGAGGGAGAGGATACGGACAGCAGACAGGTGGTGGCATATATGATGATGGTAGAGATGCAAGTGACTGAACCTTGGGTGTTGTTCTCCTTGTCATTCAGTCTGTTGATGAGGTTTGTAATGAAATGGGGCACAGCAAGCATTTGAGTCCATTGCAAAGCCTGGTGCTTTTATATCTTGCGACTCCCCGGTGGCAGGGGATTGAACTTGCCCGGGAAAAAGAGCGTGCCACACAGCTAACATAGTTGGTAACTTGTATTGTTTTGAATGTGAACCAAAATTGAAAGCTAACGTGGTGCCTAAGGACTCATACAGTATATCAACATTTAAAAGAAAGAATACCGTATATAAAGGCTAATGCACAGTACATCAGAGGTGCCGTGGTGAGAATGGGAATAGTTGGTCTGCTGCATGAAAGATGCCATTTGAGATTAGGGAGCTGTCTAAAAGCCACATAATTTACAATGCAACACAAAAATAGGGATAACGCGATGTTGAAGGTGCCATTTTGTATAAGAGATGCAAAACTTGGATGCTAAAGCATTAGAATTTCCAACAGCAAGATAGCATTTTAAATAAGAATAGGGTTACTTATTTTGGTGGCCTAGCCATTTACCTTATGCCTAACCCATCAAGCTCAAAGATCCTTGTAAGTCTAGCAGCCTATAAAGCTAGCATGATTAAAATGCAACAGTTTTTATAGCCTATCACACACTTTTGACTCCCCATCCCCAATGAATTTGGAAAGTGAAGAGATCCTTGGAGACCTGAGGAATGCCAACACTGAGACTATATTCAAGAAAGGAGATAAGTTTGCACGTGTAAACTATCAAGGTATTGCCCTCCTTTCCACAGCAGGGAAAATCTTTTTGCACATCCTCCTGAACTGTCTTCCACCTATTGCTGAGGAAGTCCTACTGGAATCTCAGTGTGGTTTCAGATCATCCTGTGGGCAACTGACATGATCTTTGTTGCCCACCAAGTCCAAGAAAAGTGACGGGAACAAGATCAGGACCTGTATATGGCCTTCATTGACCTAAGGTCTTTGATTCCAATCATGAAGCCATGTGGAAAGTACTGGCCAGATTTGGATGTCCTGAAAAGTACATCAAGGTCCTGAGACTTCTTCATGACCAGATGACTGTGACCATCCTGTGTAGTGGATCAGAGATCGTTCCATTTGTCATCGAGACTGGCATCAGGCATGGATGTGTCATTGTCCCAACTCTGCTCTCCATTTTTTGACAGTCATCTTGGTTCTCACTGAAGACCATTTTCCTTCTGGAACTGACAAAGGTCAATGAATCGATGTAGGATGTTTCAATCTAGGATGTTTCCAGTCAAAGATCAAAGTAGTCAAAACAACCATCTTTGACCTTCAATACCCCAACAACTGTGCCATCCTCATGCACACTGAAGAAAACCTCTAGACCACACTGGATCTTTCCAGAGAAGTCTCCCAAACATTGTCTCTCTCTCAACATGAAGAAAACCGAAGTATTCTATTAGGCTTCCCCAGCTCATGGATGTGACCACCCTCCCCAAATTACCATCAAGGGAAATACCTTGGAGGTCACCGACCTACCTCAGTAGCCACCTCTACTGAGTGAACGTTGACGTGGAAATCCAACACAGGACCCAGTGTGCAAGTGTCTCCTTTTGGAAAAATTGCTTTGGTGCATCTTTATTCGTTGTGATCTCTGGAAAGACACCACAATCCAGGTCTATAATGTAGTCATCATCCCCACTCTTCTCCATAGATGCGAAATGTAAATGACCTACCGTCATCATCTCAAGAGCCTAGAGAAGTATCAGCAATGAAGCCTCCAGGAAATCCTGCTCATCAAATGTGAAGATCACCACACAAATGCTAGCATACTTGCTGAAGCCAATGGTACCAGCATTGAGTCAATGATCCTCAAGCACCAACTTCACTGAACTGGACATTGCGTGCAGATGCCCAACTCTTGACTCCCAAAACAAGTGCTCTACTCCCATCTTAGTAATGGCCTGAGATCTCACAGCAGCCAGAGGAAATGCTACAAGGGCACACTGAAGTTATCCTCAAGAAAACAGATGCCAACATCAAGAGCTTGGAAGAGCTGGAGGCCTACTGACTCCAGTGGGGCCACAACCACAATCAATTGGCAGCTTCATTTTGAGGTAAAGCATCTTGCCCTTGACGCAGAGAAGAGAGAGCAGAGGAAGGAAAAGGAGAGAAATCCCAGCCTATGGCTTAGTCTCCCCTGAGGAAAGACCTACTATTTCTATGAATGTGTCTGTGGCTCAAGGATTGGACTCCTAAGTCACCTCAAGACCCATCAATAAGCCGTGGTAGAAATCATCCTCAAATCGAGGGATTGTCAATGTCATGTTTCATTTAAGTCAGCAACACTGAAGTGAGTGAGCCCAGTGTTAGTAAACTCTGTTTATTAGGATGTTAAAAGCCCTTTGGTGCATTAGAAAAGTGCTGTGTATGTCTAGGATCATCATTTTTAAAAGATTCCTTTTTTTCTTTTTTTGCAAACAACCTTATCCAAAAATCAGATCCCCAATGTTTTTATGAAAGAACAAGCACTCGTCTTAAATGTGCCTACGTGAAATAACTAAGAAAATGTCTTCTAGAGGTACACAAGTGCTGTCTCTTTCTAGATTCCATTTTCTCAGTTGTTGAGTGACTATTAATTATGTATTGGTGACATTTTGTAAAGCATCATCTGTGGGTACTAGTGAATTGGAAGTAAGAGAATGTCTTCCACAGAAATGAACTTGTCAAGACCGGTCGCTAGCTCATTTCTGGGTGCCTGGGGGATGCTACAGTAATTATGATAATACTTTTTCTTCTTTTTGGAGAAGGTGAACTAGAAAAGATTATTATGTAAAAGCCTCAAGAAAGTACTGCGTTCAGAAATTCGAGAGCCCCAAATGCTCAAGACCACAGTTTCTAAAATGGTATCAACAGACAGAGCTGCCAATTACAGCATCACCTAGAAGTACGCAGCAAGTGGTACAGCTGGACAACACAGACTGCGGAACGCAAAGATGATACTGAGTCTGAGCTTCACGTGTTATTGGGGAACTTGAGTTCGATGTAATCTCAATTTTACTGGAGGTGCCCCATTGGCTGCAGGGTAAAGCTAAATCTCCACATCCGAATATCCTTGGACATTGCCTCCAGAACTGAACTTTGAGCTTTTCAATCCTCTGGGGCCCAGGTGTGTGACAAATTATTAAATTGTGTGCAGTGGCTTCCAAGCCAGTTGCATTTCTACCCCTTCTTGGGTACCTCTGAATGTTTCTATTCCAGGGTCAGGGTTTGTGCTGCTCTTGGGGTGGAATCGCATGACTCCCCCACTCGCAGACCATGTTCTTGATATAGTTGACTTTGGACCAACCAAATTCAGCCAGTAAGTTTGAATAGAGTGGGTTGCCTGTTCTTATTCATTTTAGGAACATGTGATAACAGGTAAATGCAGTATCCAAACAACCACTCAAACTAAAGTGGTATTTAAATTTGGACAGTAGAAAAAAAGCATAACATAAAAAGGAAGAAGTTTTAAAGCAACAGTCTAGACGCATGTCTATCTTGTATAGAAGCTTACCATCTTTTGGCATAGACCCTACCTAGACAGCCCCCTCTCTACTGCCTCTTCCAAAAAAAATCCTCTACCTTGAAAGAAAGTCACTATTATCTAGTCAGAGGCCCTTTGTCTTAGTTTCCCAGGGCTTTCAGCTTTGCTGCCTAAAACCAGTCCACTGAGCTCAACAGGGTAAGAGGAAGACTTCAAACAAGGGACTCAAAGTAGACAATGACAGCAGAACTATAAACCAAATCTCTCACAAGTTTTCTATAGCATTCTATATTTCACTTGTCACATTTTTCCATGTACATAATTTCTGTAATTGCCACAGAGATGTTACATGGCCATGAAAGAAAGGCAGTGACCATTACAATCACTAGTGGAAAGACTATGGGTATGAGAATCTCTCTCTTTCTCTCTAATAAGATATAGTCCTAATAAGCATCAATAAATCCTTTCTATCTTTCAATACCATCAGAGTATACTTAATCCATATACCACTAAAACCTTCAATTTTTTAATTATTTTCTCAGACTAATTTTTGGTCCCATCATCTGTTAAATTAGATGCCCTAAATTACTGCGCATAACTACTGTACAAAGAGCAGAGAGAGCTTTGTAGATTTTTTTAAATGTCTAAATTGGTAGTGTTGAAGGAAAGTTGCAGGCATGATGGTCCAGGAAATGTGCAAAAGGCAAGAATTTGGGAGGCATCGTTTTTTATTGGACAAAGTGCATGATAGGATAGGCTATCTACGTCTATCCCAACAATGCAGTTGGTCTACTAAAAGACATTACCCACAAAAATTCTTGCCATCCTCTAAGATGGTTATTTAAGGATCTTTTAGGACTAGAAGCAAGGAGTCATTTCCACCGAGGGGCAGATTTCACTTCTTCTCTGATAGAAGGACCCCTATTCCAATCATTGCTTGGCACTATTTAAGGTGGTTACAAGGTGATTACAAATATATGCATAGAGCACTGGACTGGATTTTGCTCAGCCTGAATATGTGTATGGATTCCTATCAAATATTCAACACTGGTGGTAGAATATTCAACGGTGGCATTGTATAAATCCAGGACAAATGGATTTATTTTTTCTTAAAACAGCAGCTGCTGGAAGCTGCTCAATGATTTGAAATGTTGAAGTCGGTTCCAGGTAAAGAGAACAGCAGACAGGAGTTGGAGTTTCCAGTTTGGGTTTATCAGTAGCATACCAGATGCACACCATTTTCATATAAAATAGAGCTGACGACATTTTTTATTGGAAAGTGTCAAAATATTTTGCAGAAGTGTGCTGGTTTGGGAAATAACCTTGTTGAGAGGTTTTCTCGGGTCCCAAGTGGAGAAAAAAAAATGGGCTGCAAGGGAAAACAGAGTGGGATGGACAGTTATACCTCAGAATAACTAAAAGCTCGGGGACTAGGGCATTCGCCTAAGGTGTGGGAGACCCAGGCTCGGTATTACCACGAGGCTATTAGTCACTTGAGTTGCATGGGTCTCTCGCTGTCTCTCACATTTCTAACGTGAAAATTTTGAAAAGTTTTCCTGCTGCAAAGGAAGAAAACCAAAATGTTAAACCTCATAATGTTTCACTCGGGGCCTAAAATAAAAAACTAAGCAAATTCAGAATTGAAATAAGATGCAAATTTTTAACAGCACAGGTAATTCATTATTGAAACACTGAAACTTCAAAACACTGGAAACTTTTCAGCAATACTGGATGTTTTTTCTATGTGGTTTAGTTCAACTATGGCTATTGAACTCAAACCTACGACCTTGTAATCCAGAAGAGTAGACTGAAGTTTTCTGGCCCTTAAATCAACAAATCAATTAAGTGTGCTTGGTGCATGATATATAACCTACAAACACTCACACACACAACAACCCGGACAAACAGAATTCATTATTTAATTTCTTACTTAAAGCAAACACTATAGGTTAAACAATAATACTAATCATGTGAACCTTGTGCAAACTAAGATGTCTATATATGACATGTACTTGTTGCAAAAACAGTAGGCAATGTTAGGAATGAAATTATGCATTATAAATAAAATAGATGATGAAAGAATAAAAATGCAACACAATACCTTAGAGTAAGCTCCTATGCTATAATACCGCATCTGTTCAAATATTTAGATTTCAGTGCAAATCTTTTCCCATTATGCAGGGCCAAAACTTGAAATCCTTACTTAATCCAAACTCCCATTTGCTTCATAAGGTATGTAGGATTCAGACAATGTCAAGGTTTTGCCATGCACCAAAAAAGAACAAAGAAAATCATAAATTAATTTTATCAGCAAGGAACAAGCAGCTGTTTCTATCATCCACTCTTCTATAGTAGCAAAGGTTGATCTATTTAGCCCTCTTATATCAATATTTTAATTCAAACAGCAGTTCTCCATCTTTCCTTGTATTGTATTATAGTGGTTTAATGCCATGTTTATAATATACATAGTTCAGTATCCAAGAAAATGTTTTGTTAGCCAGATTAAAAATAAATCCTATTGCAATATGTTATATACCTCAGTAATGGCCAGGCTCGCTCACCTTTCAGATCGCAAAATACAAAAACACTTCAGTTAAATTTTGATTTCCACATTCATTATTAATAATCAAGTCAAGTTCAAGAGGCCCCTAACCCTCACCACCCACTAGACTAGCACAATGAGGGCACACTGGTTTTTGTAGCCACAGGAATAATGTGGCCAGCACCACATCTAGCTATCTCGGACACCCCAGCCCAAATAGCCAGGTACTCACTTATAGCCAGGTAAACTGAGGACAGGGCTTGACTTCCTATTTCCAGAGCTGTAGCAAGATACCTTGAACACACTGCCATGCACTGATATTATTACTACTTCTTCACCTTTGTCCAGTCCTTCCATTTTCAAACCTCAAAACAATCTATATGTCTTCTGACATGCATGGGAAACTTTTTCCATAAATCAGTGTTTCTCAACCTTTTAAGTAGCAAGTACCCCCTAACTGCTGAAAATTTTAATAAGTACCCCAAGACTCAATTTTCCCAGGGATTTTATACTTGCAGACTGATGTGTTGGAAGAAGGGCTGCGTTTATAAGGTCATGATAGGACAGATGTCTGGTCTGGTGTGGGTAGGGTTGCCACCTTCTACACCAGGGGTGCACAACTCAAGTATGTACCTGGGCTAGAGGTGATGTTGGCCAAAGCTAGGGGGGATAAACCCAGTGCCGCACAAAGCATGGCACGCCAAATTATTACTGGGGAATTTAAAGCAGCGCACCAATTTCTTTGCCATAGTTTTGAGAGGAGGAAGGGGTGAGAGAGAAGAAAAGAGGGCAAGAGAGAAAGGAAAAGAGGGTGAGAGAGACAGAGAGAGAGTGTTGGGGTACCCGCGTACCCCCTGCCTGTGTCTTGTGTACCCCCAGGGGTACACGTACCACAGGTTGAGAAACTATGCCATAGATGGCAAAATGCTAAACATTAGCCTACCCATCCAGGGCGCATCTACATGTTCATTAATGAGCTTTTGCTAATGCACATTAAATTTAGTACTTCCATCGTGAGGTAATAGAAAAAGGCACATTACCCTATTTTAATGCGTGTTAGCAAAAGCAAATGGGTTTTGGTGACACTTTAAATGCGCATTAAAATAGGCTGATGTGCATTATAGCGTACATGTAGACATACCCCCAATGACTTCTACTGGAGCAGTCTTCTGTGCCTTATTCACTTGAACTTAGACTCCGTGTTCATAGAGAACGGTGGTTCTCAACCTTTTTAGATTTGAGGCACCCTTCAATGGGTTCAAGGTACCACACTGAAAATGTCAGCTCCTAGTTTTCACTCTTTTTCTGACTAGAAAAACTTTAGCGCAATTCTTCTGTTGCAAAGGACTCAGAAAGGCCACAACCAGGTCAGAATGTCTTTAATGCTATCGATTCCTATTCGAAAACTTTGGGTTTCCCTTGTGAATCATGTTTGCACACCCAACAGTGCTAACATGGAGTGTTACCCCATGGCATCCTTGAAAGGATCGAGGCACCTCAGGGTGCCATGGCACCCTGTTTGAGAATCGCTGGTATAGAGGGCCAGTGTGATGTTCAACAACTTTTGCACATTGACATCAAATCTATCAGTAACAGAGCTCTGATCCTGGCTCTGTTTTAGGTTTTAAGTCTAGCTCATTGGTCATCTTGGCCAAATCAATAGGTTATATGAAATGTGGTACATGCATACAGTCATTGTAACAGAACAAACCAGCCCCATGAATATGGGCTCTCTAAAGCTTAAGAAGAATTTCATTTTGGCTTCCCATTTTTAAAAACATTCCCTTGCCCGAAGCTTTTCTCCTCTGTTAAATAATATTTGCAAGTACGGTAGCATTGCACAAGATAAATCAAGAATGCATTCCTTAAGCTGATTACACTTATGGGAAAGTATGCGTGCCAGGCAATTAAAAAACTTCACTGTTCAGTTTATACAACATGAGCTCACCTCGATCATCTGTGCTTAAGTTATCTGCTTAAGTTAGGGCCATCTGCATGTCAAAACAACAGGGTCAAAGATTACTGGCTTCCTGAATTTTTTATTATTGGGGGGGGAACAGCACCTTTGAACTTTTATACTCTTGTGCGGTTTAGCTGCAAGTCCTAAATGGAATCTCCCATAAATAATTCAAGTTCCTCGCTTTCTTATTTTAGAATGAGAAGTCTAGTGATACGTGACAAAAGAAACTTCGCCAAGTCTCTATGAAAACCTTTGAATCCAACTGAAAAGAAGAGATTAAACAGAGAGGTGCTCATGACACTGTTTAATGAAAACGGTGCCATATAGCACAAGTGAAATATTTCTAAGCTCTCTAGATATCACTTTATAATAAAGCTAGCAAAAAAAAAAGTTCTACACTAAAATTAACCTGTCATTAGATAGGTGAAGTCACAAAGGCAGCCACGGACAATGTTGTAATGCTGCTTCCCTGGAGCGGTTCCAAGACTGACAAGCAGCGAAAGGATAAAATCGGTGGATGACTGTATTTGGATTACGTAGCAACTATTTCTTCAGGAACTGTATCAGAAGACAAACACAGTGTTTTTCCTTATTACATCATCCTCCAGCCTGGACCAGTTTAGCCAGTTTATTCCAAGGAGGAAATGATTCAGATTTCATCACGACAGCCTGATTCAGCTTTTGTTCCTTTTTGAAAGGGAGGAAAAAAGAGAGAAAGTGGGGGAGAGAAGAGAGAGACGTGACTTCTGTAGCCACATCACCTGAGTTAAAAGATGACTAACAAAAAACACTCGGTCCGACTGCTGTTGAAGTCTGTAGGAGATTTTGCTTTGCCTTTACTGGAGGCTGAATAAGCTTCTCTGAGAGTTGTATTGGATGTGCTTAGCTATTTGGAGGATAGGTCTGTAACCCTTACTCAGCTCTAGTCACAGGTACTGCCTTACAAAACCCTTCAGCCGTGACATAAGTATTTTTTGACTCCAGAAAAAAGGAAACAGAAATCGTGGGCAGCGCATTGTCCACCACCAAAATAAAACAGTACAAAGTATTCTTAGCAGGGAGTGCACGAGACCGTAGCATCAAAAGAGTGAAAACCAGCACCATCCAGCAGAAACCCCTCCAGCAGGCTCAGGCCCCTGCAGAAACCTCCCTCCCTTGACTGAAGAGACGGTGGTCTCCAGATGTGCCGCTCCATCCAGCGCATCTTGCTGCCTTCCTCTTCGGTTCCCCTTCCAAATGATGTGCTATGTTATACGAGCCCTGGCCTAGTAGAGAACCTGGAAGCAGCCAGGATTTAGCCAGGATGAAAACTGACCCTTGAATCCTATTCTGTTTCCTAATCAGTCTTTGATCCAAGACAATTTGCCACTCATCCCACTACGTCTGTATGGAAGGCTTCTCAAGAAGCTAAGCCGCTCGGCAAAGGCCCTTTGTAGGTATACACAAACAAGTCCCCTTCATGCAGGACTTAAAAGTACCGTGAAATTCCTTCTTTCATTTTGATACTCTAGTGCCATTGGCCAATGGCCAGTTTATATGTGGTTTGAGGAAATCCCCCATGAGCAACATGTTGCTGGACTTGACGGCCTCTGAGGTCCCTCAATAGCTGCGGTCAACTTCCTTCTTTGGTTCAGAAGCCAGTAACATATTCCTACTTATAAATTTTACTGCTCAGGATATAGATCCATGTAGATAGCTCTATGGCCGTGTCCACTCAGAGCTTTCATTTCTCCAGATTAGATGGAGTCCTTTCCATCCAGTACTACTTCCCGCCCCTCTCCCCCTCTGACTTTGTTTTTAATCTACATAACCCAGCTCCAAAGCTATCCCATTGCTTTCTGTCATTCCAACACATTTCTGAAGTATATCAAAGTCCTCATCCTTTGCCAGGCAAGTTTCTTTGGATAGATGTGGTATCTTTTATTAGACCAACTAAATAGTTGGAAGATTTGTCCTTATACAAGCTTTTGGGTACAAACACCCTTCTTCAGGTGCAGGCAGAGTCTGCTGGCGTTTGCGTATCTCTTGGGTGGAATAAAAGCTTACGCCAATATGCAAAATGCAGATCTGGGAAAATGCAAATGCATGGCCAGGAAGGTCAGAGGCTCTTCCTTTGCAATGCATTGGAGTTTACCAATTGTTTTTAAACTTATATTTGTATACCGACATTTATTATTGCCTAGGTACCTGTATATCTTTAATACTTTAACCTGACGCTGTTTAATGCTTTTACAGAATTTACCTATATATTCTTACCCTTTCTCTGCTGTAGGGCAATTGTAATTGGCATCCTACCTTTTTTGGATACACCAATATCACTGCATTACCAATATTTTTAAGAGATACCTCTGACTTTGGTGGTCCTCAGCTCTCATTGGCTTCTTCCTGCTCTCAACTTAAACATTCCCGTAAACTTTATTTATTCTGTAGGTCAGCAGTTGGGCTCCATTTTGATTAACCATGGAGCGAATTGCTTCTGTGCAAGCTCCTCCTTTCTCAAGATGTTACCTACGGCCTAATAAACTCAGACCCCTCTGCTTTACACTTTTCAAGCACATACCTTGGCTTATCTGAACTGAAAGCTACTACAGAAACCCTATACTCAAGGAACCTAAGTTCATCTTCCAGGACCTTTTTCCATGACAAGGACCAGCATGTACCATGCACACCATCTTCTCTCCAGCAAATGCCTGCTGCCCATCACCTTGCACCCAGCTGTAAATCACCCAGCAGTTTTTAGTCTCCATGTTCCTGATCACCGACTCCTTCATCTTTGTGACTCATCCCCTGCGACAACATCCGCACATGAAGAAAGTCAGCCTCTTCTATCTCCGCTGAAAGGAAGTCCCTATCTCGAAGGGCAGATCCTTCCACTCCACTTAGGTGGCTTCTATCATTAGATCAGCTTCTTCCATTTTTAAGACCAAAGAAATCGGGTGCAAGGGGAGCCTGGTGTGTTCAACGTTGGCCATTTATGCTGGGTCTAAAGGCAGTCTCATCTCTGCCTCTCCGGTTCACTAGCCAGACCTCAAAAGATGCTGCATCTGGGCTCTGCAGGCTACAAACTGTATGCATTGAGCACATTTGTTGGCCACGTGGCTGCAAGGCAAGTAATCATACTCAAAGATATCACCTTGAATGCAGTATAGGGGGTAGCGCCAGCCCTGCAAAGTCTGCTGCTGTCTGTTGTATCTGCATAGGGAGAGGGGGCTGAAACTCTGAGCAGCTGGACTTTAACTTATTTGTGGGGGGGTTTAACTCTTCTCTGTTTTAATTCCTCTGCCTATCAGTCCATTCATAGTTAAATTTAGACTTTGCAACTCAGTGACTAAAACAGCCACTTGGTCCAAACTCTCCTGTGATCTCTCCATCTGTTGTCTTCTCACTCTGTCTGGGGCCTCTCTATAAGCCAGGCCTCTCAGTGCCCATTTCTGTAGATATACCCTACCCAGAACTAAGCCCGAGGGCATTAGCTTTCCCCACCTCCTTAATTACTGGTGATTAGGTTAGTCTCTGGCTTCAAAGAGACTAGCACAATGCCTAGTTAGGAGTCTTTTCAGTGACATGTTTATGTACATGGGGAAAGAGCTGAATACTGGGAATGAAGGACGGACGGTTCTGGTGAGCAGGCCAGGAAAGGAGTCATTAAATTCATCATTTCTTGGTGCTCACCCATTCCTTCAATCTGCAACCCACTCCAAAAAGGGCGACAGGAGTGACCAAGGGAAGAGTCTCTATTTTTTAAGGAGAGAATTGACCTGTTCAGCCTGACAAAACAAAGGCTGAGAGAGGCTAGAGGGAGGGAATAAAACTAATTAAACTAAAGGAAAATGTTGGCATCAGAGCAAATTAAAGTAAAAACTGGTGATGAATAAATGCAGGCTGGAAACTAGAAAAAGGGTATCTCACCAACTGAGGACTGAGGTGAGCAACAGGATCATCGTCTTTCATGTGGCTTTAGGAGCAAGAGCTACAGGAAGAAAAGGATCCGAATGGTTTTTAAAGGACAGCCTGCTACGTTCATTGTGAACAGGATTATATAAAGGTGGCTGAGACCAGCTTTGAGCATCTGAGGCCCGCTGACAGCTCATTTTTTGGGCACTTGCAGTGCAGGAACCTTGTATCTGTTGACTTTTGCTTCAAGACTGATTGTGCAATGTATATAGCATATTTAAAAGGGTGGTTCTGCTTTTATTGGGATTGGTCAACATATTTATTCCCTATTGAATATTTACTGATGTTCACACCAGGATCAAGTGAGGACAGTAGAGAAATCTAAAAATAAAATGGGTCTTACAGTGCCTACACCTGGACAGCACAAAGCTCTAGAAAAATGCACATGATTGTTAAACAAGCTATAAAGCTGATCCTTAATTTGCAAGGAGGCAGACTGGGTGACATATAGCCCCTTCCTATTTCATATAAATAGATCCGTTCCTAACAAGTACTCTTGCAGCATGGCCAAAAGTGAGATTCCCACAGTACATGAAACATCAGGGCATAGGCCCATCAAAAAAAAAAAAAATCCCAAGCATTGCAATTGCTTTAGAAAACGAATGTAATAAGGAGTCATTGGAAAGTTTGACACCTCCTGATCTAGCTTGTTTGTCGTCTCATCACATTTCAACCGGTGTCATATTTAGATGCCTATAAAGGGACTGCGAGGATGTGAGGAGGATTCTCACGAGGATGTGAGAATTTGTTTCTCTTGTTCCAAGCACAGGATATACTCTGTTAGGCTGATAATTAGAGGCATTAGCTGATCAAATGCCCTGCACAGTAAAAACAGCAAGTTGAACTTATTTGATACCTCTATATAACTATTTGTGCAATAGACACAAATATGAAAGAAGGGCAGGAAATCAGGGCTCCGTTCCATATAAATGACCGTCGTTACTGCTCTGTTATCTGTCCTGTTATCTCGGTAATGGTGGAAGTAAAGGAACCTGAATATAATCTAAAATGATGCCCCACCAAGCATTACATAACCAGTCACAAAGTTACGTGCCTTCAGATCACACTTCAAATGTCTCATCAAAGTTGCATTGCAAAGGAAAGAAAAATCACAAGTTATTAAATATAAATACGCGATGTTAAAAATTGCTTTTAGTGTGGTTATGTAATATTTATTGTTCTGTGGCTAAGGTCATATAAAGATCACATATGACAGGTGGTGTATTTTTATTACACTTTTTATGTCACGTGCATCTCGAATGAGCTACTCTGAATGTCCTCATCTCCTTGCTCTAGAAGGGATTCACATCGGGATGCCTGGAGGAGCTGCTGTACTCCAAATAATTTAGAAGCCAAAATAAAAATAATTTAGAAGTTCCCCTTTGGAGGAAAGCGGTTCAGTGTTTAAATTCAGGTGGCAGAACTGAGGAGAGAGCCCAATTGTCATTCATCAGAGATCCCATCGTGACAGTCGCATGGGCTCCTTCTCGATCCGCCTCGCGTAGTCAGCCCTAATAGGCTCTGACATAACTCCAGCACCGAGTGAGTGGTTTGGTGGTCTCACCCTCCTTCTCAGGCTATATTCATCCACATCAAAATGCAGCTGCACAATTCAGCACAACTGCCAGGAGAGGACAGAAGGGCAAGAGGTCAGGACAGAAGTGGATTTCTAGAGCTGAAAGTGAGGCTCATACAGCTTTTCTTCCTGGTATTTCTGGGTCAAGTTTTGTAGTATTTAATCTTCTCCTTCAACACCCCCTCCCCCCCCCAAAAAAAAAAATTGCCACGCAGTGTTTTGGAGTAAGCGTATTTAGTCCTATTGAATGACATCTACTGATTGCCACTGAGCAAGTGCTGCACAGGCAAAAGCAAGGAAAGCAATGGAGATTTCCCAGGCTTGTGCCACTGCCCAAGGGTAACAGCAAATGCCAGGTTCCTGTTTCCTGAAACCCATGGCCCTTCTTCTGCACTGCAAAGCAGGCCAACAGATTGTGATAGCAATTTATATTTATCTGCTGCGGACAATGGGGGAAATGAAATAACAGATAATTGACTCTTTCCTTAGACTATAATAGCCTTTGCACCACAAACGTGCAAGTACTAAGTCCTGCAGAGGATATACTTCTTCACAACTGGGGAAAACCATTATTTTGGGGACAGTTGAGTTCAGCTCAAACTGTGACACTCTTGTACTTTCTACTATGGGCCAATGCAAATGTGCACCTATATTTATTTACACACACAGAGCCATATATATTTGGGAGGGGTGGGGGCAGCTCCTCCTCTCATTGAAATCAAAGCCTACGTTCCAACAGACTTCAAAGGGAACAAAATCGGGTCCTGGCTCCTGCTTGAAAACCACCCCGACAAAAGAACAGCATCTGGCCTTTAAGAAAGAAAAACCTTCTCTCCAAGTGGTGCAACAAGATAAAGCCAAGCTCAGCCTCAAATCATTGCACCCGATGGGAGAAGTTACACTGCACCAACTGATGTACGGACCAGCAACAGATGAACCCAAATGCAGAGCTTGGGGTTTTGGTTCACCAAGATTAAAGCTCTTCTTGCTGAAATGGTCTAAATGCAATAGCTTCCACTCTTCAGGATGCATTTAAAAGATGCCATTGCTGCCCAATCAAAATTAGCATATTGTACAGCATCAACGACTTACAAAACAACTAAAAACTGTATTAGGAGGGTAGGCATCAATGCAAATTGTCCCATTCAGAAGATAAGCAAGATGCAAGCATGGGTTATTTATTAATTTTTGTCATCACTGATTGATATCTTGATTAAGTGCCAGAAGGCATTGGACCAGGTGTTAACTATGTGCAGATTGGATGCAGTGTTCTGTGAACTTCACGCTGTATTAAAGGCACAGACATGCCCAGTTGGAGCAGTAAGCCTTTGTTTGATTTGGCAGAGCTTGCAACTCCCCGGGGCCAATGCCATAAAGAGGTTTCTGTTAGAAGCGCAGTGCTCATTGTCGGAAAAATCGCCCCTCCAAAAATTAGCATGGTACAATGAAGAATGCATAATGTTACGCAAATGACAGCTGCTTCGCTGAAACAATAACTAGGAGATGGCTTTTGCTGGAGTGCACATCTCATGTAAATGAACTTACTGATTTGAGAGAGTAAAAGAAGCGAAAGCCCAAACCCTGAAGACCTTTTCACAAATCCAGCCTGCAGTTCCTGTGCCCCCCAAACTCCCACTGCTCTCATCAAATGCTGGGTTGGGCCCTCACGCTGTAGCTCTGGGAAGCCAGGAGTGGCCGGGTAAGCACAAGTTGGCAGCAGCAAAGTTTGGCCAAAGCAGAGGCAAAGTTTCAGAGTCTATTCTGAGCTACAGCAGTGTAAATTCAGGGCCGCTCCAGTTCAATACACAGCCATGCAGGGGGTCACCCTCCTCCACAGGATGCCACCATACCTCCACCGACTGAAAAAATGTATTTGGAGCTACCACCTCTCTTTGTTTTGTTGCACAAATTCCTCTATGGTTGCAACTTGGATATTGCATGGCAGTAGTAGCTCAGTGAACCCAGTTTCCCATTATTCACACCACTTTCATCTTGGGAGAGGCGGGGGAGGAAATCCTATGGCATTTCTCCTGCCTGAGCCCACCACGAGTGAAGGATCAAGCCCAGTCGAGCTAAAACTCTCTACGGGAGAGTTCATGCTTTGTATCATGTCCCTCTTACCCAGCAGAAGGCGTTCTGTCATCCATTTGCAGATTAAAAATATTACTCATTTGCATCCAAAGCTGGCCCTACAATGCAAAATTAATCCAAACAGGGCTGCGGTGCACAGAAAATAAAACGTTAAGAAAAGAAGGGAAAAAAAACCCATTAGCACTTAGATCTATTTCAGTTCATCTGGTGCCAATTTGGGATCTTCAAGCCTAGATACCTCTCAGTGTCTTATGAACATGCCTTGGTAGAAAGCAAGCCTCGCAGGAACTCAATCAGAAGCTGTGGGAGTAAAGAGAAAAAGCCATGTGCTTAATTTAACATCAATAAGCACGGCGGTGATTTTTTTTTTTTTTTTTTTGGCATCAGCCAGATGTGATGATAAAAGGAAACTAGATTCAAAGCCTGATTCCAAAACTCCTGGTGGCAGAGTGTAAAGCAACCGGTCATTTGTCACTCGCAGGGAAGGAGAGCAATCGGTTAATAGAGGAGCCGGGGGTAAGGGGAGGACAGAGCACTGGTTGGACTTATAGGGGTTCCCCAGCTTACTGTCATGATTAACAGCCCCTGCCGAAAAAGGGAGGCAGGTCCAGAAAGCAAACAAGGTGTTGCCTTGGATTTGTCAGCAAGCCCCATGATATGGCGACTGCTGCTCATTGCATTAGCAATGCGGGAACAGAAAACAAGAAACCCATACTACAAGGAGGTGGGGGGGAGGTACTTCACAGAAAACCTCTGCAATTAAAGCCTAAAATAAGAGGTGGTTGTGAAACGTTCTTTGCATTACGGGCACAGCCAACAAAAATGTTTACTCTGTAGCAGATCATGTAGGGGGTGAATAATAAATCAAGACCAAGGAATTACTCATCACCTATTTAGGTATGGAAAAAAAAACCATGATTGGAGGAGGCAGGGCTCAGCTCCGAGAAGCCCGGCCGTGTTAAGGGAGGATTCAGCTGCCGCGGCTGGAATTGAGCAATTACGTTTGTATAACGCAGCTCCACGCCTCCCCCCTGGAGTGGACTATCAAAAGGCAGATGCAAACCTCTGAAGGGGTAAAAATAAGGGGTGGGCATAAGAAAAAAAAAATCACACGGTTTTACTCAGTGACCTCCCTCCACTTTCCATACTGGAACTGTTCGTTTTGGGAGCAAGTGGGAGCTTTGCTAGACAAGTCCTAAGAAAGCCATTTTGGATGGCTAACTAAATATGAGGTTGTATCCTCCGAATTATCAGCAATGGAGCGCAGCATAGTTACTGCAGGACCGTGTTTAAGCCACGGCATGCTTGGTAAAATATATAAACCAAAATTCATCTCTTAAACACACACACACACACACACCACAGGGGCAATAATTAAGCACAGTTTCTGGAAAGCTAGATGTTTTGATCTCCTTGAAAATAAGATCTGCTATAGAAATACGTTAATTTTTGGAGTTTTGACAATTATAAATCTTGAGCGATTTACTGACCTATGATGAACTAAAGTTCAAGAATTGGTAGCTATGTACATAAAAAAAAAGAAGCCAGCACATCTTAGTGAAATGCTCCAGAATTCCCTGGATGAAATCCTTTTGGACAGACTTAAGCCAAAATGTGTGGGCTGCCACACCAACAGATGTAAGAAATAAGGAAACCAATGGAAATCCATTGGTTTCTATCTGCTGCTTCCTATTGGATAAGGCTCTGGCCCTGTATGTTCAAAGCAAATTTTCTTAAACGTATTGTAAATGGAAAGCTTTTTTCATAACATGTTCTCCCAAATCACTGCGTCCCCTGTCCCTCTGATCTGTTAGACAAAGATTTTTAGTAGACAGTGAGTTTTACACAACCAAGGCTCCCAGCCTGGGGGAGAGATTTCACGACCTTTGAAATTAAAGCTCCATTCACATAGGGTCCAACTCTATAAACATTAAAAGTCGTAGCGCTTTCTTTAATAAGTTCCCCTGAACAAAATGGCATGATTCACAGCAATGCACCTGCCTAAAAGTGCCTGCAGATCCAGGTTTGGGGGTTAGGCAGTAAATGCATCCCTTTAGAAAGCACAGGGACACAGGACAAAGGACAAGATGTGACCTATTGGGTCATCAAGATTAGGAGCCGGCCCTTACAGACAACTGAGTCACAGGATCCCATTGCTGAACAGATCCAGGTCCATTTGAAAACCTACTTTGCTCTGGATCCCCAGTCCTCCTACTGGAAAGCTGTTCCAGACCCTTCAGTGGTTAGACATCTTTTGATTTCCACCGTTAAGTGTATTCAAGACAAGTTGACATCTTTTTCTCAAGCCAGTCTTATCCTCCTCTCTCTTCAAGAGCTCTTCTCCAGCCAGGTCTGGCTGATGGTAACCATTCTGGTGAGCTTCTGGGTCTGGAGAAGCTCAGCAGACTCTGGCAGACCAAGCCCAGCCCCGTGCTGTCACCACCCCAAGATCCCGGGGTCTCCCCAGCCCTGCCCACATGTCTCAGTCCCTTGTGCCACTCCCTGCCTGCCCACAACCCTATCTCAGCCGCTCAGCCTGTACAAGTCCTGCCCTGGCAGTGGGACCAGAGTGTCCGGGCGGCAGAGCCAGGTCCAAGAGCATCTCCTTGCCACCAGAGCTGCCAGGAAATGGAGGCTGTCCACCACACTGCCCCAGCCCCATTGCACACCTGGGCATGCACCATGGCCCAGGTTGCCCCTTGCACCTGGGCCAGGCAGGACCAAGGGACCTGCTGTGGGCTGGACAAAATTCCACAACAGGCCAGATTTGGCCCATGAGCCATAATATTTGGCACCACCAAGTTATGGCATAGGCAAGGTCTAAGTCTGCTCTTACAAGACAGTCTCCATTGGCCTCTTCATCCTATCCGCCCTATCTTTGAATCTGCTCCAGCTGAGCACACCGTCCTTGAGCATGGCAGACTAGATCTGTATACAGTATTTGCAATCTGGGCTCGCTGGTGCCTTCTACAATGGGATTAATACTTCCCTATCTCTACCAGAAATATCTCATCTGATACATTCTTAGTTTGCATTTGCCTTTTTCACAGCCCCATCACACTGTTGACTCATAGTCATCCTGTGATTAACTAATATCTCCAGCTCTTTCCCCTCCTCAGTTGTCACTGACTGATAAAATTCCCAGATTAAAGAAGAAGTTCTTGCTGTACCCAAGTGAATGTCTTTGCACTTTGTGTTGTTAGGTTTGATCCAGTTTCTATTATTTTCATTCCCAACATCCTCCAGGTGTCTTAAATAACGTTGTGATGCCCTGTATTGACATCTCCTAACACTCTCCTCAGCAAGTTATCTTAGCAAACTTCTGCTTTTTGTGCCATTCATCAATTAAGATATTCATTAACATTGGACCCGTGAGCAATCCTTGAGGGGAACCACTCTCATCTGACAGTACTGCATGCAGTCCAATGCGTCGTATTCCCTCCTCTCATCGGCTGCTTACCTTATAGTACTAAAGTACCACATCTTCATCAATGGCTTTCCATGTGGCACCATACCCAATGATTTACCAAACGGGACTTGCACCCCTTGCTAAAAGAGCCTTTGGCATCCACACACTAATAGGAGCGTGGGACATACTAGCTATGAAGGTAAGAAGTCTTCCCAGACTGAGAACGCTGAGGCCGCAATTGGGAAGTCCTGTATGCATTGCACAATGTCTGCTGCATTGTAGGTACTTCCACACCGTAAGGAAAGGCAGAACTAGGAGGGCTTCCTTTTAAAAGGATGCTATACCCTCTGGCATAGCCTCATCATACCCTACATCCAATATCTAAAGGTCTTTCTAGCCCTCTAACAAGCTGACTAGGTTGTGCGTGGCATGCAGAATTGAAGACAGTGTTAGCCTGGACATGCTACAAGAGGCATCAGCCTTGCTCTGATCACAATGCTACAGGAGGGTGAGGTACATCAGTCTGAAATACTGTGGTGGGGAGATTGCTCTCTCCTTCCAGCCAGCTTATAACGGGTCTTGCTGAAGCGCACACCAGGTGGCTGTGAAGTCCCCAAGAGCTTTATGCACAAAAGTAGCTGCTGCATTTGCCCACTCATTGCCAGTATCTTAGGTCTCGCCTACCCTGCAATTACACCACTACTCAAGCTAGTTGGCACATGGCTATGCCCAGGCACCCCCTTCACCGATGTCCCACTATATCTGCATTTAATAGGGCTTGATTTGCCTGTAGAGAGACATGACTGATCACTGATCCATCCACTTTGCCAACGGCAGGACAATCCCGAGCAGAAAATGCAGTCCTGCAGCACTTTTGCCTTAATCCAGTGACAGAAGTGGTTAGATCCCATCTACGGCAAAACCAAACCAAGTTGCAACAAGCCAAGGGCATAACTTGGTTATAATAAATTGAATACCCCAACAGGGCTGTAATCAGATTGTAGACAAGACCTACATTATTCTGAACAGGACTCCAGCATCCCGGGAGTACAGAATGTACTCTATAAAAGCCAAATTCCATTCTCTCATATTTCCTTCTAACGACGTCCTGCAGAATGGCCTATGATGTGTTGTCTGGGCAATGGCAACAGCTTCAGAACAGCTCAAAGTAAAGTTACAAAGTGCAATCACGCCTGCCTTTAAACCTCAAATTTCCAGATATTTCAAAATTATGTCGAGTTCCAACTTCCGTGGGTTATTTTCTTCCCGGAGAAAAGTCTGAGGAAGACCTGATCAGCTGCTTGAGGGTTATGGGGGGGGGGGGGGGGGGGGGGGGGGAGGGTGGAGATTTTATTTTTTTTAAGCTGAAAAAGTAAAGTTTGATTTGCTTACCAGCAGCTCAAAAAAATGATAGGAGAGATAAAAAAGTCCCAAGCTTTGATCTGGGTTTCGTCCTCCACAAGGAACAGGCTCCAGGCTAAGAAACTCTGTATGTAACTGGACATTTTTCAATCACAAGAATAGCCAAAATCACCTTCTGGTTATTCCAGCACTGGGAGAGCTGCAATCGTCACCCACTATGGGTAAGACTTGTAGAATCAGCTCTGAGCAGAAAACACATTTAGGGTAGTAATTAAAGAGCAAACTAAATGTGCCAAGCTAACTGGACATGCCTATCTGGATAAGCATTAAATAAGGACTTGTGTTGATTATTAAAACATAGAGAAGTTAAAACTACTATGGATAGACTAGGTTAAGGCAGGCCTTGAGACTGAAAATACATTTATTTTTCAAATGACTATCCATCTAAGCTTGCAGAAAAGGACAGTTTCTTGCGATTTCCCAGTTGGTCTAATAAAAGGTATCATTTAGGAACCAAGAGTTCTCGGTTTTTGTATACCCATCTAAGCGACCGCTGTCTTTATGGGCCCAGCCAATGGAAACATGGAGTCAATTAAAAGATCCCAATTAACATGAGCAGGCTACGGATCAAGCCCTACTACCCCGTACCCTCCCGCGCTATAAACATTAGAATGCAGTGTATTCTAAATAACCAATTATTCCCTTTGATTATTGCACTTTTCATACATTTTTGAGTCATCTGAACATTATGTCCCTCGGTTAACAGGAGATAAGTGCACCTTCTCTTTGACGGAGGTTGTTTCTAAAACAAACTTATCAGGTGCGCTCCATCTGGCAAAATCTTTAAAGCTTTTAAATTTACAAACAGCCGCTACCTCTTTTGGCTTATCTTTTATTTACCCTACTGGGTATATAACAATTGCTGCTTCTTCAAAGCAAGGACTTCACAGCTGATTATCAGTGCTGAGCTGGCTAAGCTTATTAAAGGTGATTAATGCATTCAAGTCTTTTTTTTCCCTTCTTGTTAGTTCAATTTCTTACTCATTATGCCCTTGTCTTTTAATATGAAAACAGACCACCTGGATAGCAGAGAACTTCATAAGCAGAATCAGACAAGATCAATGCCTGTTGTACATGAGATGTAATTAATTATAATGCACTAGCTGTTTGGTACTTTGCTATGCTGAAGAATCTCTGTCTGACAACAGAAGTGGTGCTTTGCATTAACAATCAACATTTGGGTCCCTGAAATGCAATTAAAAACAGAAAGGTGAGTAAAAGGGCTCGCACAAAAAACAGAAAGGTGAGTAAAAGGGCTCGCACAAAGTTATTCTGTCTCCATGGTCATGATTGCACGCAGGATTTGTGAAGTGTGTAAGTCAACACATGATCTTCTAACAGACAGCTCTAAACATTCAAACTCGACATGGGTTCGGTGGGGAAATCAGCTATGGCTTTCTGCTGCTGACACTCTCACTAGGTAGCTGGATTTAGACAGCAAAGCAGTCAGCTATCACTCTGCTCTTCAAGGAAAAGACATATTGAGAAAGATGTGATCAGAGTATGGATATTTTTTTTCCCTGTATTGTTAATGTTCTGGGTTACAGGAGCCCAGTGCATGAAAGAAAAGGAAGTTTTGCACAAACTGTAGAAAATACAGACCATCCACATAACGACCAAGGAGGAACTCACGAATCCTAACATTTAAGAAAGACCAATATATTTTAAATCCCTCCAGTTTCTAATTCAAATCAGAAGCGTCAGTCTTGTCCCAAGGAAGGTAGAGAAAAGAAAAACGTATGCCCAAGTATAAAACTACCCCTTCTATCTCAGTGGTAGCATTGCACAGGCAGGAGGGGGACAGTAAGGAGGGCTGAAAGACTGCATTACATAAGGTAAAAAAGCAGACCAGAAGATGTGAGCTTGTTGTAGTATTGGAGCATAAAGACAATGTTCTGCGTTTTAAAACACGGTTGCTTGTGCATTTTTCCTATAGAGCTGCAGGTTCTTATGGGATCACAAGTGGTGTGGTTTTTATCACACCGTGGCCTTCAACTGAGCAGGTGTGGAGGGATTCATCCTGAGATTACTGGCTCTGTTATTGCTAGCAGCGCACGGGGTCTAGCCTCCTGCTGGAGTTTAAGTTCATAAATCTGCCTTGTTGAATGTGCAGCCCGCACTGCCAAGTTTAACAATCTTAATTGTAAAGAAATTCAGGCTTGCTCTGACCACATTATATTTAGTGCAGAGCAGAAAACTCCCAGGACGAGAGTCTCCCATATCTTCTTGCTTGCTTGTTCCCATCCATCCCCCATCCTGCTTCACTTACTGACCTCCAAGCTTTTTGTCATTAATTACTTCTATGACAACAACACAGATCAGGATCTTCTTCTGCCACTTCCAAGTCAGAAGAAATAGGTATATATTTCCAAAAGTTTTTTTTTTTTCTAGTAGTAGGACTGGAGTATTTTTGTAACTCTCATGGTCCAGGAAATATGCAACAACCAAGGCTGATATCTTTTATGGGACCCACTGTACAGCTGCAAGAGATGTTAAACAAGCTTTTGGACACAAAGTGCCCTTCTGCCGGTCAGATGTGCTTCTTTCCCATACCTGAGGAAGGAAGGGTTCGTTGTCCCCCAAAGCTTGTCTAACATCTCTCCTAACTATATCGGTTAGGACATGTCACTAACTAGTCAGTCCAATACAAGAGATCATCAAAAAGTATCTTGCTTCTCCTCCCTGCTTCCCCTTAAAATCCAGGATGCCGGTTTAACTCTCTTTGCACCCCTTTCATTGTCTGCAAATGTTTTAAGGCAGCAAAAGACTTGCAGATATATCACTGTGTCGACATTTGCACTAGACATGGCTGAGGGCTTCTTTAAATTGTTTGATATCTTCTTCCAGATTGAGTGTAAACCCCTAGGTCATAGATTGATAGACGAGGATGCACTATGCAAGTGGAGGCAGGCAGAAGTGCCCACACCCATTCTTCCCTGAATGATCATCATCATTTCCACCTGCTCTACATTGAACTTCAGCCAGTTCATTCCTACCATTGCCAAGAGCCAGGAAGGCAAGGGAATCTCTAAATACAAGTTCAGTAAAAAGGTATCAGAGTGCTGTACTTGGAGATGCTGCTGCAACCTCCCAAACTCAATGTCAAGGGGTACAGATGAACTAAAAAGACCTGCAGTAAATGTTTAGCCTTCAAATTCAGCAGGATTAAATCCATCCTTTATGTTGGTAGACCAAATACTTCGGTCTGACATAAAATACATTCCAGTCTCAGGAAATCTCCAAAAAACTCTGTCTCAAATGTATAAATGGCTTAGTATACTAACATACCAAGATAGAAAATTGCAGATTGCCAAAATCACACCCAGACCTGCTACATGCCTCTAACATCAATGTATGCAATAAAATGCCTGGAAATCTGTACACTTTACTCCAGTATTTGAAAATGTTTGTTTAAATAACCTTAAAACGGTAACACAAACCTTGACCTGCTTCCTTTTTAGTTGCCAGTTTGTGTAAGAAAAGTACAGCTTTGATGCCAATGCTGTTTGCATAAGTCAGTTAAGTAGGAGCTCGATATTCAATAAAATATTAAAAAGCTCCTCCTTCCCAGAATGTGATTTCACAAACATTATGACTGACATTTGATGCTGGCTTACCTGTATATTCATCCTCTCTTGGTCTGATGTCTTTAGAGCCAAGTATCCAGTGAAAATAGTGACATGCTGATTTTTCTGCAGGCCCTCACCGGATAGTCTCTCTCATTTCAGTAATACGTCTCGTAAAAAGACAGCCTACCATCACACCACTTTGGACTGTGATTGTACCACATTTTGCAAGCTAAGCACAGTTATGCCAATAAGAAATACAAGTGGGTTGTTGACAAAGAAAAAAAAGATCAGACTCTGAAAAGCAGAGTATTAGCAATCCAGAACATAGCTCTGAATCAATAGCAAACCTATCTCCTTTGGACGAGACCAGTGGTAATCCCGTAATACTACAAGTGATATTTTCATTGGAAGAGTTAGGCATCTTACCCCAATTTCTCTAACTTGATTTAAGTGTGGGCAATTACCTTCTGCCTATCCAAGTCCCACTGTCCTTTGGATGTTTGAAACTGGGTTTGCTCCTTGTTGTCAATGAGGATACCAATGCATAGGAAACGATTGAGAGATCACGACAGATTTGTCTCTCTGAATGGATCCGTCTGTCAAAAACTGTCTTGTCATCCCTGACAAGCTGGACACCTACCTCCCAGTCACCACCATTATGACCCTTCAATGAAAGACTGGTCCCCTCAGCATATAAATACACTAATATTTCCATCCATACACACAAAGCTGCAGCATCTCTCTCAAATATGTACCCCAAGCTCCTCTGAAGCCTCCAGTTCATCTCCACATGAATGTAGCTGGTTGCAGTGATCCAGGTAGTGATGCCACTAGGGACACTGGATGTCTTGGGACAATGCTAATAGGATGGCGACCCACCTATCTCTAAGTTGACCAGTTTAACCAGTATGAGAATGGCTGTTGGGAAGCCGTGTGAAGCAAAGCCAAAGGGGCTTCATTCAAACAGTCACAGCGCAGGTTACAAAGCCAGACACTTCAATTGGCAGTAATTAGCACCTTTTACAAGACTCAACAGAGACGTCAAGGGTTGAATGAGCAAGGAGACCGGACTACCTTCACACCCTACCAGACCCTGGTGAAAGCACAGGGACGCTGGCCCGGCAGAGCAGTGGGGAGGGGGAAAGGGCTGCTCTTCGGTTGCTCCTGCTGCACCGGCTCAGGGGGCAGCATAAATGAGTGACATCTTTGGGCACCAGACCCAGAACTGAAATCACATGCAGCCAAAAAAGCAAGTGCATATTTGCCAGCTGAGAGTGGCCACACGCCAGGTTTGAAGTCTTAAAAATAAGCTACTTTTGAATTATGTGAACACCAAAAAAAGAAAACTTATTTAAACCCCAAAGAGTTTTATGATTGTCTGAAATAAGGGCTGATCACTTTAGAGAGAAAGACCTACACCTTGAAGCCCTAAGGAATTCATTGAAGAATGTGATTGAAAGCAGAGGCTTGAATAACACCAAGCAAAAAATGGATATCCTTGATAAACAATTAACATGTATATGAGCAGTCATCTAATGAACTTTCAGAGCCTAGACGATCCCGTTTTCTTAGCAGCTGCTTTCAAACTGATTTTTTTTGTTCACTCTGTCTATAGATTAACATAAAATCTGATTTTTTTGTTCACTCTGTCTATAGATTAACATAAAATCAGGTCCAAAGTGATGTTGGGCATGCCTTCACTATAGCCTGCGGTGAAGTGTAGAAATATCCAAGAAACAGGGTAAAACAGCCTGGGCTGTGCCTTGCTGCTGCTTATACCCAGGGTTTGAATCACATTTGGACTCTTGGTGGGGTCTGCAAAAATATTGGGATGACCTAATAAAATCGGAGATCCCCCCCAAGGTTATGATTTTCAAATCTTACTGGGGGGCTCTCGTCTCTTATGGGGGGCTGAGCTCCCCTGTAATTCAAACCCTGCTTATACCCACATGAAGGCAACACCACACGTTAGTTTAACCATACCCTTAAATTGTGCAGCCAGAAACAGAGGTACCCCAAAAACTCGAGGCTACTTTTGACATTTTCACTTAAGACCTCACCCCAAGTTATAGCAATCCGGGCACAAAGCAGAGTCGAGCAAGCTTGTTTCCCCGTCCCCTTTCCTAACAACTAGACAAACTCCCTTTATACCCTACAGATAAACCTCTCCGTGCCAAAACCTGAAACTTGTCTGCTGCTTTTGAAGCCATCACCTGAGACGACATTGCCAGATGCATCTCAGGTTAACCCTCTTTTAAATGCGTCCAGTCATTTTTAAATGGTGATAGTTTTTCTTTGCCCAGATATTTATGATGTTTCCGTCACTGCGGATTCCTTCCGGCAATAACCGCCCTGCTAGGGGGATGTTATAAAAGCTCTCGAAGCAGACATCGCTGATAGAAGAAACTGAAATATTATGTAGGGTTTGTCAAGTGCTGCCTGGCATCAGTTTAGACATTGGGTTATAAGTAATTCCCCAGTGTCCTACTCTGTAGATTAATGAGCTTAATTCTTAGAATGCAAACACCACTTCTCTTTCTTCTCGTTAGCCTCAATTTGACAATGACAGTTGCAAAGATTTATCTCCCTGCCAAAAATAGTACACCTAGGAACCAATGGGGCATTTGTGCCTCAAGAACTATGAGTCACTAAGCTACGGAGAATGAAAGCTGGCAGGTAGCCTTACTAACCGGTGTACTCCGTGACCCTGTCACATCTCACCGGCTCAAGAGGGTTTAGCTGGGTCAGTGCTGGGAAGGGAGACTAAGGACAGGCCGGGCGGTTGCACAAGGTAGTGGCAATTCAGTAGAAGGAGCCTTCATCCAGGATCAAAGCAATGCTGCTGTGCGGTGCGGGGTGCTGCTGTGCTGTGTATCAGCCGAGAGGCAACGCTGAAGCTACTTGGGGTAACTGAGTAGATCCGTGAGCTTTTCACAACCCTAGGGTTACAAGTACTGGCTGTCCAGGCCAAATGCCGTGTCAAATGGAAACTGCATTCTTCACTTCTTGCAGAAAAGGGTTACCCTGGTGTTGCCACTTGCTTTCTGCCCCAGAAGGACCTGTATTTCGGTGGCGAGTGAAAGGATCCCTACGCAGAACGAGATCCCACCGAACCAGCAGCCATCCCCAGCTCTCCCCCATTATACTGAACAAGCTGAATGGGAAGTTGAGGTTCGCTGCTCATGATCCAGGGATGCGTATTGACAAAGCTCTAGAGCATCTGACATCTGCTCCCCTTTATCACCGGTGTCCTGCGGTCCCCTTCTATTCGACTCAGAGACTCGCACTGTAGCTCCTAAGCCACAACTTGCACCCACAGCTCTTCACAAAGAAGGGTAGCAAGGGTGGTGGGGTTTTTTTATTAAAGAAAACTATATGCATTGAGAATGTGTTTTTTCTGCTATCCTGAACAATGCAGCCAGGTCCAGGATAGCCCATTTAAATAGCCAATACACTGTAATAGCTTTTGTTGTTGTTCTGAATGTGTTTGTCACAGCTCACCTAGGATCTGTAGGCTCTTTGGTGAACGACAACTGTTCTTGCAGCTCCTGAGCCAGTCGGGACTCAGCACCACCAGTTTAACTGGAAAACTCTTATTTGCTAATGAATGAAGTGGGAATGAGAGGATATGTACTAGCTGTGAACACATTTCTGCCTCAATTCCCAACACGCCAGAGGGGCCACAGCATAGTAGTTTGGAGCAAAAGGCATGGGAGGGGAAGGAGAAAGGTCGTGCCCTGAATCTTGGCCCTTGCAGCAAGGGCGTCTGAGGTTTGCCATAAATCAGCTTTGTTCCTGTCTGTGAAGTACTGTTTGCAAGGTGCTTTGGGTGCCTTTCAGACTCATCATAGGAGTGGCACAAAAGCAATCTCTCATGTCCATACTTTGTTCCGATTTCTCTCATCTCAGGTCTGTGATGCCTACAACCTTTGCTTTTGCTGACCTTGAACTCATTGTCACCTTAATGATGTTTTTTTGCCGGGGAAAAGGATAAGTATAGCTTCATTCCACGCCACTGCTCTATGTGTCTCTCCAGGTCATGTCACATCATAGCACCGATCGCTTAGCCCATTGCTTACCCCAGCCCTGAGCTATATTTCAGAAGCCGCAGCCTTATACAGAGCAAGACCTTTTGAAGAGTTCAAGTCAAGTACTTCCCGACAGCATAAACGTCCACGGTAATGGATGAGATGATGTGGAGGTGGCGTGTGAGAAAACTAGAACCTCTCCAATTAAAACCTGCTGACCTGTGAGAAAGGTGAGTTATGGTCCCTGCAGAGACTGCCACTCCTCAAAATGTGTCTCTTCTTTCATGAATATAAGTGATTCATGAATCTTGGCCTAGTGCCTCTGATCGCAGAGTTGTTAGTAACAAAACCTATGCTGCACTTTTTTATTTAGGGGCTTTACAGCCCAGGTTTTCCAAAGAAATCAAATATCCCAGCAAATCCATAGACTAGGTAAGCATCATGCCCTCTTTGCCCTGCCCACTGCAGCAAAGAGAAATGAAGCGGCTTGCTCACACAGCAAGTCATTCGACCAGCTCGGCACCTGGGACCCTGTTCTGGTCCTAAGACAACACTGCTGCACTCCCCGCTCCATGGACCACGCGGCACTGCTAAGGTACGAGGCCAGTGGTCTCAAGAATAAATGCCCACGTCCATGTTCAGATGCCTAAAAACCTGCTCTAATTTCTCAAAAGCACAAAACAAGCCTTTTCCCGCTGGGGGCACTGGGAGCTCAGCACTTCTGCAAATCTTCACCCAGGCTGCAATGTAATAATCGTGGATAATCCCTCCACTAAGCACCCTACCTTTGCTAGTGGCGTGCTCCTAACCTTCTTTTAACCTGCACGGCTTGACTGTGCACTACATTTCTGAAGAGATTAACTCTTTCTGATCATCCTCCTTTGTTTAATTGTACTACAAAGGGAAGTAGGTTAAGTGACTTCAGGCCTACGCAGTTGTGCATCAGTTCATGAAGAAGTCATCCGAGAGGCTGCAACTGGGAGAGCCAAGTAGTTTCCTTGCGAGGCAGTTTCTTTCTTCAGCCAGAAAAGACTTGTGACGGCAGTATTTAACAGTGAATCGTGGACGGTTTGGAGGGAGCTGCTCTCTGGGTGGGCTACAGACGTCTCCTGAGGGTCCTGGTTCCCAGTCATTAGAAATCACAATCTGCTTCCAATGAAAATAAAGGTCATATTTCTAGTCCTTCTGGCTATGAAAAAAGCACAAGAGCGTGACAGGAATCCTCCGAGTGCCCAAGCGAAACAATCACTTTAAGACCCGAGACTTGCCCCAGACCTTCACTCTGAAACCTGAGGATCTTCTCTTTAGGGTGGTCATCGCAGAGGACAGTCCGGTTTTCTGCTACTCTGTCCTCTATCGATACAAAACCCGACGCCTTGATGTCCTCTATTTTTCTCTTGAAGAGAGAAAGCTTGAGACGACATTACCAGCTGCATCTCAGGTTGACCCTCTTCTAAATGTCATTTTTAATGTTGATAGTGAATAGATATTTAATGTTAATAGTTGATATTTTCTTGGAGAGAAAAATAGAAGACATCAAGGCGTTGGGTTTCATATTGATAGAGGACAGAGGACAACCGGACTGTCCTCTGCGATGGCCACCCTAGTCTTCTTTGCGTACGGGTGAGGCTCCCAAAACAGACTACAGCTTGCTCTGAAGACAAGAGTACAATGAGGTCTGGCCTGCTAAAAATCAAGCAAATGGAGAGAAATCCACCAATCCATCAGACAACTCTTAGGGGATGGACAGTCCTTGCTCGTGTGAAGTGGAGGAGAAGCAGGGATGCAGGGCGAGATGGGGCAACGGAGCAGATCCTGGCCGGAAGAGAGGAGCGAGGCACTTGGAGCCCTACGTGCAGTGCTCCCGAGGCCCTGGATTGCCCAACGTATGCACCCAATAGCGTTAGAGAAATTGCAAGGATTTTACTACCATGAGCAATAACAATCCTGGGAAAACGTCCAGACATGTTATGATGGAAAAACATTCACATCTTGATTAAGCTCAGACTTCTGGTACATACTGGATGCCTTCAGTACAAGGATTAGCCTGGTGACCACCTTGGTTCCCTTCTGATTCAGGGGAAAGGAATAAGCATGCCTCCCTAGTGCGTCAGCTGTGGTATATTCCCAGATTTGTCCATCTGCTTGTTCAGGCTAGCTGTGGTAAAGCTGGGTAAGCTTTCTCTATCATGTGCTCTTTCTACCATACAATGCCAAATACTTGGGGACAGGCTTGTTTGGCTCTTGGGAGAGCTGAGCAAATAAGTGGAGTGATGAAGTTAGGCCCTCTGTAAATCAGTTTGCAATTTTCTCCAATAGATTCAATTTTTCTAAGTCACCGAACTTGTTCTGTGAAAAATCCTCTGGTTTCTACAGAGACTGGTCACAAGCTGCTTGTGAGGCATGTGAAAATTGAGTTGTGTAGCCTGGATGTGCAGGCCACGTTTCTGTTCCCCGGCAGGATGAATGCACATGTCAAAGCCTGGTGCCGGTGCAAATGTCCACATCCAACGACTATCCTCTATGATGGCCACCCTACTTCTCTGCGCCTGGGTGAGGCTGAGCCCTCAGCCTCCCAAAACAGACTACGGCTTGCACAAGAGTACAATGAGGTCTGGCCTGCTAAAAACGAGCAATGGAGAGATACCCACCAATCCATCAGACATCTCTTAGGGGATGGACAGTCCTTGCTCGTGTGAAGCGGCGGAGAAGCAGGGATGCAGAGCGAGATGGGGCAACAGAGCAGATCCTGGCACTTGGAGCCCTACATGCAGTGCTCCCGAGGCCCTGGATTGCCCAACGTATGCACCCAATAGCGTTAGAGAAATTGCAAGGATTTTACTACCATGAGCAATAACAATCCCGGGAAAATGTCCAGACATGTTATGATGGAAAAACATTCACATCTTGATTAAGAGCTCAGACTTCTGGTGCATACTGGATGCCTTTGGTACAAGGATTTTGATTTGATCTCTTTGCATGTTTTCCAAACTTTTAAAACATAATTTAATGAAACATTGGTGAACACAGTTGAACTTTTGTGCCCTTAAATTCAACTGTATGCAGAAATGGAACCATCTTTGAAGCACAGAGAGGATGACATTTTCCAAAACCAAATGACAAGTGAAATAAGATTCATTTTTGAGCAGAGGCGACTTCCTAATCACACACACACGTGAAGTCAGCCTTCCACAAGTCCTCACCTGGCTTTAGCCACTGTAAAATTCAATATACAAAGGTAGATGGTTGATAGGGACCTGGTCAAATTCCTTCTTCAGACTCTTTCATAAGTGTATCCTGTATTCAGAAATTCACTTGCCATTTCAACTTGGCTAGAGCTTGCCTATTGTGTTATCGCTTCCCCTTCCATCTCTGCACTTCAGTTGCTGATGAAATCAGAATATTACAAGATCAGTCGACATAAATACATCACCAAGATCAGTCACCATAAATACATCACATGAGCATATAAAACCAATGTCCAATTTCCATATTGGCAGTGCATTACATTTGCAAAGTGCAAAGGGATCCTTTAAGACTCCAGACTAGCTGCATCGTCATTTGCTTCTGATGCAACATGATTAAGCTTTTGCTACCTCCGAGCAGACCAGGGATGTTTCACGGGCAGCAGAAGCCTGGTGCTGGTTACACCCTCCAGCCGAAGGCTGATCCGAATTATTTGAGTCTCTGCTCTTATCTCAAGTCCTCAGTTGTAAAGTTTTTTCAGCGTACACGTACTTTTTTATGCAGGATGAGCCAACGCTTGTAGCTATATTAGAGTTGGAAAACATCCTCTTAAGTGGCTTACTTGCAAGGTGGCAGCTGAAGCGAGGAATCGAATGCATCCCATCAGCGACGGCTGTCAGAAGTTCCCCCTCAAGGTCAGCTTTTTGACCAACGTAAATGAGCTAACCTCTTCCTTAACCTACTGCCATGGGATTTCCATTGCATAACTGAATTGTAAGAGGATTGCTCTAGTTGTTGTCAAGGGATGTGTGACAGACAATTTTTTTGTGCTTGACAGCTGGAGGAGTTGTCACTTACTTCCATCTGGCAGAAAGATGACATTTAATTAATGCTGGTGCTTACGGTTACAGCAAAATCGTCGGATCCTGCAAGGTGCGGAGTGCCTCCAAGAAGCTGCTGCGTGCTCTTGGCTCCAAATGAACTCAGCCAGAACTGGGGGTGCTCAGCTAGCTACAGGATAGGTCCCTAACCTTCCTTGGGAAAGGTACTTGCTTCCTCCCATAGGGTCACTTCTGGATTCTTTCCATTGTAAAAGCATCTCGCAGAACAAGCTCAAAGGCCTTTGTAACTGGCCAGGTTGCCATTTTCAATACATATGGTGCAAAATAACTTTGCAAAAATATGACTTGCTGAGCTGACTGGACAGGAGATGTCAGTGGATATGAAGCAAATGCTTACAAGTCCCCTGGGTAGGAGGTTACATATTTCTGTGGCTTCAACAAATCAAATCCTTCAGCCCTGTCATCATGTGCGGTATGAATTATCTTAGCACTGGATATTTGGAAACAAATTAAGAAAACAGAGTCAGGATTCCTGGGTTCTCTTTCTTGATCTGCCATTGACTTAGGCCTTGACCCTGCAAAGTGCTTCTTGCAAACAGACCCCTATGTCAGGGTAGTCTCACGTAACAAAATACAGGTCTGGGAAGATGCAGGAATCTCCTGTGCGCAGGATATGGGCCTCTCCGTGACCTTGGTCACATCACTTAACCCTGTGTTAATCCATTCATAAACAGAGTTAATAATATCCACTTACTTAGCAGGGATATTGTCATGCTTAATTAATTAATGCTCTTAAAGTACCTTGGGAACTTCAGAGAAAAGGCAATATCCAACTGCAAAGCATCATTATTTTATTAAATGACATACCTATCACTGTTTCATCCTCAGTGGAACAGCTGCTGAGCCTTAATTGCCTCTTCATATTAGTTACGTGCTTTGATGAACAAAAACGCATTAAGAAGCAGAATCGTGGGTAATGCAATTCAGTCTTCCCTCAGCACTTCAGCAAAATGATGGTGCTGGATACTTGCAACGAAGCTTATGAGAGCTCCTGAATGAGCTGTGAATTGAGAGGCAGTTAAAGGGGAGCTTTGAAGAAGTTACACTCAACTCTATTTGGCCATTTTGGACGACCAGGCGACAACTGCTGCAACCTGGCTTGGGTTGTACTATGTTCTCCTTCCTGTCAAAGACTAGAACAGATTTCTGGTGAATTCAATGGAAGCTGGGGAACATATCCAAGGAGGCATACCGTTCATCGGGAAACACAAGCTTCAACGTGACTTAGCATTTGAGAAAATGAAGACTTGCAGGACCCATTGAGTTCCAAAACTGTTGCCACAGATGCTATCAGGGGAAGGACTAGTAAGAAGATAACAGTAGGAACTTAACAAGGGGATGGGTGATTAGCGACTAAGAGACCGAGAACCAGAAGACGTTCTTCCTGGCTAGAAGAATAAAAAAGCAATCAAGGATTCAGTGAGTCAACTTCCAAAGAACAGAAAGCTGGATAGCAAACTAGATGAACCTTCTTGTGGTCTAAAGCAAGAAAAAGTTTGTGCACCCCTCCTTAAACCCCACCCTGCTACACACACACAGAAGAATTGCCATCCGTGGCTCCGGATAGAGAATAGTGGATGGAGAATTCAGTAACCACTCGCAGACAACAGAGATACATGCAAGACTGGGTGGGAAGATGGTGCATGATGATGCATCATGTGGAACTACCCAAATTATACAAGACTTCAGAGATCCCAGACAAAGAAAAAAAAATGCATGACACCATCTCAGAAATCCTTTTGACCTTACAAATGAGGAAGGAAGAAGGCAGGCAACATTGGAAGCGAACCACTGACCGTGTAACTGGTGCGAAGCTAAAGGTTTTGTTTCTGGAGACACTGGCCGTATTTCAATGGGAAAATATGAATAGGATGGCCTGCATCCCATACGTGGGAAGGGAGAGGAACTCGAAACCTCTAGGTTGGAAAATAGCTGGAGTGACCGTGAAAATGCATTGAGAAAGCAATGCCAGGGGAGAGTGCAAGGAAGGAAAAAAATGGGACATTCAGACTCACCAAGTGTGTTGCAAACAAACTAAACCGGATGTGGCAAAGACTGCAAAGAGAAGAAACGTTTCACTTGCTCCTTTACCAATGTCTGAGTCCGAGTAACAATTAAGAGAAACTGAAAATTCTCACTGACCAGAAATTTGATATAATTGGCATTGCTGAAAAGCCATGGGAAAATCCACAGGGCTGGCATGTTTAAAACCTCTCATTAGAAGAGGATCAAGTGGGTGAACAAGGCAGCGGATAGTTTGTAATTACACTGTTATTCGTCTCTCAGTTATCGATAACTCCAAACCGGCGGCCTTTGAATGCATGTGGATTAATGAATTAAGAAACAGCCCCCAGAAAGGATTAGCGGTGGGGGAGTCTGTTGCAACCCACTGAATTAGGCTGGAGCGGAGAACGACTAACGCCTTATGCATCTGTCTGCCGTGCGTGTGGAGGACGGGGGCGGCGGGTGCGGGAAATGTTATGGAAATGGCTTAATGTTGAGAAATACGTAGTCAAGGTCCTAGACAACCAGTAGCAGAGCACCATTACAGCTTATAAACTTGGCTGGGAACTTTCTAACTTCAACAGTTTCCCATTCAAATATCCAACACCAAGTAACTTCTTTTGCTTCCGTTCTGGGGCAGATTAAGACGAATCAATCACCGGACTGGAAACCATAACGAGTCCAGTGATCATGATGAGAAGATTTGGACAAGGGCAGTTGCCACCACTAATACCGTATTTTCTCACACGCCACACATTCCCCAGTTAGACGCGCACCTTTTCTACAGACGGCGAAATAAAGGAAAAAATGATGCTTTCCTTGAAAATGCCGGTTAAGTATTTTCACAGGAAAAGCACAGGCAACCAAAGAAGAAGGGGAGGGGAAGGGGAAACCTGATTTTTAAATCAACTGACCCAGAAAACAGTTTCATCCATAAATCCTAAAGAGCAGGCTTAGGGCATCTCAGGCCCATGAGTGTTCATTTTTGGGAAAAAATCTTGGAATATTAGAGCCTGCAAGAGTGATAATGTGCCAAACTGAAAGCAGACACACTAGATCACAGGCTAAATATAGGCTGATACATTCAACATCATTCCTGGGCAGAATAATGAGAATATTGATGCAGGATCAATTTAAAAAGAATTAAAAGATAAGAGTTTTAGACAGCACCAATCAACATAGTTTGAAGGAAAAAAGCTCCTGTCAAAGAAACCTGATTTAATTCCTTGAAGAAATTACATATATTTCATTGATCGTAATAATTGCATACATACAGACTTTTTGTAACACTTGGTATCCCACGATATTTTCCTTTTAAAGACAACGCCATGCAATAGCAATAGAGCGCAGGTTAACTGGATTGAAAACTTGCCCAGAGGACAGATCGCAGGAACTAGCCCTCAATAAGGAACCTTCCTCAAAGGAGGATTGTTTGAATGGGGGTCTGCAAGGGTTAGTACTAGGTCCAACACTACCCAGCATTGCCGTCAATGATCTGAAAGTAAATGCAAAATCATTTCTAATAAAATGTACGGACAGCACAGACCGCAGAATGGTAAATAGGAACGACCACAGGTCAGCCACGCAGCTGGAGGCCAGGTCCGTTCACACAAAATGTGTGAATGCAACCAAATGTAACAGTTCTCCACCAGGAACAAGGGATGAAGGCTATTCCTACAAAATGGGGAATGGCATCTTGGAAAGCCAGCAAGTAATGATGGGTTTATTAATAAACATACCCCCAAGCTCTTTGGACATCATTTTCTGCATCTGTCAGAGAGATGAACCTTTATATAGCAAAGGGGAGTCTAGCTCCTCAGCTGGTATCAGTGTAGTTAGGGGCACCGGCCAAGCTTAAGACCCTTATACATAGTCTGAAACGAGCTTTCAGGCACTTGGATGCAAAGAGTCATAAAATGCATGGTTCAGTATTCCTCAATAGTGACAATGAGTCACAGCCCAGTTCCTGTTAAGAGAAAAGTTTAAAACAGGAAAAGACTCGAGGATACAGGAAAGAGAAAATGCAGACAAGAAACACACAGACTGGATGCCGTTATATCCTATGCAAATATATTCAAACTCCGGTTCCTCCAGAAAACAAAAACAAACACCATTTGACCGCCATCGCTCTATGATATTGCTACTGATCTTGCTTCCCATGAGGAAAAGCTCAAGGAAGTTGGGCCGGCTTTATACTAGAAAGCAAAATCAGCTTACCGGCTATTTACTAAAAAAAAGGCAAGCGACTAGTAAAATTGTAATTGCAATACAACCAGACACATGTCAAACTTTAGAGTTAAGCAGCTGGTGAAAGCACATATAGGGATGCACATATTCTTTGCAGAGACATTAGCCTTTCAATGAAGGCATTTAGGTTGCATTAAAAGTTTTGAAACTACAAAATCTATTCGGTGCGCCTACAATGTTGTCTGCTACCTGGTGCCAACAGCTGTGATATTTTTTGTCATGCAGATTGGAACAAAGGACTGAGCCATTGAGTCCAGTCCTGCATGCTCACTGACCATCATTTACCCAATAAATCCCCAAAATCACCGCTTCAAACTACCTGAGACACTACGAATACCTGGTGACATGCTATACAAAGAAGCATGGGAGAGAAGGGCCTCCCTGGAAGGAAGACTGCCATGCCCAGGCTGCAGAAGGAGGCAAGCCCACTTCTAGTCTTTGCTGTACTGACGTAGAGAAAGAAATCCCTTCCTGATCCTAAATATGACATGACCCTGAGCAGAAAAGCAAGACCCTCTAGTTAGGAACATTTCAATTTTCAGCGTATTCAGATTTTCTTCTCCCGCCCCCTTGGAGTATATCCTTGGTGGCAGGAGGATAGACATATATGTCACATATATCTTAGGGTATCATATAAATGACCCAGGAACTAGATCTAGCTCCACCTCTTGGTGCCTAAATGTGAGCCTATTCAGCCTTGCTCAGCTCCCTGAAACACTGCTAATATCACAAGGGAGGGAGGTCCTCCTGCTCCTCCGCGAAGCCTTTTATGACTTAACCTCACCGCTCAGACAATAAGGTGTTACACAGGTAGGCACGCTAATGTTTCTCAGGTATCCAGGCTGTAGCCGTATTGGTCTAGAGGAAAAGGCAATCAGGACTTGTAGTAGAGATGATCTCTTTTATTAGACAAACAAGATTTTTGCAAAAAAAAAAAAAAGTCTTTAATTCTTTTATTCTTTAATGTTTTTCAGGAGTTTGAGCAGGGTGGAATAGGCTCACACGTAGGTGCCTAATAATAGGTGGGATAGGATCCATCCCCAAATGCCCAGAAGATGGGAAAAAACTCTTATTATAACTCTGAGCCTGATGTAAACCAGTGATGACCTTACAGCCAGGAAGAGCCTTTATGTGCTTTCACCCTCAGCCATCTCAATGCCCCTGCCCTCCCATAAGTCACACATTTATCCTCCTATAAATCCATGTCTGCTTTCCACAATATAGGCTCCTTCGAAGGCTCTGCTGTAATACAGAAAAATTAGCAGTACTATCTCTCTTACTTTACATCACGTATGGTAAAATATGTTATATTTTACACACACACCCATCAGACCACCTTACAAATGGTAATGAATTTATCCTCTCACAATCTCCTATGGCTGGAAAGAATTTTCCTCATTTTACTGAAGAGATTCAGGCATGCTAAGGGCATACCTACAATGCATCCTGGCAGCTGCTGCGGGGCATGGTCCTAAGCACCTGTCCAGTGCCCACTTGTACACCCCAAACCTAGAATTGCCATGGTGAGACTGCTTCTAGCACCGTTCCATTGTGCTCTCAAGTGACCACGAGGGATGCCTCCACCACCACATTTCCAGGTCTGGCACGTGCAAGGTACACCCCGCGGCATATAGCCCAGCAGTGGTGGGGAAGCAGGGTAGACATGCCCAATGGTTACACGGGAAGCAGAGTCAACCACTCAACCCAGAGCCCCTGGGTGCCAGTCCCATGCCATTGATGGTCCCATAAACCCAGCCTTAACTTAATGTTTTCTTGTCTGTGTGTCGTTGGCCAAATGGTGCAGAGTAATGCAGCTGTGCAAATGAAAGCGCTGGGTTTGGCTCACCGTTGCGGGGGTCTTCTGTTTATTCGCTGTTTGAAAGTACTGGGATTGCTTCCCACGAAAACATTCATGACACTCGGGGGATTTGGGAGTCGTGATGAGTTACTTTTTTAGATCATTCATGAAACCGTGTGCGTTATTCCTTTGCTCTTTCTGCTTAAAAATGTTTCCGTCATTCAGACAGGAAGCCCTGGTACATCTGACAATACAACCACACACAGTGATACCAGCTAGTCAAAGTGAAGGGCTCATGAGTAACCCAGAGGCTGAAATTTGCTTGCAAATATTTAAACGTAGCACAAACAAGAGGTTGATTATAAGGAATTTGAAAATGGGGGAAAAAAGAGCTAGAATTTTCCCCAAATCTTTTGAGCCTTTCTGGTAGCAAGGTTTGTGTTTCCATGACTTGCCCTGGGACAGAAGTACACAGGTTGCTACGCTGTGCTCAATATGCTCAGGAAAAGGCACTGTTTGTGCCTTCCTATGCATTGTTCAGCATGAGCATACATTCATTCTGGTTCCTTATCTAGACCAAGCAGCTGAAGCATGACCATAGATCTGCTTTTATACCCTGGGCTGTTCAATCAGATAAGATAGAGCCTGTGTCCTGATGACTTGTGATCTCACACTTCATCAACACGTCTCCCTAAAAGCAGCACATCTCTGATCTGCTTAAACCCTCTGGTCTTGCAAAAACTCGACAGTTTAAGGCAGACAAGTTTCTTTGGGTGAATCTGATATCTTTTATTAGACCAACTTAAATAGTTGGAGAACAATTTTTTAAGCAAGCTTTCGGGTTCAAGGTAGCATTTCTAACTTCAGATCATGAGGATTACCAGGTAGGGTGTCCATGTATAAGCAATGTCTGATATGTGTGCAATCCAAGAGCTGTAATATGGAAGATATCTGCCTATGTCCCGAGACCAACACAGCTACAACCTACACCCCTGTTAGCATAAAAGATGCATTTCCTGGGCAAATGAAAGCTTAAAAGGAAATTGTTCACCGTGGCTAGAATTCAATCCGTCAAAAACCACCCCACAATTTTTGGTCAGCATTCAAGTTTTTACGTAATTACTATGGCTTTCTGCACAAACTGTGAATGAGAAACTTCTGCTGGTCATGACCTAAATGCACACAGCTATACACAGGAGAAAAATACATTTCCAACAGAGATGAACACCCCAAATCTGAAAAATCCCAGGATTTTGGCACAGCAATTAAACATCTGATCTGATTGTTCCTATTGACATTTAGACGGAAGAAACACAAAGACACTTTTCCTCTAGGTTTTCCTTCCTTCCCTCATTTTAGCGCAATACATAGGTTTCAAACGACAACACTGAGTGTTGTCCCAAGAGCGGATCCTGCTAGCATCATCTCTTTCAGCATGCCATTATGTCTGCAAACAAGAAACCAGGCACCAGAGGCTGCCTGGGGTGCTGAGGTTTGTTTTAAGCAATCAGGACTCGTAGTAGAGGTGATACCTTTTATTTTGCAAAAAAAAAAATAAATTATTTAATTGCAAGCTTTCGGGCACAAACTCCCTTCATCAGGCATCGGAGAAAACATTGTAAAAGTTCACCTGGGTAGAAATGAAAGTTCATGTTTCCTAGGGTTTCACAGAGGAGTCAATAAATGGAAACTCCTCTGGGCAGGCATTTCTTAGCTGGGAAGGTTTGTTTTAGACAGACAAGGCCTTTAAGTAAAAGCCTGAAAGCTTGCAAAGAACAATTTTCCAACTATTTAGTTGGTCTAATAAAAGATACTGCATTTACCTAAAGATCCTCGTCTGCCCATATCCTTAGACCAACACGACTACAACCTACCCCCAAAGTTTGCTTTACACTTTTCTGCAGCCGACACCGGATCAACACCAACCCATACCAGCTGCCACATCTAAGGATCTGTCGGTGGTCCAACCAGTAGGAGCCGTGCTAAACTTGTATCGCCAAAAGTCTCTTCTGACTGTAAGGCATGGGGCTTATTCAACAATACCTATGGTGCCAAGACACTGTGATGAGAGATGAATTCGGCAGAGTGATGTATATGGCACCTGCCCTCTACGCATCTCAAAATACTTTGCAAATATAATCTTTCGCAACCTCCCTGGGAGGCAGGAACCACATTTTACTGCTTGTAGTAATATGTTTTCTGACTTCTTTAACAGCTTAGGAAGTTGTTTAGGGGGGAATAATGTAGGAATTGGTGGTCTGCTGGGATGTTAGTCTCTGGAAAGTGAAAATCCTACAACAAAACCCAATTTCCTGTTATCTTTGGCCCCAGAGAGTTTTCCGAAGCATGAGAGAAAAAATGCATAATCCCAAATTTAGACTTTAATTGCATTTGTCTGAACAGCCCTGCTTTCGACTTTGAGGTCCCATAAGAGCCAAGTATACTGTAGCACCTGCCTGACTTGACCCATGGGGAAAGTGAGAACAGAGCAGATATTGCATGGGCTCCATGTGCAACAGATGATCAGGAGCAGAGGCTGGCACCAAACCCAGTCCCACCACCTCACCATGATGTGCCCGCAACACTGACCTCAAAGCGTCCTGCCTTCCCTCATCTCCCACACCATCCTTGGTGCCTGGAGTACTCTTCCAAATCTACCCCGAATGGTCTCGTATCTCATCCCACCCACTGCCAGGTGCACAGGTAGTATAAACTGGCATTGCTCCAGCCACACGGATTGAGCTGCAGTCAGTCACACCAAGGAGGATCGCTCCAGGTTTACGCAAACACAAGAACCACCAAGACAAAGGACCATTTTTAACTCAGTAACCAGGTGTCCGTAACCTGTAGTCCTCCATCTTTCTGTTGTGCTGTAAATGTGCACTTGGCACATTTATCATTTAGACCAGCGGTTCCCAATGTGTGGTACAGGTACCACCAGTGGCAGGCATAAAACCTGCCGGTGATACGTGTTAACAGATTTATTATAATTACTTTATTTGACAAAAATTTGCTGGTGGTACTTAAGGTTGCATGGTGGCGCTCCATCTGTCAGAGTTTGGGAACCGCTGATTTAGACTATCAGCAGTTTGGGACAAGGCCTCTCCGAGTGCTTTCCCATGAAATGCTCAAAAACAAGTATGGGCATTATAAAATAATACAGAAATAGTACCGAGTCCCCTCGCCGCACAGTAACAGTTTCAGTGAAACAGTGACTAAAATGCTGTGAATGCATGAAAGCAAATGGAAACATTCTGTTTTGAAAATGTGATGTCTGGGCATTTTCCCGTGGTCTAACTTATTTTTCTAGGGAGTGTTTGTCTCAAGAGAAGCGAGGCTCTCTGAACCTTTTCCAAGACTAAAGAAAGCATATCAGTGCAGAACTGCAGACGCCAGTTGTCCCAGCAAAACTTCTATTTTTTCCCCTATGTCCCCAGCCTGTCTGACCTCTTCCCCCAATAGCCAATTCGTCCTGAGCTGAATCGACTCCAGCTCTCCCATCTGCAGAGATGAGAAGTCCTGCCTGGCTAAAGCTACCATTAGAAACACCGCACTGGATTTTTAAAATACCAAGAAATAAAGGAGAGCTTCTTGGTACTGAAAGAGATGATAGGAGGAATAATGCAAAGTACTTATCTCAGACTCTTCTTTGTCCTTGGAACGAGTTTACAGTCATGTAACATAACTGTTCACCTTCATTCCCAATACCAGCAGGAAGGCTTCACCACTCCTATTTATCTTAGCAGAGATAAGCAGAGACAATGGAACAAATGGACAATGAACAAATTTATCCTAAATGTAACTCCACTGAAACACTGGGACTGCAACAAGCATGTGAACTCTTTACTAAAGGGCAAATAATAAGGCACAAATGAATGGCAGGGGCTTTAGAAGAAGCAACTGTCAAGTGCTTTTTGCCCCAAACAAGTGCTGTAAGACACAAGGGCTCCTCGAGAGCCACTGCAATACAATACAAAAAAAGGAATAACTGACTAGAAACACCACAGGTGAATAAGTGACTCTTTCACATTTGATGTAGTTCTTCAATTATTGCCTAGAGAAAATACCCAAAACCAGAAACCCACTTGTGCAAGTGCTGTACAAGCAGAGTCCAACACAGCCCCCGCCCTGAAGAATATAGAAATCTCATTGAACAAGATGGACAAAACCAGGAGAGAGGAAGTAAGTGTTATCCCACATCACATATGTGCAATGAATGCAGAGAGATGGGGTGACTTGCCCAGGGTCACACAAGAAAGCTGTAGCAAAGAAAAGAATTGGACACAGACCTCCTGAACCCCAGTCCCTTCGTCGGATCACTCTGGCGGTCCTTCCTTTGCTCAGGTGGGAAGGAAGGCCTGTACTTTGGATGCTGGAGAGCCCGCAGTAAAGCCCCACTACACAGCTGCCAACATCAGGGCAGCTCCAAGTGCAGCTGCAAGGCAGATTGAATGAAATGATTTTCGTACATCAGTACACTTGTGCTTTAAAAAAAAAAACCCAAAACCGGTGTGCATTTAGTGCAGATAAAAGGTATTGGTTTGACAGCCCTGGTGAACACCCTGGTGAATGCGGCCCTGTGTTTATGGACAGACAGCATGTTCTCTGGATGCATTGCCTGTCGAGTGTGGTCTAACCCGGACCTGGGGAAGAGCTTCATCCCTGGGGCACACGGACAGTACAGTCCCCATGGATAGCGCCTTCTTGGTGCCCCTTCTGAATCAAGCGTGCAAAGAGCTGGTATAAGTTTGTGATGCAGGAACTGAACCAAGACTCCCCTGAGAGGAACCAACAAACACCCCTTAAAAACTCCTCCTGAGCTGTGTTGGGGTGATGGGAACAGGCAGGGGAAAGCCTCTCAAACTCATCACCAATATCCCCATACCACTAACCTCCTGTTTTCTTCCCTCCCTGCCCCCAGGCACCATTTCACCTCCGAGGAGGGGGCTCACTTTCCAGAGAGGCAAGCCGATTTCAACATTTCAAACTTCTGGAGACTTGCATTGGCAGGGTCTGCCGCTCAGCCCACAGCAACATCCCCCACGCACTTTGTTCCTGGACTTCCTCCGTCCCACTCCATAAAAAGTGCCCCGCTCTGCTCTTCCAGGGACAGCTCTCCTTCATCAAAATGCAAACACAGGGAGTGCAACCAGAACGCAACTATCACACATCTGCACCACATCCAAAGTCACCCGTAGGCACAAGGTTTTGTAATTCAGGATCCTTTCTGTAAGAGTCGGTAGCCCAGGGACTTCACACCAACACAGATATCAGTTAGTTCATGGACTTCACACCAACACAAATCACATTTCCCTCAAATAGATCACCCCGCAGTGAATCCCCAACCTTCATCTCCACAGCCCAGGCCTCTTTGATTGCAACTTCAGAAGTAACTAGTGGAAGGCAGGCTGTTATCCTCCACCAACACCAGCCCACCTAGGCTGTTATCACCAAGATGAATATTTGGGAACTAGGTCTCCAGGCTGAATCTCAAGACTCTTATGTCCTCTTCATGGCTCGGGGAGCAAAGCAATGAGAGCGTGGCCTAGGGGCTAGAGACAACGCGGCCAATGTAATAGTGCTTTGGATCAGCTACAGGGACGAAACCTAAGATCTGCAAGATCTTGAAGCCTTGAGCTGTCAAGCCTCTCCTCCTGGGAGAGAGGTAATAACAGAGTCAGTAACCTCTGAAGGTGAGTGAGCCACTACGGAGAAGCACATATCCACACTTTATTAATATGGGCATCATACAAAAGGTGTTTGGCCCATTTCTTGTTGGAGACACTACAGTGAGGTGGCTGAGATATGGGTCTGCCATCACAGATCTCTAGGATCCATCCCCAGCTCTGCCTATCATGACCTTCTCCAGCCTCTTATTTATCATAGCTGTAAAAGGAGGGCTAGCAGCAGGGACCCTCAGTCTAAAGAGGCTTGTGACAGGCACAGAAGTACTACAGCAGCACGGGGGGCAGGCACCTGAAAACCAGAAAGTGAAACAAACCCATCTGAGCAAGTGCAAAAAATTTTAAAAACCTTTAAATGCACAACAGGGAAACAATGTCCTTTACTGACTTCCAGCGTAGCCATGTCCCATACAGCTGGTATCGGGTACAAGGCTCCATCTGTGTACATACAGCTTCACTAGGGAAGAAGGGTGAACTTGGCCTAATGCATCCCCGAGTCCTTGCATGCAAACACAGCTGCCTGTTCTTGGGAAAGGAACTGCACTTAGGGGTGAAACCGGAGGGGTGCAGTGGCATAGCTGTACCCCCTTTTTGGACTGGACCATACCACAGGAGACTCTGGGAACTTTTATAAAGTCCCCAAAGCACGTACGAATGCCTCCCACTTTCCTTCTAGCTCCAAGGCATGACCTGTCCCCTGCCTGCTGCTGCTTTCCCCATCGTGGTGGGGGACTGCCACTGTTGCTGTTCCCAGCTGAGCGCAGTCCCCACGCAGCCCAGCTGGAGCTGGCAGAAGTGGATGCAAAGCTTCCCCCACCCACAGGACAGTGGGAAAAACAGCAATGGCAGCAGGGAGAAGGGGAAGCGCAGGGGAGGGAGTATGCCTTTGAGCATGGAGGAAGGAAGGAGGGATTCTTGCATGTTTTGGGAACTTTAAACAAATCCCCAGTGGCTCCCACAGTCTGACCACATTGCTGCAAGGGAGGAGGCTGGGTGTGGGGGTGCAGCCGCCCCTGCAGCACAGCTCACGCACCCCCCTTAGCCAAATACAGGATCCACCCCCCAACTAGACTGCAATGGAGGCAGCAACAGGGGTGGGAAAGAAAGCATGTTGCACTCTGGTGGCTGCTCCATCGATCAAATAACCGACCTACCACTATAATTTGGAGGAACTTCTCTCAATCTTGAGTGGCAGAAGGAGCCGAGCTACCCGCATTATAGCGCCAGCTCCCCGAGTGAGCAAGTGAGGTGTATCCAGCAACAGTGATCAGAGCATGCAAAATCCTCCTCTACTTATTTGGGATGTATACATCGGAGTCTTCCAACTTCAAAGATAATGCACAGTTCAGCTAAGGATTTGCGTTGAAAAAAAGTCACAGAGCAGTTATAACCAATTTCTGCTTTGGATGGGCCAGGAAATCTTTGAGACAAGTAGTTGGTATTTGCCCTTCACAACTACTGGACTTGTGAAACCACACACCATAGTCACATAGTGACCTACCCAAAGTAATTTTTGGTTCACCATTAAAATTAACTGAAGTTGATCTGAAAAAACCAGGCCAGTGGTTGTATTGCCATGGACAACAGCTTGAATACAAGCAACATAAGAAAATACAGTATTTCTTAAGACATCAAACCACAGATCTTAGAAATAATGACATTTAGCCTGGATCTCTCTCAAGATGCTAATTTTGACCAGGTTTTAGGGTGGGGTGGGAGGGGAAGGGGAAGAAACTGTTAACATTATGAAGAAATCCTTAAGACATGTGAACTAATGCATTGGTTTTTATGTGAGTAAGACTAGGCAAAAGTATTTTGTTAATAGTTTCTTTACCAAAAAAATTCAGTTTGGGTCACCTTAAACTATTTGTCAATTCAGGTCAAATACAGATTCGCCAACAGTTGCAGTCCAAACATGAGAAAAACAGCTCTCTGAAGTCAAACTGTTTCATTCAGACTTTTATATAAATCTAAAACATTTGACTTTCTTTTGTGAAACAAGTTCCTTTTGAAATGTAGCTGATGTATAAACGAATAAACAAGACCCCGGGATCAAATGAAAAAAATCATTTGGGACAGAAGCATTTGTTTGAGCTACAATTAATTTGTTTGTTTTGCTTAAAAACTCAGGGGGGAAATATCTGTTTCGGGTGGACTCGAAACTCATGATTCCCCCCCAATATTTCATCATGAACACTGAACTGAAAAACACCTTAGTCACACAGCTTCCTGCAACAGGCCTTAAAAAGTCTGGAACAACAGTTCATGGAGGCATTTGGTCAGATGCCCTTTCATCATTACATTTAATTTTCAACATTGTCTGCTATTTTATTCCTCAGAGGAGAATTGCGGACCCATACAACTGCATGACTGAGAAAGGGTGATTTGGGATGTGTTTCCCCAGTGAAGAAGGAAGCACATGCAAGGAGCCCACCGAACCCTTGGTTAAATGCAAGCCAGCTAGTTAAGGGTAGGAAACCTATGAGAGATCAAGCCACTCACATAGTCATGCCCTGTTTCACTTCTCTCATTCAGGCAATAAGATCTTGAATTAAACAACTTAGTGAAGTCTAGATCTTGCATAACAGAAGCCAGAGCCTGCTGCTCGCTGCAGCCTGAAGTGGATTCTCCCCCTCTCCGTGCCAAGTCCCTGCCTCCTCCTACGCCAGAGGGTGACCCTCCTGACCCGGACAGCCATGCCCCCATCCTTACACAAAAACAGTTGTTCCATCTCGAGCCAACTGGAAGCAGCAGCCAGGGGCTAAAATACGAGGAGACAAGGAGGAGCGACTGCCGAAATCTGACCTCTTTATTTGGTTGGTAACAAACCCTTACAGTTACTTGGAATGGTAGCCGACTCAAAAAGTTCAGACTAATATTACTGTCTGCAGGACAATAATCTTTAGCTCTCAAATCCATGCCAGAGAGAGATTTTATTTGCACCATTGACTCAAACTGTATTAAAGAGCTATATATATGCCCAGTGCAGGTACACCGCTGTTTCCACAAAGACAGATAATCCACCAGCATTCAATTAGCTGTGTGCCCTGCAAAAGTGAGACCCTCTTCCTTAAAGACTCTTCTCTTCCTCCATAAAGACGAGATGCACAACCAGAGCAGGACACAGCAGACCTGCTGACGGCAGAGAACTTGGTGTTTCCAGACATGTGTGCCATGCAACCAGAAGATGACAAGTGCTTGCAGAGTGGGACCTAGTGTAGGAGATAAATCAAACAAGTTACACGAGAGCTTTCCACACACACAAACCTGGCATGCCTTGTGCTCGCACTAGGGGAAGACTTCCTAGGAAGCAGCCCTTTGGTTGAAATGGTTATGGAGCAGGGGCCCAGCCAGGCCCCGTATGCACCGGGGTGATGGCTGCTGGCATGCTCCCCAGGTGACAGATCCCCAGCCAGGCTCACGGAGCAGCAGCGAGATGGCATACCCACGGCGTACTCCACTACACTGCCAGACAAGCAGCAGTACATTGCAGATGCACCCCAGGCTCTGCTCCCAAACCAGGGTGAGGGTTGGAAACCCAGCTCTGCGTGGACCCGGGGTGGACCCAATACTAGTTTATTTGTATCTTAATGCGGTCCAGATGCCGCAGTACACAGAACTGCAGCAAAGACCAGAGGGCTCAGATGGGACTCACTGACCCCAGAAAATGCAATTTCCTTCTGTTACGGACTCTTCTACCTGAACAACGAGGCCAAACGTCTGTACCAAGCACCAATACCCAAGTGGAAAGGGGTGGGGCATAGGGAAGGTGGAGCCCCACAGGAAACTCATAGATGTCGTGACCCACACTGATCTCAGACAACTCTCTCCAATTAGGTACCACCTCCTGGTAGCTTTTTTGGTTACACCAAGTCATGGTGGACAACATATGAAAATAGGAGAGTGAAACACCCACTGAGCTTGCAGGACTTGGGCCACGTCCTGGTGTAGCTGCTTGGCCTGGGTCCCTCTACAGGTTACCAAGAACAAATTTAGGACCTATTCATTATCCCATAACTCGTTTCTTCCAGGGATGAGTTTTGGCCATCCCAGAACCTGAATGCCACCAGCAGCAAGAGGCATGGGCACTCAGTGCTTGACTCAGGGAGAGAATGAAAATGACTGTCTCTCCTCATCCAGATTGAAGTTCCCCCATGGTTCTAACAAGGTTGTCAGACATGATATTCCAGGCTGAGCCCACGTTTGATTTCTCCAGGAGTTCATCCTGTGCTGCCTAGTGTGCTCAGCCCCATGCAAGTTGCCTGCACCAGTTTTCAAACAATGCCCAATTTACATCAACTCGATTAAGGCAGTGGCAGGCAGCCATGGGTATGTGCTGATGTGTCAGTATGTCAAGGTGAAGAAACGGCCCTGGCTTACATTATTAAATTGGCACACCCAAGGCACATCTATGGATCTCAAGCCTTGTTCAGCACTTCTCAGTGATTTCCTGACTTCTACCAACACTGTAGAGCAGGTGAGATCAGCTAACAAAGGACATGTCAAGAAAATCAAAAATCAGGAACATAGAATCATAGAAAATGAGGGTGGGAAAGGACGTCAGGAGGTCACATCTAGTCCAAACCCCTGCTCCAAGCAGGACCAGCCCCAACTACATCATCCCAGGCAAGGCTTTGTCTAGCCGGGTCTTCAAAACCTTCAATGATGGAGATGCCACCACCTCTCTGGGTAACCTGTTTCAGTGCTTCACCACCCTCCTAGAGAGAGAGTTTTCCCTAATATCCAACCTCAACTTCCCTTGCTGCAACTTGAGCCCATTGCTCCTTGTCCTGTCATCTACCACCACTGATAACAGCCCAGCTCCATCCTTTTTCGAACCCTGCTTCAAGTAGTTGAAGGCTGCTATTAAATTCCCCCTCAGTCTTTTCTTTTCCAGGCTAAGTAAGCCCAGTTCCCTCAGCTTCTCCTCACAAGTCATATGTCCCAGCCCGCGAACCATTTTCATTGTCCTCCACTGGACTGTCTCCAATTTGTGTACATCCTTTCTGTACTTGGAGGCTTAAACCTGAACACAGGACTCCAGATGTGGCCTCACCAGTGCTGAATAGAGCGGAATAATTACTTCCCTCGATCTGCTGGCTGCGCTCTTGCCAGTGCAGCCCAGGATGCCCTTAGCCTTCTTGGCAACAAGGGCGCACTGCTGGCTCCTATTCATCTCATTGTCCACTGTCACCCCCAGGTCCTTTTCTGCAGAGCTACTGTTTAGCCAGTCGGTCCCCAGCCTGTATCGGTGCATGAAATCAGTGCTGACAATCCCTTCTAAGTCAGTACCTCTTTCATTTGGATAGGTTTTATAAATCCAATATGCATGAAGAAAAAAATAGTACATTCACACGAACTAAAAATATTACTTGGGTTGTAAAGTGAGCACTCCTAAGCTCAGAAACACTAGAAGCCAGGATGTCAGTACAACCTGAACTCGGCCTTCTCATGTATATGCATGAAGGCATGGTTTCTATTTACCCCCATCACTCATCACTGAAATGCCACCACTCCTTATGTGGAATGCAAAAACTACTGAGCACAGCAATTTGGGGAAGGGAGAGAAGTAAGCCGCAATCAAAAACGCAGCAGGAGTTTATAGCACACAGGGCAGGTATAACAACCCAAATTTCATAGAGACCAGAGATTGTACCTCCAGCTCCTATGAAAACAAGTGCCTTGAGATGATCTTTGGCCATCACAAGCAGGCAGGACCTTCAGTCTGCATTTCAGTTACCCAGCACAGTACACTGTAATTCCAAAAGCATTACTGCAGTAGCAACTGGGGAGTGGGTCATCTACCAAAGTGATGACTGGATAGACAACGAACAATATTCAAACCATGCAAAAGAACGTATGCAATCCACCCGGACGCCTCTTCTATGCAATTCTCTGCCCTCGCATGACCTTTATGCCATGGATGTAGATCTGCTGGGAGAAAATCCTGTGCCAAAAAGAGCAATACTGCAATGCAAAACCTCAAGTTGCTGAGATGTAAAAACTAGCCAGGTGGCCAGGTCATCCAGCTAGGGGCATGTTGTCCTTGTACTCTCTTATGGCCTGACTCTGGTTGCTTCAAACTTAAGAACAGCACACGAGTTTCTACTTTAAGGGTCACATTTCTAAAATCTAGCCAAAAAGGATCATACTGACCTCAAACTTGGTGGAATCATACAATTGTGGGGTGGGAAGGGACCTCCGTGGTTCTCTCACCCAGCCCCCTTTTCAGAAAATGCATTCAACTTCTGCAGAAGATGCATCGCCTGGCATCATTTTGCAGTGATCCCACTGCTCGTTACATTCAAGGCTGAGGGGAACGCTTTCCCACATATTCCAAACTAATTGCACAGAGATGTTTGCTCTTGAATAAGATTGAAAGAAAAAAAACAGGTGATAAATGCCGTTTGAAAAGATTTTTTGCTGCAGCGTAGACGGAAAAATCTGAAAGACAGACACCTAAAAGCAACTTTTCTGGACTCTATAGCTGAGGATTTACTGTCTTTGAATAGTAAGAGCATTGCAAACCTAGAGCATTCAAGCACCACATGACGGCCCTAAGCAATCATGACATCTAAATCCAGACGGTATTAGGAACGGCTGATTTTGTGGGCTTTTTTTTCTTTGTTTGGACCCCTAGGGGCACACACGGGTCATGATTCCACCTTCTCTTCACAACCATAAGAGTTAGAAACTTACCTTTTTTCTAATAAAACCAGAGATTTGTATGTAACCACCTGGGGTGAAACACGAAGACGGAAAGCACTTGGTGATCTCAGAGATATTTAAGTCACATAAAATAAAAAAAAATAACTCCATTTTGACTATTGTTTTAATATGGCTCCAAAACCAGGGGAGGCCCGACTTTCCTCCAAAGACTATGGCACAGTCAAGGTGGTTTCACTCTCAGAAAGTTTCTACCCTGGTTCCAGTGGAGCTAGAAATCACACGTGCCCCGTTTTTGTTTCCTCCCTTGATTTTGCACCAGCATCCTTCAGGATTTTGAGAGAGGGGATCTTAATTAACTTGCTACACTCCCTCTGCTGGCTGTTTCGTGGTGGGACACGATTATGTGTCAAAGGGGGTCTATTCGAGAGTGCTTCTGTTCACAGGAAATAAATACATAACTCGAAGCATCTCAGCAATTAAGTGGTAATCCTTTTTTCTCCCCAAGCAGAAAATGAGAATCCAAAGGAATTTCGTCATCCGATTTTAACCAAGTTCAAGCGAGGTCACATTTTTTTGGATTGAAGCAACTGGACATTGTCACTGCTGTGTCTCTGTGTTTAATTATGTGTTCTGAACAAACCAAAGACCATTCACAATTCCTGTAGTATCAGCATAATGTATAACAGCAGACAGCTGCTCATTCTTCCCAGAGACCTTGATATCATCAGCAGCCATGGATTGCACATATTCCAGCCTTGTTATATATACACAACGTTACACATCGCCTGACCTGGTATTATACAGATGAGCTCACTCGGTACCTAAGAGGTGCTGGGAGTGGGAGATGGGGGAAGGGAGGGCGCTGAGGATGTGCTGGCAAGATGCAAAATGGTGAAATATGCCTGTTTCCCCCATTCCTAGATGCCAGATAGGGAAGAGACCCAATAAATGACATACCCCATCTTTCTGTGCATATTTTTTTTCACTCCGGCCCATTTCCTAGTGCTGTTGTAGAGCCTTAAATACATGCGGCCAGCAAGGGGCTTTCCCCCAGTATACAGTCCAAATTACTGTACTTATGTCATCATATTTCTTCCAGCAACACTACCGCAATAAGCACTTGCTCTCTACAAGGGAGTCATGTGTTGAAATGCTTATCCTTCGCTAGTTGTCCAAGCATTCACCACTTCTGCTCGTTTCCATGCTCTCTGCTCTCCGTACGCCTTCTGACTTTATCATTTATTCTTCTTTCATTTCTTTCTCTTCCTCTATTGATCGCACAGGTTATAATTTGATACCAGAGCATAAAATCCAGCAATTATCTCGAATGCAGGGGACCATTCTTAGAAAAGCACAGGTTTCATTCAATCTGTGCTCTCAGGAGGTTTCTGGATGTGAATGGTTAGGGAAAAGAAAAAAAGTTTCTGTGACTATTTGTTAAGATTCAAAAGGAAAATGCTGGTTAATCATGTTGGCAACCACTTTAAATCCACTTAAGGCAAGCATTCAAGATTTGCCCTGGTGCACAGGTTTCAAAAGGTAAGACACCCAAAGAGAGCTTAAAGTGACTTTTGTTTGTAAAATTTGAAATGGCAGTTAGTTATATAAGTCACATGGGATAGTTTCTGTACCCTGACTTGATGACATGACTAATTAACACATCTTAAATTACTAAGTGAGAAAATACACAATTTATGTTGGGCTGTTTAATAATACAGAGTTGCCACACAGACTGCCTAGGGCGTATTTGTCTAGTGATCTACAGAGCAAGAAATTATTCCCCGAAGAAATTAGTGAACAATTTCACATGACAAATTTGAGAATTTCACAATCTGCTGCTGAACAATTCATGAATAAATTGAGGAAATGAGGATTTTGATTTTTATCTTGCTGCATGTTAGCCAATTACAGCCAAGGGTCTTTGTCAGCCCTGGAAAAAGAAAATCAGATTGCTTGCGTTTAAAGGAACCACCTCTTCCCCAGGCAAACAGAGTCTGCCCCAAGTGTGATATACTTCTGTTAGTAGGGTTGAGAAGATAAGTAAAATCAATGGAGAAACAACCCATATGAGATGGGTTTAGTACAATCTGTGCCTGAAACTTGTCTCCGGAGACTGCATGAAGCCTATAAAAAAGGATACAAGTGAAAGGCCGTAGAGTCTATCAAGAAACACGCCTGATTTTTAAAAGTTTTCTCAGGCTGTACTGGCTCAAGCATGGGTGCACCTTATGGCATTGCTCATATTGATAAAATACTTGGTAAAAGGTTTTGTAGTATTATGGCCATGACAGCATGTTTGCACGTGCATATACTATACCTCTAAAGGCTGAGCTTACAGACACCTGGTCTAGGCTGAGCCCCTTGCTGAAGTTGCAATACTTCATCTTGGCACCAAACAGAACAAAGTCAAGGTCGAAAATTAAAACCTCTCTGGACGCAAATGCACTGGACCGTGATAGGCAGAGCTACTGCTCAGGATAAGATGCTTCAGAAAGTAATTCAGACTGTTAGCACAAACTTGCCTGTACCCAGCTCCCATCATCAATTGGAGGGGGATCTTTCTGTACTAGCTGGGATCTTCTTGAAAAAGTCCCGGGATAGTGACTTCAGAGTGATGTAAGTTAAGAAGGATACCTCAAGGTCACTCTCTAAGAACTGAAGTTTTCAGAAAAGGCATTTTCTACAGGTCTCAAATGCACAGAAACAGTAAGGAAGCCATTCACGCTTGTTCCAGACACTAAAAGCATAAGGCCACGTCATCTAAGAGCCTATGCTAGCGGCACCCGAAAAACTGATCGCCTGTAGCAAAATGGGTGTAGATTTGCATCCCTTGGCTGAAAAAGCTCTGCTATTGTCTCATATAACTATTCTCACTTCCCTAAAACAGCTTATTAGAGGATGCCACAACTCAACAGGTGATTGAGCATTTCAAATCTACATTAGCTAGATACGGTACACTTGACACCATAACTAACATCTGACCACAGGCCATGGCTCAGGGTTTCAAAAGAATAAAGCCCCGACTGAAATAGGTTGTGGAGGCAGACTCTGATCCATGTTAGCACTGTGCAATCACAGAACGGCACTAAAAAAGCATGGCTGAACCTGCTAACCTTTTGTTCAATAATAACACGTGCCCTATCAGAAAATGATAGGACTCTTAGCTATACAGAGACACATCATGCAAAACAAGAAAGTCTAATATGATTTGGGGCCCCAACACCTGCTTCATGAAAATGGCACTGTGCATCTCTATAACAGGAAACAACGGTCACAAACTACAGCAGAGTAGTCACATGCTAAGGAGGAAACGGTGGCACCTCCACATGCCACAAAAGGAGGAGGTAAGGGGGCATCAAGTCTGCCGTCCTGTCCAAGAGCATCTCGCAGCAGGTTGAGACAGGATGCCCAGGACACAGAACAACTACAGCGCGTGGTCTTGCTGCCTCCTGACAGTGGTAATCCTGAAGCCCATACGAGCCTGCAAAGAGCTGGAGAACAACCTAAAAATTATCAGCAAGCAATTACATTGGTTATGTGTGCATCAGTGCATTATGTCAAGCTGAAGTGGGGCATTATTATTTTATTGCTACTAGGTTTGGGCTTGGAAAGGGAAATGTGGTATCAGGGCCTGCGCCTACAAAGCCTCAGCTTCCCAGACAAAGAGTCTGGGTGGAGTACTACGAAGCTCTTGGTATGCACTGTCTGTGGGAACCAGGCAATGAATAAAACGGACCTCTTGCAAGAAGCATCAAGTGATCGCTGAATGCTGCGCACATCACACCTCAAGCAGCAAAGCCATGATGCCACTGGAGAAAAAAAGACTTGCTAGGGCTGCCAACTCTGTTTGAATCTATCCTGGGAGGTTTCTGGAGCACCAATATGCCCACGACACACAACGCCAACGTGCCCGCGTGCTTGCACACATCAGATACAGATTACGCTGTGTAGACCTTACGTCAGGAAGGCAAATACACATTGCAGCTTTTAAAAATCCACTGGACTACTGAATACATTGGATTCAACATTTAATACTTAAGTTAATAAATGCCCTACCATTTATGTCCTGGGTGACTCTCAGCAGTATATCTAATTCCTGGAGCCTCCAGGGCAATCCTGGAGGGTTGGCAACCCTAGGGCTTGCCCAATCATTTGTATGCACCCCTTCCCTCCGTCTCTGCAACTACATTTTGTCCCTTTTGAGTTAGGAGACAAAGGATTCCTGCATGCGCTGCACCTAGCCCATTTTTACTGTCATTTAATCCATGTCACTGATCTACCATGATGCAAGCCAGAACAGATTCAGCACTGTAATACCCCAGTATGACTACGGTAACAGGCAGCCCTTGATCAGTATTGCCTAATCAAGTGTACCCAGCTACAGGTCAAGCGGTGTATTTTATTCAGGAATCACTGATGCTATTAAAAAGCAGAAGGGAGCTAATACAGGGGAGTATTTGCCCATGTCAACAAAATCCCAGGGTACGGAAATAGGGCCTGGCAATGCACAGGCTGGGTGGTGTACTGTACAGGCGCCTTATGCTATATCAGGATGGGGTGGGGAAGATTAACTGTTTGCTTCTTCCACTGACTCAGTAGTACAGCACCAGCCAACAATGCAGGCATTGCAATTATCTTGAATGCAACATGAGTTTCTTAGTCAGTCCAGCTGTCATAGTCTTACTGGCAATGTACACGTTATCAACCCTCCACCCCCTTCAAACCTGCTCCATGGCAGCACTGGTCCCCGACAAGGCAGTGAGATATTCCATGTATGTGTTAGCCATAACATCGGGGAAAAGGTCTCCATCCCGTGAGAAGGGCAGTCTCCCAAACATGGATCCCAAGAAGAGAGCTGCTCTAAATATGTACAGGCCAACGGAGAAAATAAGAAGGTCTCAGTGAAGCGTGTTAAACAATGACATAACTAGGGCAGTGTGAACGGGGCAACTACTCTAAGAGCCAGCTTCAAAGTGGGGGTGTGCAAAAAAATCTGGTGGCATTGAGAATTATTAGAGACAAGAAAAGACATGCATGCAAGGAGAGGTTGCAATGACTTAGACTACACAGTATAAAAGGATGGCAAATAAAAGATGATAGAGATCCACACAACGACCACTGGCATAATACCATCAGTCAGCCCTACACAATCAGAACAGAGTAAGAGTCAGTGGTCAGAAGGGTCCCATCAGGCTTTGAAATTATTCCTCTGTCCTCTTGCATGATACAAAGATCAAGAAGAGCCCAAAACAGCTGAAAGACGCCAAATGGAAAATCAATTAAAAGGAAATGTCTGTGGCAACAAAGTTAACCAGTGGAACTCACAGCTGCAAGATGCTACCGAAGCAAAGATCCTCACAGGGTCCAAGAAGTAATTAACTAATTAATAATAATTAAATAATAATAGCAATAATTAAATAATAATAGATCAGGACATCCATTGTGGCCAGGGGAAAGAAACCACTAAATGATGAGATCCTTATTCTTTACAGCACAGGTCAACTGCTCACAATTTAGGGTGAAACGGCAGCTGCCTTCTGTCAATGCTGGACTGACCTTTCTCGGAGACATGTAGCGCCGGGCTGCTGGAGACCGCACATGGCACTCCTTGGTGCATGAGTTTTGGCTAGTCTGGAAATGCCTAACATTTTTTGGATTCTGTCTCCTTCCATTTCAGAAATGCAATTGTTGGGTGGCTTGTATAAAAGAGTGAGATAAAAAAGTTTTTAAAAAAATTTAAAAAAAAAAATTGTCAGGGAATTCAGAGCTCTCCAAAGGCACATTTTCGATTCCTCCCTCATCTCAGATAACGCAAGATTATTCCCTGTTGTTTCCTTGAGTCCTTCCAATCACCGGGTTATTGTCACTTAATTGCAAAGGTTGGAAGTTTAATTAGACAAGCAGAAGGAAGCCCTTAGGCCAGCGTATTTTCTTAAGAAGCCTTATCTAAGCAATGAGAGCAGCATTGTGTAATGCAGTGATTTACTTTGGACAGCCAGCATCGTGTTCCCTTATCTTTTTTTCTAGATTAATTTCCTGACTGAAGTAGCACATAAACCAAGCTGGTTAGACAACATGTGTCAGCAGCCACGTGCCCTGCTCAGACATGGAAAGTGAGAGGAGCTGCTCTGGCCTGGAGGTTGAGCTCTTTCCCTTCCCATCTCTAACCGTGTCCAAATCGACCCACGTGTACCCTACGCCTGACCTTAGGGCTCCAGCACTTGGCATGATGCGATTGCACAGCAGGTTTCCTTTGGGCTCCCTGCGCGACACTGGACAAGTCACCATCTCTTCTGCAGCCGTCCCCCCTCTATTAAATGGAGGCACCGTTCTCTGGACACTTCATCCTCCTCCTGTTGCCATTTTTACCTCGTCAAAGAGAGTGTCAAGTGGTAGCAAGCCAGGAAAAGTCTCACCCGAGCATTGCATGGGCACAAACGGCAGCAAAAGGTGGAGTATGAAAACCCACGTTTCATACCACGGAGTATGAAAACCCACAACCTCCCCTGCAAGGCGGTGCCCAGCTCTGCCCCACCTGGGTCTCACTTCTTCTGCACGGCATATTTCTCCTCTCGCTGAGCAACAACCTATTTTTTCCTTAGCAGCCAGAGCAACTCCCTCCTAGATTTAATAGATTTTCAGAAGGGATCTCTAGATCGAGTCCAACTCTCTGCCCCAAGCAGGAAGGAGCGCTGGGGTCAGACACTGGGGTCATCTTTCCCCTCTAACCCTCATCTCCCTTATCTTCCCCAGGATATATTTCTATCCCTGCTCTCCGTTTCCTCTCTGCAGCCAAATTTTCCCAGAGGAAGTCTAGGGATGCTGTTTAATGTTCAAAACTGCTCGTAGCAGAGCGGGGCATTCAAAGCCGAAGTGCAATAAGATTCTTTGACTTGAATCCTTTGCATCGTGCTGTCCCTACAGCCCTTCTCTCCAGTACTTTCCCGGTCTCTCGCTACATTTAGATTATGAACAGTCCAGGGCAAGGATCCCGAATGAAATCTCAAGACCATCGCAGTCAAGAGGAGCTTCGCCGTTGACTTCAGTGGAAGAAGGCTTTTGCCTCCTGTCTTGCTGCTTATGAACAAGGCACTACGTCTGCTTCCCAGACTTAGGAAAGAGCAGGGGGGCAGCATGATTGCGAGCTACCATGAAGAAATGGGAAATGGCTGAAAGGGGAATGGGCAACCACTGAGCTGAGCCATATCACAGAAAGAAGGAATGCAATAAAGGGATGGCATCAAGCAAAGAGGAGGGAAAACCAGTGGCTGAGACAGCAGCAGCTTTCAAGAGAAAGGAGGAAGCCTGCAACCTCTTCCAAATGCATGCATCTAAGTCTCACCCCAGTACGGCAAATTTTAGCGTAGGGTATGAATGGGCTGGTTTCTAGGAGTCAAGCACCTGAACAGCCTTCTAATATGAATAGTGAAAGCATGAAACCTCCATGGGTTTATTGCTGAGCTCAACAAACTCATAAAAGCAATTATACGGTGTGGTTGGCTATGATAGCTGGACTCGGTGATTCAGGAGATTCCTTCCAGTCCTACGCTCCAATGAGTGGGGCTTGTATGAAATTTTATCATGAATAATATCTGTTTATTGAAGAACATGGCGCTAAGAAAACTGAAAAGAACTGACTGTGTTTTGTGCATATGCATGAATATGCCTGTCCATTCATGCCCTATTGTGTACAGTGCTCTGGACTGGGTGAGGCTTAAATGCACAGCTCCAGTATGCATCATAAAGGTGATGCTAGTAACAATCAAGGAAGGTTTGATATTCACTCATAGAGCAGGGGCTTTGCACTAGAAGGTCCATGCTATAGACTTCAACTTCTGAGCTGCCAGCGTGACAACGGCTACCAGGAAGCCCAAAGTAGCCCCAAGTTCGTTGTGACCATGCTTTCCAGATCCTGGAGGCTTTTGACTGGAACTTGACTTACGTCAAATAAACTCGTTAACCTCCTTTGCTTTTCTCAGGAAGACCCTCCACTTTCCACCCTGCATCCTCGTTGGCAATGCAACGCGTGCTTAGAGAGGGGGCCTCCAGGAACGCGGAAAAGTATCGTATCGGTCTTGTCCGTTGCAAAACTTCCTTTGATGTCTGCAACTCATTTCATGTGCCTGCCTTGCTTGAAGAGAACCAAGATGTGGGTGATTCAGTTATTTTTAAAAGGAGATGATTTCTCCAATTTTTTTCAGGACACTGATTTCCCAGGTATGGTTCTCAAGTGCATCTGCCTTCGTTTGAAGGCTTCGCCAGTTAATATCTTATCGAGTAAACAGCAGACTGATGGCAGTTCTGTGTTTTACCTCTTGATTGCCATAAGGATCATGACTAACATGGAGCTTTCCCAGCATTTTGAAATGCTTTCAACCTGAAACACAGACCCAAGCTGATCTGCAGCAGTGGAGACATAACAGAGATAAGTACGCTGCTGGCTTACTATCTGGGTGGGAATAACCACAGGCCGGAGACAAAAACAAACTACGTCTCAATACATGCAAGAGGACTTTTAATCAGCACCCCCCTCTTCATCTCGCGGGGACATTTTTCAGGCCAAGGAGTGCACACGAACGATTGCTCAAAGACTTGCACATCTCCCCTGATATTATCCAACAGCAGCATCTGAAACCCTAGCAAAAAGGCAGGTCCCGCTCTGCTGGACCCTGCAGAAACCCCTCAGCTGGAAGTTTCAAAATTACTAACAATGCAGACTCGTGCATGCATCATTTTCCTAGAGCCTAAACCCTTTAGTCATCTCTGAAAAATCCCAAATCCTAGCATGAGATTGTGTCCAAGGAGGTTGGGGAAGTGTTGGCGAGAAACGGTATCCTGCACCAGGCCCGTTAATGCCAGACTGGGGCCCTTTCCATCCAACCACAGCATCTCCCCCATAAGGAGTTTAGCCTGAAAGTTGATTTCCGAAGACCGCTTGCTGATTGTAACTGAGAGCAATGTTTAGAGTGCAATCATTTCAGTCATTTTAAAATACATGAGTGTTTGATTACTGTACGCCCCAGATATAGGTGCCTTTGAATATCTTAATGTTCAACCAGTGGAAAGTGATACAAAGACCTTTTTTGTTTATTATAGCTGATTTATGTCCTTTGGACACCTTTTATGCAGGAGCTTTGGAGTGTCACGTGGATGCCACCTTTATTTCCATTTGGGATGGGAAAAGGCTCTTGTGCATTAGAAATAGGCAAGCACGAGTACATCTTTTCCTACGGTTAGCTCGGGGTAACTGCTCTTACTAATTCAAGCCCCAGAGGATGTTCTCACTTTGTTGGAGAGGTACAGCCGAAGGGTACTTGGAAATATTTACTGTGAATTTACTGAGATCATTGCATATATTTTAGACCAAATGTCTATGCAAATATACTTTACCAAGGACATTAAACCTATTACCTGTTTTATTTGGAGTCTTTGGTAACTCCCAGCAACGGCGTGAATGATTGAATAATAATTCTGTCATCAAGTTAAATCTTTCGTTAGGATACCAGTCAGCCAACCCACATAGCCCTGCACAGCAAGCCAGAAAATGTTTCTTCCTCCTTGCAAGCATTATGACAAGGCCAATCCTCTGAACATATAGTGCTTTTGTTAGATTTTAGGTTTGAGCAATGCTACTTAGAGGACTTCGAACCATTCCCAGGTAGCCAGTTCACTCGCTATGCAATCTTGGACAGTTTTGCACATCTCTGGGATTCACTCTCTTCACTTCTAAAACAGTCATAATGAGAAGACAGTGACTTTTCTGCCCCCTGTGATAAATACTCCAATATCCACGAGAAAAAAAAAAAAATCAGTAAAGACGATCTTGTACGAGAATTCGTTCTCCCAGGTTATAATGATGGTTCGCGTTGCACACCGTATTACTAAAGGAAGTCTTGTTCTTTTCCTTCCTTCTAACCATTAAAAGTTTAATGGAGCACAAGGCAAAGAGATGGCCATTTTCCTGCTAGGATAGTACAGCTGTGCCTTTTTATTCTTGTCTGAGCTGGCTAGCAAGCAAAACCAGCTCTGCTTTCCATCTCTTTACTCATATTTCTTTTGGTCTAGCAAGACTGTCTCCTTAAAGATACTAGGGACACCCTTGTACGCTGCATTGTCAGGGATTATGGATGGACTGCTTAAAAGATACCTTATTTCCAGAGATGCTTAGCTTTTGTCTGCTTAAACCTTTATCAAATGATGTCTTTTCCTTTGGCTGGGATTGTACCAGGAGCTCCCAGAGGAAGAGCAGCTGCTAGAGAAGGTAGAAGGGACTCTCCATCTCATGGGAACTCAAGAAGCAGTAAGAAAAGGCTGATAAATCACCCTTTTGTTCATCCCGCACAGCATTAGATGCCTTCCCCCCTCTCACTTTACACTGGTGTCTCTAAATTGTCAAAAGCAAAACATAAATATAGCTAAAAAGGGGCCTCTGGTCAGCTTTGTCAAGAGGGGAGGTCAATCATGAATTGGCAAGAATAAGGGAATGGGAAGGAAACTGGCCAGGGATAAGCTAATGAGTCTCTAGGAATTAAAACATGTTCCTGGGTGCAGTTGCTCTGATCTCACTGAAGCCTCTGGGCTTTTGTGGCAATACAAATGCTCATCACCAGCGGCATTTAGAAGTCTTTATTTTTTTAACTTATTCTCCAATGTCTTCTCTCTCTCGGTCACGCGCGTGCACACACACGTGCGCGCGCACACAAACACAACCTCCATTTCCAAAACGTCTTAAAAACGCTAGCAGAGCTCTTCTCTCAAAAATACCTTTCTGAACTATAAGGGAGAGGTAGAGAAAATAAAATACATCAGTCCAAACAAAAAGCATGTCACTTTTGCCACGCTACTGTTTCCCTCCCCGTTTCGATAGTAAGGTCTTTGGAAGGGGCTTGAGTGAAATCCTGGCCCCGCTGAAGTCAATAGGAGTTTTTGCTATTGACTTCACGGGTGCTGAAAATGGGAACCCTTGGCTTTTTACTTGACCCCTTGCTCTGCCATCTTCAAGGGACTTCTATCAAATTCAGTCGCACGCCCACACCCCTCCTGCACGCCTTGTGCCTTCCTCCTCTTCTGCTTCCATCTCAGTCTTGCCAACTTCTTACAAGAGAAAAAGGGATACCGATAAAAGGAGATCTCCCCCTCCCTCCCCCTCCTTTATCATCACTGCCGGCGTAGAAGTTCGTCATCCGCTTCACATGCCCCAGTGATTTCATCCCATCTCCTGATCTCCCTCGCGCCCACTCATCTCCTCAGTCTTCATTCCCCAGCTCTTTCTTAATCTCTGCCATTTTAAGTCACAGTCTTTGGCCCCCAAATGCATTTCCAGGTCCTGCCCCGTCTCCTTTTCCCCCTACCATCTTGATGTTTCTTAAACGTGCTCTTGACAATCATTGCCTGATGTTTCTTCAGCTCCTCTCTTGCCCAACCTCAGCATGGCTTCCCCGCTGTGGACTTCTCCGAAATGCTTCCCATTAAAATCCTCACCCTCCTAAACCTATCAGCACTTTGAACCCAATGCACCAGGCTTTTCCTGAAATCTTGTCTTCTCTCATTTTCCACCACACTGTCCTCTCCCAGCTTTCCATTTCCATCGCTAATCACTTGGAGGATCCTTCTTATCCCCGTACCTCCGTCTCCACTTCATCGTCTCTGAGGATACCACAGGGCTCTGTCATCAGTCCCCTTCTCTTCCCACTCAACAACTCATCTTTGGGGAAGCCCGTGCACGAGCAGAGATTTGACCATGAGCTTTGTGCAGATCCACCCTTCCAGTCCAAAACGGCCTCCTTCTGTCCACACTAAAATGTTGGCCTGTCTCTCCGATAATTCCTAGTGAATAACCAACCATCTGCTCATTTGACAGGACTAAAACAGAGCTTGCATCCTCCCCTCCCCGCCACGAGCCATCTGTGCTACATCCTTTCTCAATGACCGTAGACAAGCCCACCGCCCTGCTCATCACTCGTAGGCCCATCACTTTGGCACGATCCTTGACTCTGACCTCACTCTCGTCCTCACGCCCAGGTTATGTCTAAGCCTTGCATGTTTTTTCTGCAGCCGCTCTCCAAGATATGGCCTTTCCTATCCATCCACCCAGCTAAAACCTCTCAGGCAGGGTCTTATCATATCACATTTAACATGCTGGCCTTGACAAACACAGTAAAATGTCATCATCGCGCAGCCACCCTGCCCTCCGATTCAGGAGGCACCAGTGCTTGTCAGCAATGCGACTTCTTGCTTGACAGATAAATTCAGTTTGAAGATTTTTCTTTGGCATTCTTCATAACTCCAACCTTTCCCCCCCACCCCTTTAAACTTTGCTTTCTTTTGGCTTCTCCCTCCCCCCCGACTCCATTCTTCATGTGAATAAACTGAGGCACAGTAAAGCTCCTTGCACACTGTCCACCTGTTGCTGGGAAGGGATGATGCTCACTATTTTGCCCCATTTTTAATTCCAAAAGTGCACATCACAACTGAGAATGAGACATGCAGCTATCAGATAATCTCTCTTCCCAGAGCCCGTACTGATCTATGCCCGCTTTACTCGTTCCTTGAGCCCGAAGCACATGAACGGTTTGATGCCCTAAGAACAATAGGCCCCCGAGCCTGCAATCCTATCTCCAACAGTGGCCCGTAGTCGATGCTTTAAAGCAAGGCTTAAAAGAAAAAATACCCATAGTCGCTAATTATGCAACAACATGCCTGTGAGAAAAGGCTGCACAAATGTAGTTGTTCAAATACTGTGCTGCCCTAATCATAGGGACAAAAGCTTTCATCCCATCTGAGTATTCCTTTTCCGTGACACATTAGGTGTTCACTGTATTGGAAATAATCTGTATGACTCCTATTTGAGGCAGAGTCTGCCCTTACCATGCTGTTAGTCTCATCAGAATATCCTGGTTTCTATCCAAGGTAATCCCTTTTCCCTCTTAATAAAAAGGCACAGCAAGTAAAGGGTCTTTGTTTTTTCCTCCCATATCAGGCCTGATTCTGATGTCCTTACAAATAGTGATAAATAGCAGTAACTCCAGGGGAGTCAGGATCAACATAAAACAAAGTAGGATCCGAATTAGGCCCTTTCTCTCAGTCCCTGTGCAGTATTTTCTCTCCTCACTCCAAGTTCACGGGGAAGGGTTGTAATATGTCTGTTATCCGCAGCAATGTGACAAGCGTAATTGCAGAGCTCGGGGAAGCTAGGTAGCACTGGTAAAACAGTGGGTGGTCTAATGGTTAGCATAGCTTCTGTGCACTTAGGTTGTAGTGGGAGTCCACCAGACCCCCACGTCAGACCCAAGGTAATTCAACTGCTCTCTGCAACACTAGTCGTTTTGTCTGGGACATCTTGGCACCAGCTCCGCTTAGCTGAGTCAAGGCATACCTGATTTCTTTCAGGTGGTCTGCAAGGAAACTTGCTCTTTTTGAGTTTGTCATCACTACCCACCCGATTCCCTCTACTCTCCGTCTCTGCCATGCCCTTTATGCAGAAATATATTGAAATCTGTAGGGAAAGTTTACTCAAAGACAGCTACTCCAGGTGTCTAGGGTTTGCCAAACACAAGGCTAACTTGAGTTGTTCTCTAAAATCAACTTTTATCCTAAAGAGCCATTTGCCATGTCTTACGTGTTGAAATACTTTGCCACAGCACCTCTGGTCTATGCATGCTGTAAAACCAGAGACAGAAATTATTTGGTGCCTGTAGACATGGGCTTCAAGGCAGATGAAACAAGTCACCTATAAAGTTATATAATAGACTATTCCTATATATAATCTACCTATCCCATTAGAAATCTTAGGTCTTCCTTCCTTACCATAATAGCTAGGTAACGTTAAGTGTTATATTTATTGTATGCAGTATTGCACCCCTAGGATGATTTGCCCAAGGTCACACTGAAAAATCAGTGACAGAGCAGGAACTGAAACAACGTCTCCCAGTCTATTGTCCTAGCCCGTGGAGCATCCTCCCCGTCTGATACGTCAGTCAGCATAAGGACATCTAATATGTCTTGTGCTGGCCAGTAACAAGAGTGGCTTATTCTTCTACTGACTGGCCAGAATCAGACCTAGCACACACTGGCATAATTGTATTGGAGACAATAAAACTGCATTCGATTATACCAAGGACGATGCTAGGACTGAATTTCTTATTGGATCGGTACATTTTGGAAGTTATTTAATCTAGGAGATCTGTAAAGCACCAGGTCACCATGCTGTCTGGGATCTAACAATTATTTATTTAAATGCTAGCCCAACGATTCTCAATGTTTTTAGACTTGAAGCACCACCCGGAGACTCAAGGCACCCCTCAGAAAATGCCAGCACTTAGTTTTCACCCATATTTTGACTACAGAAAAATAATAGAGAAATTCTTCTGTTGCAAAGAAATCAGAAAGACCACAGCAGGTCAAAATATTTTTAATACTATGTGTCACAACCCAAGGGTGTGATTTTTTGTTTGTGTGCACTTCGGCACTGCTAAATTATTTTCCTGCCATTTATAGCTTTCTTTGCAGGGTGCATTTCTTCGTTGCAACACAGAAATGCACGTTGCAAGGAGTTCCTGCCATTTGTATTCAGATTTGTGCCCCACTATTGGCCAGTTCTAAATTATTCCTACGCGGCGGCTAGCGATTGGCTTGCTAGCCGTATAAGAGGCTTGAGCGGTTTGTGCCCAAGTTGGAGGACTCCACGAACATCAGGAGGAGGAGAACTTCACGTCTCGTGAAGATCTCTAAGCGCTGCGGAGCCTATCGGACCCAGCGTGAATATCAAGAAGGCAACAGGGGTCTGATCAACCTCTCGCCTCTCCCCGTCGCCGAACGATCCCTCGACATACCCTTCCCTGCGCGCAAGTTCCACGGAGCCTAGCAAACTTCGTGTGAGTGAATCCAGAGCTCTGTCCGAGTCCTTAAACTGGGACTTAAGCGAAGTATTCCTGGAAGTTTTCCAGCCTGCACCGCGACCATCTACGGTGTAAGTAAACAATCTTAAACAACCATTAAGCGTCCGTGCCTAATTCTAGCGTGCCGCCTGCCTTCCCCAACCCGGTGTGTCCGGGCTGCTGGCCACGCAAAAAAAGGGCCTCGGACTGCTCCCGGCCCACACATGGCAATGAGGATGGGATCAGGGGAAAGCACGCTGGAGCTAGAATTAGTTAAGAACTGCCCTTGGCGCAGTGGAAAACGCCAAGTAGAACATTTCATGGAACTGGAGGCGCATATCGCTTACCACCAGGCGGGCAGAACGGGTGAGAGATTTGTCAGCGGACGCCTTTTGCTGAAGGGAGAAGAGGGAGCTTCCGAAGACGGAGCCCTGAAAGAGTGGGAAGTGTATCTGCACCCCGCGGCATTCGGGTGTATAATGGGTGATGAGCGGGTCCTGTTCAGGCCCCTCGACACTGTGTCCCTCGCCAGAGTCAACCCGGCGGGCGAAGTAAACCCGACCCTCACCCAGGAGTGTGCCCATTGCCTAAGATGTGCTCGGGAGAGTGAAGAACCGGTGCCGATCGACCGGTTCGCCCCCTTTATGCTGGTGTCTAGATTAAGGGGTCGCGAGCTTCCATCCGAGCTCTGCAAAGATCTGGAGACGGAGGAACGCGCCACGGATGAGAGGGTGGCCCCACAATACGACAAGGGGGGAGTGTCAACTACAACTTTTCGTACTGTAACCGATCTAATACATAAGAATTTAAGTTTGAAAGTCCAGCTGCGTATGGCTGTTCAAGCGGTCAAAGAAGCGGCTGCGAAAGAGAATCCTGAAACGCCACGACAAGATGACACCGAGCAAGAGGGAGACCGCGTGGAAGAACCAGAAGAGAAGGGTGGAGCTTCGGAGGAACCCGCGAGAGTTCGGTCAGTGACTCCGCCCACTGACGCAGCGTCACTTCCGACGACCACGCCTTCATGCTGACGAAAGGGAGAATCGAGCGAAGGAGTGCATCTGCCCCTCCTGCCTGAAGCAATAACAGCAGCAGTGACTCCCGCAGCAATAGTTCAGCCTGTAACAACATCGACTCCCGAAAGAGCAGCTCGTCCTGTAACAACGATCAACCCAGCGACTGATGCACAAGATGCCGCCACCAGTCGCATTCGTGCTTGGACGGAGTTACAGGAGCTGTACAAAGAATCTGAAACGGAGTCTGACGAGGCTATAGTCTCATGGCTGGAACTCATGTCCATGGAGTTTGAGCTTGACTAACCGCCCTATTGTGTGGAATTTTTGTAAATATTTTGCTATACGTTAACTTATTTTTTGAGAGTTTTTGTTTACAGATCTGGAATTCAAAGTGCGTGGTGAAGAGAAGCCCCAAGAAGGATAACATAATCGAGAAGTGGGGCCTGACACGCGACTTCGCTATGATGCCCACTGAAACCCTGATCATGCAGGTTTTTGTTATGAATCTAATTATGTGTATATGTATTTGTGTTGGTTATTATTTGGTTCGATCCCTTGAGGACGAATTCCTTATGTTGGCGAATTTTGTATTTACCCGTTTTGTTCAGCGACCCATGATAAGAGCTCTTGATTACTCGAGTGACGAGCGTGTAGCATAATTTAGCTATGCCTTCAGCAAAGGGGGGATGTCACAACCCAAGGGTGTGATTTTTGTTTGTGCGCGCTTCGGCACTGCTAAATTATTTCCCGCCATTTGTAGCTTTCTTTGCAGGGTGCATGTCTTCGTTGCAACACAGAAATGCACGTTGCAAGGAGTTCCCGCCATTTGTATTCAGATTTGTGCCCCACTATTGGCCAGTTCTAAATTATTCCTACGCGGCGGCTAGCGATTGGCTTGCTAGCCGTATAAGAGGCTTGAGCGGTTTGCGCCCAAGTTGGAGGACTCCACAAACATCAGGAGGAGGAGACTTCACGTCTCATGAAGATCTCTAAGCGCTGCGGAGCCTATCAGACCCAGCATGTATATCAAGAAGGCTATAGGGGTCTGATCAGCCTCTCACCTCTCCCCGTCGCCGAACGATCCCTCGACGTATCCTTCCCTGTGCGCAAGTTCCACGGAGCCCAGCAAACTTCGTGTGAGTGAATTGTGAGTGAATCCAGAGCTCTGTCCGAGTCCTTAAACTGGGACTTAAGCAAAGTATTCCTGGAAGTTTTCCAGCCTGCACCGCGACCATCTATGGTGTAAGTAAACAATCTTAAACAACCATTAAGCATCCGTGCCTAATTCTAGCGTGCCGCCTGCCTTCCCCGACCTGGCGTGTCCGGGCTACTGGCCACAGCCCGCCATGCAAAAAAAGGGCCTTGGACTGCTCCCGGCCCACACACTATGGATCCTTTTTGAATACTCTAGCTTTATTTTGTGAATCACGTCTGCATATCTAACAGTATTAATGCTGCATGGCACCTGCCATCACCCTTGAAAGGATGTCAAGGCACCCTGGGGTGCCGCAGGCCCCCTGATTGAGACTCACTGCACTAGCTAAATAAACATTTCCAAGATGTGCAAACATCTTTTAGGCGCACATGAAAAAATACTCTTCGGCACCAACTTTTACTCAGAGACATGCCACCGTGCACATGCCTAAATGTACTTTGTGCCCATCACTGCTGAAAACAATGGGTCAGATTCATCAATTTGGAGCGGACTAAGACTAGCTGACCCCCAAAGAAGCAGAAAGTCAGCAATACAAGCCATCCGCATGGGTACTCTGGCAGAGGGGCAGAGAGGCCCAGGAGGAGGGCTGCTGTCACAGAGCCACAGGCTGAGACATGAGTGGACTCTCTGGCTCCTGTGGAGGCAGGTGAGGGAGGCTGCCTGGCCAGTCCCACCACCACTGGGTATGTGATGGGGTGGGGTAGGGACAGGGGTAATGCCGGACCCGGCCCCACTGCCTCTGCACCCTGGCCTCTCCACCCCTGCACCCACTCCTGGGGGCAATGGATGGAGTGGGTGGGCAGGCAGGGTCTCCACAGAGATGAGCCTGGGACCCCCACGGGTGAGGCATGTTTGGCTGGGCAGGGGCCACGGGAGAGCAGGGAGCAGCATCCAAGAGCAGGACAGGTAGGCAGGGCCAGGGCCAGGGCCAGGATCACAGGGTGATGGCAGCATGAGACCAGGGCTGGGGCAGAGCAGCAATCTGCTCCCTGCATGTTCCTGCCCATGGAAGCGGCACCCTTCCCAGGGACACATGGGGACCAGATCGTGGCTGTGCCCCAGGCCCTGACCCCATGCTGTCACAGCCCTGCAATATGGGCCCCAGCCCTGGCAGCCCGCCCCGCTCCCAGACTCCATTCCCTGCCCACCCATGGCCCCATCCCATCCACCAGTCCGGCATGCTTTGCCCAAGGAGGTCCCAGGCCAATCTCCATGGATGCCACTCGCCTGCCGCGTCTATCACCGGCGGATAGGATCGCCCTCTGCACCGAGCCAGGTCAGCACCCCCAGCCTGCAACAGCTCACCAAAACTCCTGAAGTGGCCCTCCAGCCCAAGCAATTGCCTACCCCCATAAGTAGTCTGACAGTATGTTAAAGATTTTGTCAGTTTTGTTTTACTGTATGCTGTTTTCGAAGCATGTAATCACTCTTCCTTTCTGTGTAATAAAACCTTTTGGTTTTTTTCTGTTCTTGGACTGAAGTGGCAAATTGTGATTTCTGAGCGAATTAATAACCTGGACATAACCTTTCAGCTGAGTGGGGGGCCAGTAAGCTTACACAAACCTAGGGTGTATGGCTGGAAGCACCCACACATCCCAGGTTTTTGTCACACCTGGTACATCCTGGGCCCCTCAATAGCCAGCCCAGAAACAGGAAATAATGGAATTCTATTGGAGTTCCAACCTGAATTCATAATTTTTTAAAAATATATGTCTAGACATTATACTTGTACTTTAGTGAATCTTGCTTGCAATTATTATTTTATTCATAAAATATAATGTCTATTAAGAAAACAAATTCCCATAATTGTGGGGGGCCCAGTACAAGTGAACCCCCATTCCCCTGTCCCAACCCATAGGCCCTACCCATAAGTAATTCTCTGTCTCCACTACTGGGAGCCTGCAGACCCTGAACCAAAAATTTTAAGTAGCGAAGGGCAAAATACACCCCATGGGCCAAATCTGGCCCACCAGGCAATTTCATCTGGTCCATGGGTGCCCACCAATTAATGGTACCCCACCCAGTCCACGTGCCTTGCTCCCACCCTCATGCATGAAGGGCCCGACCCAGCCAGCATGCCGAGCTTCCAGCCGGGGCTGCTGCTGAAGCCACTGGGGGACTTGCTGGGTTTCCCTGGCCTCCAGCAGCATCTCCTCATGTCCCTGCTGCAGCGCTCACTCCAGGCAGCAGGTAAGGAAGCGGTGGGGGCTCGGGGTGGGGGTTGCAACTGGGTAGGAGCACAGAGCATGGGGCTGGCAGGAGTGTGGAGCCCAGAGCCCACACCCAGGGGGTGGCGGGAGGACAGAGCTCGGGTGGGCAGTGTGGGTGTGTAAGGGAGGATGGTGGGGGTGGCCACCCTCCATATACTCCCCCTCATGGCACACTTTTTTGGAAAAGTGTAGCATTGAAGACGTAGACAAACTTCGGGCCTGTTCATAAAGCCAGCAAAGAGGAGGCCACGCTTGAGGAACTCACCCGTTACCCAGGAGCCCTGTGGTTAGGGAACTCATCCAGGATGTGGGGAAAGCAAATTCAACTCCACTCCCCTCCTGACTGAGAGGAGAGATTTGAATCAAGTTCTTGCACATCACAGCTAGAAGTACTAACCCAAAGGGTAAACGGTGATGCTGCCTCAGTTGGAACTGTTCAGCTTTCTACATACCAAGGCAATCACAGGAGCAGGGATGGAAAGGTGCCCTAAACCCCAGGCTGCAGTCCAGAGTTTTCCAAACTTTTGATACTTGGGGAAAACTTTTTTTTTTTTTTAATTAAAATTGGAAGTACATTTGACTCGCACATGCATGTGTGTGTGTGTGTACGCACATTTTTTCCCAAACCATTCCCCTGCCGGAGGAAATCATACCAGTGCTGAGGTGTAATGTTAAAAATGACACCAAATAGATCTTTCTTTAAGCAAAGGATTAATTCTCTATACCAGTGGGTCCCACCTTTTTTTTTTTTTTTTTTAGCCTCAAGGGACCCCTCTATAGTTTGCCTGAATTTTGCAGCACCCCATTTGAAAAAAATCACTGAGATAGATGTAAATTCAGAAGGGGGGGAGGGGCTTTGAGGCTAAAAAAAGTCGAGAATCACTGGTCTAGCTGGTACCGCTTAAGGGCGGTGAGAGCAGGACTTCACTCCCACAGAGAAGTAACTTTTCTTGCGCGTATTTACACATCTTGGAGACATTCATTTAGCTAGAGTTAAAGCACATGACTGTCTGCACACTGGGAGCCGAGGGGGCAGGTCCCAGAGGAGCAGGCACGCCTGGAGCAGCTGGGGCAGGCGCTGGGTTTGGGATGGGGGAGGAAAGTATTTACTGCTTCACATGGGGCAGGATTTTGTGGGACGCTTTGACTGCTCTCGTAGCACGCACACTCTGAGCATCACCGCTGCCCTCCCTCCTAGCGAGACGTGTCAGTAGCACAGACTGAAAGCAGCCTGCTTTCCAGGAAGGGGAGGGGAGCGAGTTCAAATCCCCTCAGGCCAAGGAATGATTACACCAATGTCTCATATCCTGGGTGAGTTCCCAAAGGGTTCATCTACTGAGTGAAAACAAGAAGGAGTCAACACCACTACTGGAGGGTTTCTTGAGTGTGTTTTGGGGGTTTTTTGCAGGCAAAACTAAATGCTAAATTCAATCCAAACTTGTGGAAAAGGAATCAGTGCTCATGGCAGGGCTGATCTCTTTTATTAGACCAACTAGATATTTGCAAAAAAAAAATTCTTTGCAAGTTTTTGGGTGCACGCGCCCTTCTTCAGGCATAGGAGAGAGCAAAGATGGTAAGAGTTCTCCTAAGTAGCAATGAAAACTCATATTTGGCAGGAGAGCTGCAGGGGTGGTAAAATCTCCTGTTTGGAGCAGTTCGTTTTATGCAGACGAGGCTCAGAGAACAACTGAAAGAGTCTTGTTACCTCTGAGTTGTCTGGCGTCAAGCAGGATGTCAAATCCGATTTCCATCTGGTTTTGATGTTTCCGATTTCACAGAACAGTAGAAAGGCGGCATGCTCGTCTGGGCAGGCATTTCTTTTGTGGTGAGATATCCAAATTTTGTGGCGAGGTATGTAAATTTGTGAGTGCCTCTATATTGACCAACATGGCTTTTTCCAGCGAATAATCTACCCGCCAAAGATCTGCCCAGCCTGACATCTCCGTTTTACCACGGGACCTGCCCTGCACCCCCTGAAGTCAACAGAAGCAGTGCAGTTTTTTAATTGTGCCCTCAATGGCTCAATAGGAGCCCAGGGGTCTGTCTTGGGGTACCATTTTTAAACATTTTGACCTACCAATACCAGCAGGAGAAAGCTTTCAGAAAGTGGAGTTTGAGGTTTCCCTTGATTGATTTTCAAGCCCCAAAACCCTAAATGTAAGGCAACCCATAGGTTAACAGGACGATGAGCAAGGGTATGGCGGGACGTTCCCACCACCGCTCAGGCTGTCCCATAAAACTTTGGAAAAACAAATGGCATAAAATCCCCAGAGCACTCCCTTCTCTCACTATAAAAAGAAAACAGTCAGCCATACATTTTCCACAAAGCATGCCCGTGGGATCAAAAAGAGGGAAAAAAATCACAATAAAGATTGCCCCTTAGGATAGCATAGTGAGGTGCTGTTCCAAGGACCAACTATGAGGCTTTGGGGAGCCATGTCTGGGCAACACGTTATTATGGGTCCACTCCCGCAGGAATCGGTGAGACCCTCCAGGACTGGGCTGCGGCGTATTTACTCCTGTGCATCACTCCACGGAAAACAGCCGCGTGACTAAAGCCAGCAAGACTCACTCCCTTAAAGAGCTGCCAAAAGCCAACCTAAAAATGCTGGGAAGCCTGCAATTATGCAGAAAATATTTTCGGGGGTGACAGTGGAGGCTCTTCTCCTTTCCACGCGGGGGAGAGCTGCGTAACCTTGGACAAGTCAAGTCACCGCCAAGCCGTGAAGAGTACAATGACACAGGTCCCTAACCCCCAGGGATTTTGTAAGGGTAACAGGTCATTTTTGCACCGTAGACAGGTGCCACACACACAGCCGCTATTTTTGCCCCCCTCCCTGGCGCCCAGGGCGCTCCATTCACCCACCCCACTTAATTATGCTACTGGAAGATAAATGCCGTCAAGACTGTGAGTTGCCCTGATCAAAGGGGCCAGACAACGATGACCTACAGCGCATGCATACCTGGACTCTAAAGCAGACCACATCCTACTAGGTTCCTCTCCCTGCCAGCATAACATCATGAACATTTTATACTCAAAATGGCTTTTTCCAGCAAAGAAACTTGCTCGTGAGCATTTTATCTTCACTGGCATTTAGGTCAGTCAAACAATGAACCTCCTGCCTCACTTCTTGAGGACAGAGCTGAGCAAATAACTCACAATTAATTAGCTGAGGAATTTCACCTCCATGAGCGTATCACAATTTCCTCTTCATTAGTCAAATTTATTTGACCGGTTCCCAGAGATTGATCGGCAAAGATTTCCCTGCAAGTCTTTGATATGTGGAGGTGCAATTGTTCAGATCGGTCACATGCTGTTTCTGTCGCCGAGATGGATGAGTGCACGGGCACTTTTCCAATGGAAATTTTACATTTGCCGAATAAATGTCTCCCTGCAAACAGCCCAGCTCACAGAGGATGCTGGTACAGAGATGCCACCTGAGCCCGCAGCCAGCCTGCAACATCTAGACCCCGGCCAGTCTCAGGAAGGGACGTGCTCCGACCCAAAGAACAAGTTCTTCTAGAAGTGAGAAGTGGAGACGATGGAGAGGGTTATTTAAATCCATTCCCCTGCCAGCGCAGTGTTGCATGCCTGCCAACTCCCAACAAATACCTCAGGAGGAACAGAAACACAATGATCTGGCAAGCGGACCACTTTTTAGAGCAAGCATCTTTCAAATCTCTCTGTCATACGTGGGCGAGCCTTTCGTTCCCTTTCCAGATGTGCGCACTCTCTGCTTTTGCTATGTACCCCGCTCTAATTCACGTTTAGAAGCATTTTGATTTGGAGGTCAATGATTAACAGGATTTAGAGACGGATACAAATAGGAGAAGGAGGGCTTCGTACGGCCCCGTAGGCACTGTGGATGGGATTGTCCAAACAGGGGCCTCCACTAATCCACCAAGAAAAGGCCCTTAAGACCCATTCAGAGTCAGACTTAAACCCATAAAACCCAGGACATTTAGAGATAAACTGGAATATCTGGACTGATGTCCTGTCCTCAGTTCACCTTACGAAGCAAATGATAATTAGCTCGTTCATTTTTTCCCTGTGTTCCCATTGCAGAAATATCAAAGCCGGACCTGACGGGAAGAAAGATTTTGTTTCTCTTTTCCTAATTCAGGGAGGGTCACTCAAGATCACTCATTCCCTTTCGTAGTGATAGCATACAGCTCCATCGTTCCCTTCAGATATCTGCAGCTACTTTGGATCTACCTGACGAGTCTTTGGAAAGGAGATGGCCAAGGAAAATGCAAGAAACAGGATCAGCTTCCAGTAGGTACTGTTATCCCTCAGGTATCAGCATTGAGCCAAGATCCTAATGTAAAAATGTTATCATCTTGTGCTCCAGTAAGGCCTCTCAACAGCATAATACTAAGGGTATGTCTGCTGGTCCAATGCTGTGCTGAGCTAGCCCCAGAACTGATATATCCATGTCGGAGCAGAGCCCCACCCCAGCTAATTAGATCAGGTGGAGCACTGCCCTTACGGGGCCTTACTGGTTCCAGGATCTGAGCTATAATCTCTGCACAACACTGTATTGTGCCGTGCCGTAAAGACCTCACAGCTTGTTCGGAGCTAGCACAGGTATTGTGCTGTATTGCACTCTGGATTTGGCACAAAAAGGAACGCAGAGCACGTACAAAGCAGCAAATTAGACCAGACTGGTATTGTTAGAGGGCACTGGGGTGCTACAGCTGCCTGGATTTGGATAAAACATTAACCATTTCTGCAGCAGTGCACAAAGGGGGGGGGGGCAACTTGGAGGGTGCACCAGTATGGCCATCTCCTCCCATAAGCCTTTATCACAGCAGGGGCAGCCCCGTGCCACTCCTCTGAGTGAAGAGAGCCAGGCACGTAAGGTTTTACTCCTCTTCCCCCCACTCTCCGCTGGTCGGCATAATACCCCTCCACCCCACCTGCCCCCGGTGCTAAAAGGGCGCGCTACATCTCTGCACGTCTACCTGTCTTGGGGATTTAGGGAATCATGGTCAGCGAGGGCCAGAAGGGATCTCAAAAGTCATCTGCCCGAGACAGGATTGGCCTTGCTAAGGAGAAAAATTGACTGACATCATCTTTTTTACCAGTCTTTTCTGTATTTGAAAAGTGTTATCAAAGCCCCACAAACACCCCGGTCTTCTCTTCTCTAGACTATGTAATAGCAGTTGCTCCAAACTTCCCGCACCTGTCACCCCTGATTTCTAGACCCCCTAATTTCTGCTACTGTCTCCTAGACCCTTCCCAATTTTTCCATAACTTTCTTAAAGTGCGGTTCCTCAATTGAACACAGGCATTCAAATGATACCTCACCCATGCTGAAGAAAGTGGAAAAATAATGCCTCATGGCTTGCATACAATACTCCTGTTACAATACCCCTGTGAATATATCCTTCCTACATATAGTACTGCACCCCTGTCCATACTGAATTTCATTTCAGACCATTTTTCCACTTTATCAAGGTTATTTTCAATCCTAATCTTACCCTCTCAAGTGCCTCCTACCCCACCCAGCTCAGTGCCCATCTGCAGATTTACTAACTGTATGCTCCACTCCATCCTCCAAATCATTTATGAGCACATGAAGCAGTCCTGGACCCAGATCTTCTCACAGACCCCACGTGATTCGGCCTCTGTTTTGACCTTGAGCCATTGATTATCTAATCATCAGCCATGCACCCACCTTATACTATTTTCACCCCCTTACCTCATTTCTGAGTGTTGTGGGAGACGGTGTCAAAAGCCCCGTGGAAGTTGAGATATATTGCATTCACTGCTACCCTCTGATCCACGGGATCCATCACCTTGTCATAGGAGGTTAGTTCTGCATCACTGGTTTCTGACAACTCTGTGTTGGTGTTACTCATCACCTGGTTATCCGCTCGGTACTTACAAGTCTTATTGTTTGATTACATGCTTCACTGTCTTTCCAGGTGTCAAAGTTAGACTGACTTCTGTAATTCCTCGAGTCTTTTCCCTCGTCTCTCTATAGACGAGCACTATATTTGTCCTTTAGCAGGTTCCTAGGCTCTCACCTGACCCCCCACCATGAGATAACAACCCAATGGCTTTGCAGTTACTCCAGACAAATCCTTAAGTGCGCCGGGATGAATCTCACAAGGCCCTGCTGATATGAAAACATCTTACTTATCTAAACTTATTCTTTCACTAATCTAGGCTGATTATCTGCCCTCTGCCTGTGATGCTAATTGTGCTCATTATCTGTTAGTTGACTTTTTTGTTGTTGCAAAGTCTAAAGGGAAAAAATACATTAAACACTTCCACATCAATCATTATGAACTTCTGCTTCCCACTCAGAAACAGACCTCCGCCTTGGCCTTCCTCGTACTTCTAACGGACTTATTGAATGCTTTCATTACCTTTTATGTCCCTTGCTACCCAGCCATCTTTTAATTTGAAGGCTATCATTTCATGATGACTGCCACACAAGGTACCTTTCCCCTGCAGGTTCTCAAACAATCCTTCCCAGTTAATAAGAAGCAAATTGAGATCAGCCTCTCTGGTTTGCCCAGCTATCTGTACCAGAAACTCCACCCCGGTGCATACAATCCAAGAACTATTGGGTCACGCTCCCAGCAGGTACCACTGCAATTAAAGCCCTCCATAACCACGAGACTGTGGTTAATTGTTTACAGCAAACCGTCCTCCACCTCCACCTCCTCCTTGTGATCTCACGGTCTAGAGCAGGCTCTCATTATGGCATCCTGCTTGCTTGTTTTCCCCTCTTACCTCAGCCAAAGACTTGGAAAAGCTCCATCTCCTACTTCCTTCTGGAGCTCAGAACAAGCACACAGAGGCACATTTCCTCCTCTTTTGTCCCTGCCCATCCTTCCCAAACAAGGAATACTCAGTCGTGGCAATAATCTGGTCACGTGCCCTATCCTACCAAGTGTCAGTTATCCCAACTAGGTCATGGTTTGTGCAAACTGGGTCTTCCAGTTTTTCCTGTTCATGCCACACTCTCCTTGGATTAGTATAGAAAAAATTCACTGGTGACTAGTTGATTGCCCCACTAATTTCCTTCTTAGGACTTTGTTAAGATTTCCCCTACTTCCTCCTATTCCTAAAGCTCTCCCAGGTCACCCTGTTCTGTATTTATCTATTTGCTCCTGTCGCCATTTAGTTCAAAGCCCTCCTCACTCCTTAGTGAGTCTGTTCAGCCCTGAAGGTACCAATGTCTGGAGATCTATATGTTGATCTCCATGCTGCATCTGCCCCATGCCCAACTCTTTACCCTTGATTGACAGTCTAGATAAGGACACACCCTGAGCCCATGTCTCCAACCCTCATGTCTCCATGGGGTGAGACTTAGGATCGATATCATGCATGTGAATTAGCAGCACCCCATTGGCAGTCAGAAGACTGGATGAGTCCCTGCAGCTGTTCTGCGGGAGCTCAGATTTGGGCCTCCGACAGCCAGTGGACCTACTGAGATGTCAGATGGTCGTGATCACCCCTGAGAAGAAGTCACCAACCATCGTTGGCCTTCATGGCTTTAATCCTTCCAGTCTTTGGGGTACATGACTGCCTCTTCCATAGGGTTGGGTCCTTCTCCACTGGGGCCAGGGCTGCATATCTGTTCTTCATCCTAATTGAAAGGGGCTTGGAGGTGGAGCACTAATTAGCCCACCCAAACCACCATGCAGAAGTGGTTCAAGCACTTTGATTTAGAAAGCAGTCCACCATCAGCAGCACGGCACTTCTGAAGGTTATCACTGGTGAACATTGCAAGTTGACCAGGTCAATGCGACCAAAGTGACTTGCTCAAACTCTCATAGGATGAAGTGAGGAATAAAACCCAGGTCTCCACCATGTCAGCACCCTGAACCTGGAACCGTCCTTCTACTTTGTGAAAAATACCACAAAATGCTCAACTGCCAGCGGTCAGGAACACAGCCTATTCATCCCAAAGTCTCAGCCCTATGTCAACTCGGGTAAATTCACTGTGATGGGTTAAACTTCCCCTGATGCTTCAAATGGATGCTCTGTTCTTCACTACTAGTTCTCAGCTGCTGCTTGGCACAGCTGGGCTTCATCTCCACGGTGCCCACTTTTCACCAATGGGTAAAATGATTGACGGGGGGGAAATAATTGCAAAGGACCTGCACTCATCTAGCACTAAAATCATAGGGTTGGAAGGGACCTCATGGGTCTTCTTGCATGCACACAGGATGAACTGTTCCTAAAGTCACAAAGCCCAGGTAGCAATATTCTCTGGAGATGCCCATGATATCAACTTCTATCATTAAAAGAATCCAGAAGATGACTGTCTTTCAAAAAGGCCCATCCCACTAGATAAATGTTTTCCGCCCCAACCAAAATGATTCTCACACAGGAACCGAATCCCTTTCCCCGCCCCCAGAATAGACAAGAAAACAGGAATTTTGTGGACTTCCCTGGAGATGTGCTATTGCCAATCTGTTTTATGTCAAAGGTAGCTGGATGCTATGAGGATGAGCAGCTGTGCTAAATGCTAAGAGAAGGTGTTTTTGACTAAATTCAGATTTGCTACAAATGGGCACAACTCCACTGAAATCAAGACAGTTGCATCTGCGTTCACCAGCTGGGATTCACCCCCTGGTTCTGAAAATGCTTCAGGAGGGAAAGTGCTATATTTAGGTACCATATTATTGCTCTGTAGACATTTTCATAACCCCTAATTATGGGGTTTTTTGCAAGCTCGGTAGTATTAACTGGATTGGATAAATATATAATTAGAAAATGTTTCAACATGTAGGCTCTTGACACTAGAAGCTTTATCAGCTCTTTCTTACCTTGGTGATCTGTTTTGCTTTACTTTCAAAGCTGCTTCTGTTAGTCCTGACAAGATCTACTCAGGGCCCCAACATGGGGCAGAGGTGGTCACTGCTGATGCTATATAGTAAAATATAAGAGTAACCTCTTTGCATTCAGGCGGTGGAGAAAGAGAACCTTACTTTGCCATTATAACACCGCATGCGAGGTGCAGAACTGATCAGACAGAAGGAACGGATCAGAAAAGCTGTCTGCTTCAAAATGATTTTAGGTTAAACCTCCTCACTAAGTACCTCGCCCATGTAGGGAGGAGCCTCCATTCGCAGATGGAGCGGCACGAAGGTGGGTGGGGGTTAATGGCATGGGTCCCTTTCCCTTCCAAGCCCTGCAAAAGCCTCTCCCCACAAGATGATGGGAAGGTATTCAAAACTACAAAACACAGCTTACTGGGATTGCCTGCAGAGGTCTAAACTGTTCCTCTCTCCGGAAAGTTGACAATCCCTTGACCAAAAAAACAGGTCCTATGCAGCAAGGCCAGCCCTGAATACACGTCCTTGTTTCGTGCCCACCCCAAGGTACACGGGTGTCGTAGAAGATCTGTGGGTTGGTGGAGGAGACGTCCCCGTCACCGTCCCTCTCACAAGAGCACCAGCTGCTAACAATTAGAGTTGCTCAACAACAAAAAAACAGGAAAGGGGAGGTTTTGGGGGATATGTTTTGTGTTGCCAAAATATTACTAAAATTTGGAGGAAAAAAACCCCAAAGTAAGTCCGACAATAAATTTAATTTTAAAATGAACAACTCTAGTATCTGCATTTCATTTCTGAGTGTTGTTGACCATATTCAGTCAATGGTTCGCAACTGTACGTGGGGTAACGAGCGTTGGAGGGGGGTTGTGAGCGTCACAGAACGATTTTCCCAAGATGGGCCTACACAGGAAGGGGAGCTGTAATGTCAACTGAAAGAGGCTTAGGCCATATTATATCATATTACAGTGTATTGCCCACGACGTTCATTTATACATGCACATTGTTTTCTACTCAGGAATGGCAGCTTTAGTTGAATTGCCAAGCTCTGTTCCTCAAAAGGGATTTGCGGACCGACTCCCCTCATACCAAATTTGAGCCCAGCACTAATTTTAAAGGCCAGGTTGTAGGTGTAAATACCCCCAAATGGGAGTTAATAGTAAAATGAGACAAGCATGCTGCTCTAGAGAGGTGGTTTTCAAACTTCCCAAAGCCACAGCATCCTTTCATATCACTTCTTCTGCCGTGGGACCCCTTCCCCTGGCTCCGCAGGCGATGTGAACGGATGCAGAGCCAGGTGACCTGGCCTGATACTGGTGGTGAACACTCTCCCAGCCCACTCTGCCATCACCCCCCGTCTCTTTGGGGAGTCACTGATGACCGACTGCAGAACCCCAGGGTTGGGTGGCACAGCTAGAAAACCTCTGCCACAGAGAGATAAGACAGCTGCTATAATAGTCTTGGAAACAAACTGCACACAATGGTTTTCTGGTGTGACTCCACGGTGTGAAGACATTATAGAATGAAACATTAGCTGTTATCACTGACTTCACAGATGCCCAGAGCACAATACCAGGAGCTCTCGCGCTGGTTGATTTAAAGTAGGGTTCTCATCTTGAAGCCAGCCAGATACATTAGTACTTGGCCCCAAGCCCCAGATCACATCTGAATTACTGCAGTGAAAACCGCTGTTGCAAGAGGGCTTCTTGGAGACAAAGCCCAGACAAGCCATCCACGTACAAAATCACTTCCATGATTGGGGCCAAGTGGACTCCAACTGGCAATACAGCAAAAAGTACTATAATGCTCGACAGCCATGAACACGGCAGGCGTAGAAGGCAATCCTGAGATGCACGGACATCTTTATCTCCTTATGCTGACTGTCTTTCCCTTTCCTTATATTAAATGTTCCTGCTAATTAATAGGAACTTTGCGGTGTCCATTCAAAACAGAAAGAGGTATCACTCTGGGTAATGTGCTTCAATATTGTTGCATCTTTCCCCCTTCATGCAGGGGAACCAGGCAAGGAGGTACGGTCTGAAAGCACTAAAACTGAACTGTCGACAGAAATTGGTTGTTTTTTTTAAAGAGAATAGGCAAGAGTAACCCATCCATAAAATCAAACTGCAACCTGGTTCACTGTCATACACTGGGAAACCAGCAACTTCACATATGGCTAATATTAACACAGGATATCTGTAGCAGCTCCCGGAATAGGAAACACGACTGGGAAAAGGGGCATGAACAGAACATTGCACTGAGGCTAGTCTCAGCTTTTGCAGCAGATCTGTAAGACCAGAGGCAGGTAGACAATGAAGAGCAGCCTTGAGGTTGCTCCTACCTGTGCTGAGCGAGGCCACGGCCACTCCCGAACAAGGGTCAACCAAAGGCAATTCGACTTCCCCTCAAGGTGCTCAGAGATCATTTCAGCTACAGCTGAGAACGTATCCCATGGCCGTCTCTTCTCTTTCAGGGATACATACCCACTGCATATAATGTTAAAAAGGGATTGCTAAGATAAAGAGCTCAAGAGTCAGGGAATGCCATAGGGGTAACTTTAATTCCACCCCTTCCCACAAAATCTTTAGACTATACAGTGCTCATTTCTGGCAAGATCACATGCTAGCACCTAAGTAATGCTATATACTTAGTACCTACAGGGGACCTTATATTTTTTCACAGTACTGCCTGTATTTTTGCACACACACACACTATCTATACCTAGATATATATCTGGATTCCCTGTGATCTATATCTAGATATACTTATAGATCTCAAACACCACACCAACCTGCCATCTAGAAGTGCTAAAGTGAAATTCAAGCCAAATATACATACATTCAGAGAAGGCACAAACATTACTATGAGTCATGAATAACAACCGCAAATTATAGGGTTTTACAAAATATCATTAGAGAAGATGAATCATCTCACTGGACTAGAGATGCAAAGGCATAATGTCCATTAATGCCAAAAGGAGATGCATCCAGGGGACTCTAACCTAAGGTCTTAATTTGCAGAAATGCCAGATACCCACAGCTCTTGGGTCAGTGGGAACTTCTGGGCCTGTTTTCAAAGATGCTAACCCAACCCCAATGATTATCTGCCTAAGACTAAAACCTTGTTATGGGGAGCAGCCTGCGTAAATAGGAGCTGTAACGAGGGAGTCTGCTGAGGCCGCGGGATCCCATCCCAAAGAGCCACCTGTAGCTCCTTCAAGGAGAATAAACACTGCATCACTGAAGAGGATGACTAGTACACCTGCAGCAGCATTAGGATGATGCTGGTGCAGGAAATATGAGAGAGAGTAAGGGTTATTATGGGTGATCTCTCACATTGGACCAGCTACAGGGTTGGGAAAGACCTGAGACAAGCTTTCTACCTTTCCTCAGGTCTGGCACTCCCAAAATGTAACCCCTCTGGCAGGCATTGCACAGTAGAAACAAGGGCTGGGTTCAATTGGAGGGTTTTACACAAATTTGCCTTCTTGGCCTGAGCCCCCACCCAGAAACCTGGGAAGAGATCACCGCCAAAAATCCTGGCTACAGGCTTAACAATACCAAGTATAGGAGGTCTGGAATGGGACAGAGTAGCCATGTTTGAATACAGATGATGATACAGCCAAAAAAAAATCAGAAATAACCAGCTCTACTCTGCACTGTATCTCCAAGCACTCACTGAATGCAGGTTTGGGGATTGAGGCAAGCCATGCTGCCGACACTGGTGCAAATTAGCTTCTTTACAGCAGCAGCGGTGCAAATTAGCTTCTCCTTTCCCCTCTGAGTCATCTTTCTATCACGTGGGATTATATTTTTGTTGCAAAGTGGACACAAATGAGCAATTCTGCTCAAAAACAAAGGCTAGAGACCAAAATCACAGGCATGGAGCTGACTTACCAACTGGGAAGGAGGAAGAAAAGGAAGTGCAGCAAACTGCAACCCATTGCAAAACAGCCATTTTAGGCCCACAGCTGCAGCTCTTTCCTAAATTGAAAAGGCCAGTCCACCAAGAAGGCATGTTGGGAAGCCGGTCTGCTCGGAGGGCTTCCCTCCTGTGAGCAGAAGCAGTAGGAAGCAAGCCTGAGTATCCTGAGATGACTGCAGTATTATAAGCCCTGCGTTAGAAGCACGTTGCTGATCGTTCGGTTTTTACAAGGACTCGTCCTGTCTGAGGTTGAATTCCTCTTCAACTTGCATCGTGCTAGCCCTATGCAAAACAGAGCATAGAGGCGATATGGCTTAGAGGGGAAAATCACTTCACTTCCCTGTGGCTCAGTTTCCCTTTCTGCCCACTTGGAGTATCAACTCCGGGTATAGACAAAGTCTTCATTATGTGTATAGGCAACGTTTCACAGTGTGGTCCTGACCTCTAAGGGAGCCTCCAGGCACTGCTATCACACTAATAATTCATAACAGTTGCTATCCTCTGGGCCTTTTTGGACCGTTTTGTTACCCACAATAAGCACAAAGCAGGACTGGACCCCAGCAGCAGTCATGCTCCTACTGCTAGTCACCGACTCTGCCATTCCTTGACTTCAATTGCGATCAATTTTCCATGTCTATGTTGAAAAAAGTAGGGGAAATGATAAATGGCAAACCAAGCCAAGCAACAAAAAGTGGGAGCAGTGAGCCTCTGGGTCGCCGGCTCGGCATTTTGAGCAGTGGATAAAATATAGACAACAACCTACAAGAAACCTGCTGCAACACGGCGGTTGTACATGCAATAGCATTCGGATGGGATCAAAGATCTATATCCTTGGCTGCTGCTTGTGCTTAAAACCCCTCACTTTGTAAAGGAAAGCCCAGTGCCAGACCTGAGGGGTCTTCTGCCAGGTGGAAGTGGCCAAACCAGAAAAATGAAAAACACCTGAAGCTGAGCTGGCAAGCCTTGCACACGCAGACACCCCACTTGGAATTATAGTTTTGTTGCAGTGTGGACACAAACGGGCAATTCGGCTCAAAAACACTGCGAGTAATAAGAGTGCTGCGCAGTTGGGTAGGCTTGAGATTTTGCTGAAATGTTAAACCAGGACACAGGGCGAATGCAGCATGTTTTGTCGTTGTTGTTCCCTTTTTTGCAGGGCAAAAGATTTTACAACGTGGCATAGTGGTTGCATGTGCCCTAGTAATTGCACCAATTATGTCATTTGATATAATTGGACTAATTGCGCAAGCACACAATAATTAAATAGAAGTTATTCCTAAAAGAACATTCAATTCTGTTCTCAGCTCTTCTGCTGCAAATTGGAAAGAGCCCTATCCAGATCAATAGTGCCTGCTGGTGTGCAACTAGTCCTGAAGATTGTGCAGGACCGGGGAAATTAATCTGTTGTTTCAGAGCTCTGGACCAGGCAGGATAGCAAAAGTACCTCGGGGACATTACACAAGAAGGTGCTATTTCCTGGCCAAGGTCCAAGGTAAGTAAATCCCTCTTGCATTTTCAACCATAAATGGCATCCTTCTTTCTTGTTCTCAGCTGCTGTGCATTGATTTTGTAGTCTGTTAAGCAGCTGCTGATTCTGTATCAAAATGGGAGGGGAGGGCCCTGTGCCTACACGGTAGTGGCAAATCCCGTACTGTACACACTCACCCTGGTGACAACCTCTGCAAATGTCGACGGATTGACTTTATGCTGAAAACAGTGTTGATGGGAGCAGATTTTCCTCTACAAAAATAAAAAAGGATATATTTTGCAAAGTACTTTGGACTGCAAACCTATGTAGCTCAATGGGATTTGCTGTTCATAATGAATTCAGAGCGTAAGGGAGTTTGCCAACAAAATTATGAACATCAGTCTCCCCAGGGCTCCTTTGAAACAAATCCCGCGTGAATCTCCAGCATCGGGCACAACCACACACTATTTTTTTTAACTAATATTGCAGGCCCATGGAGAGTTGTGGGAAAATATTGGAAGTGTAACCCTTCGATTGCTTGTTTCTGGTGGATCACTTATTGGTTAAAATACTGCCATGCCAATAGATAACCCCACAATTAATTTCCGTTGTGGTTTGCCTCGCTCGCAGGGGACAAGGCAAATGAGATTGATTTCTGAGCAACAGTCTGTTGCCAGCACAAGTGTATAATTAATTCATAGTGAAACCAACCTTGTTCTGTTGATGCACCACATAAGCAACACTTATTCCTTCCACAAAACTCACATGCCCACTACTGCAAGTTGCATGGACAGACTTAGTTCAAGCTTGTCTTGAAATATTTTAAACGGTGAAGGAACACGCGTTTCCCTCCTCCACAACCTCATTCCACCACCAGGACAAAATAAGAGCGCTTAGCATTTGCAGGATCCAATGCAAAGCCCACTGAAGGCAATGGAAAGACTCCCCCTGTCCGCAGCGAGTTTCGAATGTGATTCAAAGCGCCCTTTTAGGAACGGTAACTAATCTTCACAACGCCGGCCGTGACACAGTGAGCTACGATCCCCATTATGACAGGGAGAGACGTGAGAAGCAGAAAGGCTGAGGGCAATGTAGTCATTGGTGGCCTCTGTTGGGAAACCTCGTTTTCTATTTGCCCAACTTCAGCTACCTCGGCCTGGCGTTGAGTGCGGTGACCCTAGTGCTGCAATGGGAAATAGAGGTGCTCACCGCAGTTGGAAATTAAACCCAGGGTGTCTCCAACTAAGCCGAGAACGAGAGCCCACCGCTGAAATCCCTGCAGGTGGCTTGTTCCCAGAGCCAGAATTAAAACCCAGGCCCTACCCAGTGACCAATAAACCATGCCACACCTCAAAGCCAAAGCATGGACTTGTTTTCTCCAATGACTGTTTCATGTGAAATACATGTGCAGTCCTGAGCACAGGACCCAGGCTTCCCCCTTCCAGGAGGATGCCTTCATTGCCAGGCTGTAGACTCAGGCTCCTGCCCGGGCTTGCAGCCTGGGCTAATGACTTGATTCCTCCCTCCATCATCCCCAGGAGGGGGGCCCAAAACAGCCTGTTGCCTAGTGGTTTGTGCACTCTCCTAGGAGGAATCTGGATCCCCTCCCACAGAGGAAAGAGCTGAATCTGGGTCTCTTTATGCATTAGGCCAAAACATAAAGGAGAGGCATATGGCAACCACGTCTTAGACAGGAACAAATAAGTCTTCCTCCATAGTGTGGCCAAAAGGACACAGCTAGGGACCTTCAGGGGAAGTGTGTGGGTCCCAAACACACTAAGGCACCTCCCAGGAGCCCTGAAGGAGGCACATGCGGGGCAGAATTGAAACCCCAGGCCTTTCAACAGCATTTCCCTACTGCCCAGCTCGAGGCAGCCGCATGCAGACCTGGGGCTGACCTGCCAGCGCGCCGGCTGCTCCGCATCCCATCTGGCGGGGAGCCCAGACCCCTCTGCCCGGGGCTTGGGATCCTATTTTGCATGACAGAGCCCATGTCTAGGTGCCTGCATCCTTCTCGCCTTGCATCACTTCTGGAAACCGGCACCGGGACATCTCACTCACGGAAGGGGTTTTCTAATCCATTATGCTTTGCTGCCACCTATTCTGTATACCCTGCTTTGAAACCCAGACTGAAGGTCACGGTCGGCAAGAGCTCTGCCACTGATTTCAAAGGGAAGGGTAGCAATGCCATCCTGCGCCTCACTCGAGGGGCTGCCGAAAGGAGGCTACACTGCTTGAGGCAATTAAGGTCAGGAGAAAGACTGACAAGAAGTCAGATGGGAATTGCGAGCAGGAGGTGCGAAAGTAAATGTGTGGTAAGAGGGAAAGGAGAAGCTATAAAATATTCAGAAAACTTGCACTTGGGCAGAGTTGCAGAACGGCAGGTGCATGAAAGACAAACAGCAATGGGGGGGTGGTTTGCAAGATATTGCACTAAACAAAACCTCAAGCCCCAGGCACTTAGATTTGGGGAGCATGCTATAGCTCCCTGTAGTAATACAATCAATGCACCTTACATTACTGCTGCAATAACACCTATTTGGTGCCTCCACTGAAGATAAAGGAGTCTTTCCAAAGACTTGGATGGGATTTTGATGAGACCCTCTTCTAGTGTGTCGCTAGGAAGAGTCGAGGTCTAGATGCAGAGACATAGTCCGAATTCTCCAAATTCAATATTTCCTGGAACGTTTTCCTCAAAAGTCTGATTTTCAATTCAAAGGAAACTATACTTTTACAACATTTTTTCTTTTAATATGTAGTTCAAGTGTGTTGACGTTTCTCATCAGAACGTAGGTTTTGTACTAAAAATAGAGGGATTTTTTTTTTCCTTGAAAATATTCCCTCCCTCCCCCAAACCTGATACTCACTCTACCAGCTCAGAGACTAAACTAGCTATTACATTCTTACAGTGCTCCAAATGACCTCAAAATATGCTGAACACAATTCCCTGCCTCCTTTATTAAGAAACCATTAGCACGAAAGAGCTGCGTTTTGACAGCCCACTAAATGGTGCACTGTACCCAAATAGACACACGTCCCAGGTCTCCTCTGAAGCCTGCTCAGAAGGAATAAGGGCTGTAAAACCAAAGAGACAAAATAAAACACGATTTTAGGGTCCGAACTGGGGCCACAAACCAGACTTTACGACAACGATCGATCTTCATCCAGCTTAACTCTGCCAGAGGTGATATGTTGCAAAAAGCTTATCTGGTTTTCCAATTTTTTTTTTTTTTTATTTATTTAAACTGTACACAAATGTAAGATACTTCAACAGCATATCTAAGTGAAAATTGTTTGGTTTAAATTATTATGGAACAGAACCTAAAAGGAACTTTATTAAATAAACATAAAAACTGGATTTAAAGGATGCACATATTGTAATGTATACTACAATAGTCATTTCCACTCTACATTCCATGTGCGTATGGTATAGAAAAGACATCAAATAGAACAAACAGAAGTCATTTTGTACCCTGAAATAGTTGGTAGGCCTCGTGAGGGATTGCTCAGTACAACTACATAATACGCGATGGCTTTGCCATCTCATAAAAATTATAAACTAATATGTTGGCCTCTTTGGTTCCAAAATTTATGTATAATACATTTAACTGTATTTCATTTTTTGCTGCTATAAAAATAACATTTTTTTCCAAATGGCAGTTTTTTTTTCTCTTTTTGACTAATCATGCAACTAAATCAGTGCAAACATTAAAAGCAATCATTCGCTTTAAAAAAGAAGCAAAAGATTTAATTTCAAGTATAAAAAAATATAAAAAAGTCATATCATAAGTCCAGTTTTGTCTAGTATGGGTCAACACTTTAAATTGCATAGCTCATGCGGCACCTGTTTACCTAGATAGTGAGCAAAGATAAGTGCACTATCAAGTACCACTTTTCAAGGCATTGAAATCTGCAAGTGCTATAATACGTGCATTCAAGCAGTTTGCAAGTGCTATGCTGTATTATTGTTTTCTGATCTTTATGGCCATCCTCGACACCTCCTGGTAAGGAAATCGAAAGCACTTTCCTCTCTCCTTTTTCTCCAAGACTTGTTAAATGTTCCTTGCCTGTTATTAAATGCACTGCATTTTTTCAGAATGTCTCCACATGTGTTACTGTAATTCCTTTTTAGGGTTCATTGGTCTAGTCGCAGTAGCGTTTGCTTGTTTGTTTGTTTTTTCCCCCGTGTGATGTGTCCTTGCCGAGTCCCCTGTTGAAGAACACAGATTGCAACTTTGATTTTCTTGGTTCTTAGGACAGTGAGATACAACATGCTAATGCTCCAGAAACGAGACAAAAATCCCCTTTGCAATGGCACAACAGGCAGGGCCGTCCATGGATTTCTAGTGGTCTGTTAAAGCATCAAATAATGCCAACCCAACACGTGATTTAGCAACAGTCTTACGTTAGAATTACAGTAGTTGCTTACGTATCTCTCTTTCTCTCTCTGATGTTATGGTATGGTATTCCTTACTGGAAGTGCTGTAGGAAGATAAGGATATCTGTGATGAGACTTATGTTAAGAGGAAGTGATCACCTACATAAGCAGGTGTTCTGCAGCTTCCCTTTAGACCTCGGAGGCGATGGTCCTTCTTAAGTTTGGTCATTTTGACACCTGCGTGCAACACTAGATTACGTTCTCTCTTTTTTTTTGTTTTCTTGTGCTTTTGTATGAGCAAAGAGAGCTCATTTTAATCTGACTTCACTGGCAGGTGCGGAAACAGCTGCTTAGCCATTCACTTGTACTGGCAGGCATTTAGTTATGTTGTCACTGGTCACTGACTTCCTGTTTCTCGTATCCCTTTTCCAAACTGCTGGGTGTGTGTGTGCGAGCGTGGCTGTGTATGCGTGTGTGCATTTAAGGTATCTCTTAGCATTCATTTATAAGTGATAGAATATTTAAGTGTCCAAGATCCACAAACTGCCACTGTCCTGACACCAAAGTGAAACATTTTTTTGTGGGGTTTTTTTTTTTGTCAAACTTGTCCACAGTGACTTTTCAACACCGATGCCTGGATACACAGTGAAACTTCCTCCAACACCATCTAGCACGGGGATGTTCTCTTTCTCTCTCTCTCTCTTCCCCCCCTTAAAACACACCTTAAATCAAGCACAACCACATTCTTCCACAATCATATTGGGAACGTCCCTTTTCACAATGTTGTATTCATCGTCAAAGTACAGCATTGACATTGTGCTAAGTTTGGTTGGGATGCAACAGGAGTTCACGGTGCCCGGGTTCAGCCCTCGCATTCTGTACTGATTCACTACCGCAGTGTGAAAGGAGGAAGCTGACCCTGGGACGCCAGCCAAGTAGGCCGGGCAGCTCCCTTCACAGTAATTCCCATAGTAACCTGATGGCGCTATGATCCAGTCATTCCACCCAATGAGTCTAAAGTCAATGTAAAACTGTTGCCTGCAACATAGATTGGTCCTGCCATCACACTCCAGACCTCTTTTCCGGATCCTGTGTTTGTTATCAGCTAATCGGGCTTGCACCACTAAAAAAGGCCGATGGGATTCCTCCCCAGGGTCCACATAAATTGGCAGCACTGAATACTCTTCGCAGCCCTCACATTGAACATCCAAGTTCAGTCTCCTTTCTCCTTTCTCAAATAGAGCCTGGATTGCCTCTGTCATGGGAAAAGTGTGCCAACCACTTCTTTTGAGATCAACTTTCTTTTCAACCACATTCCACTTGTTGCTAGTGTCCGGGTCTTGGAAATAGACTTTGACTCTTACTTTTCGCCTGCTGCCTTTCTCTAAGACGTACGGGAGCAGCTTCAAGTAAAGCCAGAGGCTGGCCTGAACGACAAACAAGTTCTGGTTCCCTTCGTTTGAAATGAAGAAATAGAGGCGGACTCTTGACGAGGCCAGATCATCTGCAAGATAAGGAGAAATCAGCAACGTTAAGCCAAAAACAAAAATGCATCATTTGTGCAATTCTGGATGCAGAAGCAACACGGCAGCATAACTGATCAAAAGAGCTAGGAGAATTCATCAGCCAGAAATAATGCACTGAATTAGACATCCAGAGTTTGTATTAGAAATGCATCAAAAAGCAACTTCCCACAGCAACGCTCTAACCAGGCTGTAGCTGAATGTGACAGATCCATAGAAACCAGCATAAACTCTTCAGAGCACTGGCTTTTTAGAGTCAGACAAACTCAGAAAGGCTATATAACACCCTGTCCAGAAAAGAACAGTGTTAGAACCTTGATATCTAGTAATTAAGAAACATTTTAACCTCCAAATGCCTTTGGAAAGGCTTTTTAGCAGCCAATATCGAATAGCTGAAAACTGTAACAAAACACCTTTATTTTCGTCTCACTTGCTTAACAAGGGATCCAGAATATTGGGGAAAGATTATCCCGTATCAGGTCCACAAATGGCTCAACTAACCCACACCTCATCTACTTAATTAGTACAGTATCTGCTAGTAGTAGATTTTTGTCTTTGCCTTTTTCCCAATAAAAGCACATTCTTTCCTGAGGAGGTCAGCTGAAGCAGCCCTGGTCGTCATCATAACCTTTCTACTGACTGTTCTTAACGTATTTAATAATGCCAGAGTTAGATGAGTTAAACTATCCCCAAAGGTCTGATACCAAGGCATAATTTGCAACCAGAAAAAAAAAATCCATGCATACCAGAACTCTCGGTATCCCCACTGGCATTTTGTGTTACGGGCACTAAATTACTGCCCACTCTGGCCTGACAGTCTTCCTATAATCCAAGTGCTTTAACTGTATTCTCCTGATTGCTCTCTGAAATTATTAGATGGACAGGTATTTCTAGTCTGCTATCATCTGGATATTGCAATGCACACACATTTCTCTCCCTTTCAGTTTTCCAGAAAGCTTTATTATTTTAAATCCAGCTTTGAATTATCATCATCACCATCACTGCCTTCATTTGTTATCTGCAATCTCTTCAAAAGGCATCTCTTAGGCCCAGCCAGTGTCTTACAACGTTTCAAATCCATTATAACATTTGCTGTGTCTACATAAGTTTTATATAAACAGAATAGAATAATATTATTATATACAACAGGTTTTTAAGATGTGGGGAAACCAAGCAACAAATGGAGCAGTGAATAGAACTGCAAACCCAGCAGAGATTGCATAGCATTGGCCTTCGGATAAAACAGCAAAAGCAAAATCAGTGATAATCAAAGTGCCTTATTACAGGTTAATACACAGCTTTCCTGCAAACTGTGATTACAATGGAAAGAAATTAAAAGCACAGTGTCACTAAACCAATATGTTACCTGTACCATGTGAGCACCTGAGCTATATATATATATATGTATGTATGTATGTATGTATGTATGTACCATGTATGCCTATAAATATCGGAAGGAACTACAAACAGGCAAGCACATATGCAAGCTAAATAAATATAATAAATATAGTATACTGCAAATGTGTATGCTTTTGACAGCAGGTGGGAGGATAAAGTAGATGCCTGGGCAGCACTTACAAGGATAAATGGGTATGGAGATGCTACAGAAAGACAGATACAGAAGTCAACTGAGTGACAGTAGATTGATGGAGAGATTGAGAAATCGAGTACAAAGCTAGTAGGAAAAGCGACAAATAGAGAGCGTGTTTAACAATCTAGATGGACACACAATGATACCGCACGGTGGAGTAGGATGGAGAGGTGGGTGGATGGACATAGACAGGTGAATGGATGGGATCGATATGATTGATACTGTGATTGGATGGGGACATGGTGACTATGTAAATGGATGGATGAGCACACCGAGCAGATGGACAAGCAGGAGATAGAAGGCTGGATATAGTCAGCAGATGGATAAAGGAAGTCCAGAGATGGAGTAACATGACTGACACCATGAATGACCAGACTGATACACAGATCAATGAGCTGAATGGATATGTATAGACTGTATAAAAGGGAAAAGGCAGAGCAGGGAGATGGACAGATGAAGCCATACAGTGGAGAGATGCATCAGAGAAGTCTGTAGAAAATACAGAAGAGAAATGATAGAGCAGGCAGGGCATGCAGGGACGTGCAGACAGATGGATGTGGCAGAGAGAACCACAGGATACGCAGTTGGAGGAGCTGGAAGGAGGGATGCAGCTGAGTGGGCACAGGATAAGATGGATGCATGGGGGCTATAAAGCATGCAGAAGATAAATTGAACCACTGGACAGGGCTGCTGGGCATGTGGATGAAAAATATGGATGGCCTGACTGTAGTGAATGCAGTGTGGATGGGTGGGTGGGTGGGTGGATAGATGGATGGGGTCCAGGGGACACAGAGCAGAGTGTGAATGCACGGACCGATCTGCAGGACGTGCAGAGGGACAGGGAACATGGACCTGGTGTCCACAGGTGACAAGAAGAATGGGGAGATGGGTGTAGCAGAGGAGCTGAAAGACCTGGAGCGGGTGAATACGTGCAGCAGAAGTGGCTGGTGGGAGCGTCCCGGGATGGGGCAGGAAAGGGCAGGCAGAGGTGACGAGTGGGTGAAACAAGTGTTGCATATGGACTTGGCTGGCTCTAGAACAGAGGGAAGGAGGGATACACGGATGCATGCAGCAGACACAGGGCAGGGAGGGCAAAAGGAAGAGGGCAGCAGGTGGCACGTGGGTCAGGGGGTGGATGGACAGAGCAGAGCTGGGGGGATGCAGTGGGGAAGAGGGATCCAGGGGATAAGGAAGCTGAGAGACCCAAGGGAGAAGGGGCAGCAAGGCTCAGGGGAAGGGGCAGCAGCAGGACCCGGGGGGGAAGGGGTAGCAAGACCCAGGGGACATAGCAGCAGCAGGACCCCAGGGGGGAAGGGGCAGCAAGACTCAGGGGAACAGCAAGCAAGACCCAGGGGAAGAGGCAGCAAGATTCAGGGGATGGAGCAACACTGGGACCCAGGGGACAGGGCAGCAGACACCCAGGGGATGGCGATACACTGAGATCCAGGGGAGAAAGAGCAGCAAGACCCAGGGAAAGGGGCAGCAAGACTCAGGGGAAGGGGCAGCTGCAGGACCCGGGAGAGAAAGGGCAGCAAGATTCAGGGGATGGAGCAGCAGTGAGACTCATGGGATGGGGAAGCACTGAGATCCAGGGGACAAAGGGCAGCAAGCGCCAGGAGACAGGGCAGCAGCAAGAGCCTGGGGAGAAAGGGCAGCAAAACTCAGGGGAAGAGGCAGCAAGATTCAAAGGATGGAACAGCAGCGGGACCCAGGGGACAGGGCAGCAGAGGGACCCAGGGGATGGGGAAGCAGTGAGATCCAGGGGAGAAAGGGCAGCAAGACCCAGGGGACGGAGCAGCAGCAGGACCCGGGAGAAGTGGGAAGCAGACCCAGGGGACGGAGCAGTAGTGGGAGGCAGGGGAGGGGGATGCAGTGGGACACAGGGGGAAGAGGCAGCAAAACTCAGGGGGAAGGAGCAGCAGTGGGACCCAGGGGAGACAGGGAAAGCAGCAGGACCCAAGGGAGACAGGAGAAGCAGCAGCAGTGGGACCCGGGGAAGAGGCATCAGACCCGGGGGAAGGGGCAGCAGCGGGACGGACGGAGGGGGAGGCAGCGGGCTGCAGGGGAGAAGGGAAGGGTCCTGGGGCTGCCCACCTGTCTCCGCGAAGCTGATGATCTCGGAGAGCTGGTCGTGGGGCGGGCCGCTGCTGGCCTGCCCGTCCATGCTGGGGATCTCGAGGCGGCCGTCCTCGCGCACCTTGCCGGCGTGCAGCTTGCGCAGCGCGGTGACCATGGCCGCCTTGGGCACGGCGTGCGTGATGTTGGGCCGCTCGCGCATCTGCAGGCGGCTCAGGATGTGGCGCTTCACCGCCTCCAGCAGCTCGCCGTCCGGGCGGCCGGGGCCGGGCTGTCCGGGCTGGTCGGGCCGGCGGAAGCCGCACGAGGCGCAGGTGTCCTGCGGGGCGGCCGTGGGCGAGGCGGCGCCCAGCACCCAGCAGCAGCAGCTCGCGGCCACGCAGGCGGCCACCACCCCGCGCCAGGCCGCCCCGTCCATGCTGCCCCCGCCGCTCAGTGCCCGGCGGGCGGCCCCGTGCGCATGGCCCGGCGGCGCGGCGCGGCGCGGTGCGCGGTGCGGGGCGGTGCGGGGCGCGGTGCCTCCCCGCCGGGCGGGCCGGGCTGGGTGGCGGCGCGGGTCCCTGTCCCCGCCCGGCGTCGGCTCCTGCCAGATCACGACATTGTGCCACTTTCCTACTGAAACTTTTATAGCGGAGTTGGCACCACGTGCGCGCCCCGGCCTATGACAGCGGCGGCGCCGCCGGCCCCGCGGATTAAGGCGGCGGATCGCGCGGCTCCTCCTGCGCCGAGCACCGGCCCCGCGCCCGCCCCGCCCCGCCCCTCCCCGCCCCGGGGCAGCCCCGCGCCGGGGGGGCTCCCGACACACTGCGGCCGGGCGGGGCTTTTTTTTTTAGGCAGGGGAAGGGGGGGGGTGTGCATCTGTGCGTGCGTGTGCGTGCGTGTGCAGGGCTGCATGCCTCTGCAGGCGGCTGTGCATGTGCATATGTGTGTATGTGCGCGCGCGGGGTTGCACGTACATGCATGTGTGTGTGTGTGTGCATATGCATGTGTGTGCAGGCGGGTGTGGATGCGCATGCCTATGCAGGTGTTTGTGTGTGTGTGTGTGTGCATATGCACGTGTGTGTATTGGCACTCATGCATGTGTGTGTGTGTGTGTGTGTGCATATGCATGTGTGGATGCGCATGCCTATGCAGGTGTGTGTGTGTGTGTGCATATGCACGTGTGTGTATTGGCACTCATGCATGTGTGTGTGTGTGTGTGTGTGCATATGCATGTGTGGATGCGCATGCCTATGCAGGTGTGTGTGTGTGTGTGTGCATATGCACGTGTGTGTATTGGCACTCATGCATGTGTGTGTGTGTGTGTGTGCATATGCATGTGTGGATGCGCATGCCTATGCAGGTGTTTGTGTGTGTGTGCATATGCACGTGTGTGTGTGTGTGTGTGTATTGGCAACTCATGCATGTGTGCACGCGTGTGTGTGTGTGTGTGTGTCCCCCCCCTCCCCGCGGGACACGGGAAGGCTGGGCGGAGGGCGCCGCCTGTCGCCCGGCGCTGGAAGCGGGCCAGCTGGCCCGGGGCTGCAGGGAGCAGCGCTGCTCCTTGGGGCAGGGGACCGGCCCTGGGGAGGGAGACCGGGGAAGGCTGCTGTGGCCCTGCCGCTGCGCTGTCAGGGTGCCAGGGAGGCCAGGTCGCTGTCATGAGGGAATTGGGTCAAGTGCAGTTGCCCTGCCTGTCACAATCTGGGCTAATCTCTGCCTGCTCAGGGGACGACAACACAAGACGATGCCCCGTGCCATGCCTGCCAGGAGCCGGCCGTGCCAGCGCTGCCAGCCCTCCGGCACGCAGGGGCAGGGGCTCCTGGCGCTAACAAGCCCTTTGCCTTCTCTCTGGAGGCTGCGAGGGGGCTGGGGAAGCGCCTCTGCCCGTGCGTCTCCCTCCCTTTCCATTATCCAGAAAGCTTTATTCCTTTTAATCCCTCTCTGAATTTTCAGCATCATCAGTGCCTGTCTTTGGTACCTGCCGTGTCTTCAAAAGACAGCCCTCAGGCCCAGCCAGGGTCTTGATAATAACATGAGGTACATCTACCTGAGTTTTACGGAGAACGGGTTTTGAAGGTGTTGGGAACCCGAGTGATGAATTGAGCACCAAATCGACCTCAGAGTTTGCGTAGCGGTGGTCTTTGGATAAAGCAGGAGAAGCAAAATCAGTGATAAATATATCTTATTACCTGTTCATACACGTTCAGGAGCTGGAATTCAATAATAATGCCTTCTTACCTGTGAATACACACTCACAAATTCAGCCTCACCGATTCCATAAGCTCCTTTGCACTTCACATTGCAAATACAAGTGCCGATGCTGTAGTCCAGGGCTTGCGTCCAAACGAACAGTCAGTGACTTCTTTTAATACTCAGTCTGGATCGGGCTCTGTTAACGTGGTAGCCTATTAATTTGAAATACAGCAAATGATTTTTTGTTTTTTTTAAATACGGACTTGGTGAAGTTTCCTTACTTTTCTGCGTCTAAGTACCTTGCTTGTAAAGTTGTTAAAGAGACAGCCTTCCGGCGTTACCTGGAAAAGATAGAAGAAGGAACAGTGGTTTTGCGGTTATAGTCAAGGGGTGGGTTTGTTTTTTTTACTTGGGAAAACTGGAAAAATGTCATTTGTCCAAACGCAAATGTGTCATAGGAATCAGCTGTTTTTCACTAAAAAGGATCCTGAGGTCCAGGATAGTTTCTGGTTGCAGCAGGGAACAGGACCCTTCCCAGGGGCCAGGGCAGTTCCTTGGGATGTGGGACCCCCACGTTCACTCTTCAAGTCAGCTAGAGCAGCAGTTTGCACCCGGTGTCCCACAGCCAGGACGCCGTCCTTGCCCTCCTTTGCCCCCTGCAGTCACACAGGAAAAGTTTCACAAAAACATCAACACTTCTTATGACGTGAAATTCGTGTTTCTCAGCTGACACAAGGGTTACAATGGGGATGCACGAGACCAGAGTTCAGGGATTTTCTGAGCAAGTTCCTTCAAACCTCCCTGTGCCTCAATTCCCCACTTGTAAATAGAGTTGATAAAACTTCCCTTTTACTGCCTTGATTCTTCAGATTGTAAACTCAGGTCTGGAGTATCGCTCCGTCTATAAAAACTCGTGCCACTAAACTCCAATCAAGCCCAGGAGGAGGCTCTGGGTGCTATTGCAACACCAACATTATTTTAAAATATAAGGGACACCTACGTAGATAAGAAGATATATTGCTTTCAAACATGAGGTCCCTTCCAGCCCTTAATTTCTATTTCTATGATTCTGCTTCTTGCTCTATACCAAGATGTGAAGGGGAACAATTCTTCAGGTCAAAATCACATGGCAGTCCCGGTTACCTTGCTCATTTCCGATATAATGTAATCAAAATCTGGTTGCATTTACAGCTTACAAATCAGATGCAAATCATCCACATCACTGGAATCACACCAGTGTGAAAGGAGTGAGAGATCAAAATCAGATGCGGTGTTGCCTCCCCAACCCTTGCAGATCTTGAATGGAAAACCTAGAACACAAAAAAAGAAACAATGCTAAAAATCCAATCATCTGACACATCCTGTAAGCTAATAAGAGCACATGAATGAAGCAGGCTTAGTCCTTCACAGTAATTAATTTGACAGCGGGAGCTAAGGTGAGAACAACAGACCCAGCAGTATTGGCTGGTGCAGAGAGGCCACTGTCAAATGTAATATATATAAATATTTTTTAACAGGGCCCATTTCACACTTGCAATAGTTGAAGGTTGCAAATACGGTCCCTCCCCCACTGAAAACTCATTGTCCTGGTAGGAAAGAAATGCAAAGCAGGAAAAAAAACGTCTCTCCGAGGGAGATAACATTTAAAAGGTAATTCAAAGGCAAAACAGGTAAAGATTTTTCTGAAAGGTGTGATTTTTTTTTTCTTTTTTAACCAACAGTCTCAGTGTCACTCAGTAAAACATTTCCTTTTGGTCAGGTCAGTACATCATGCATATTTTTAATACCGGAAAGGCCTGTGTTATCTGGGAATTGCCAGCCATACATGATCAATATTATCATGGAAAGTATGAAGAGCAAGAGGGAATCTTGAATGCTGGCACCAAAACAATCACCGGGCTCCGACTTACTTTCCAGATAAGGAAGTAATTGAATCTTGGCCGTTCACAGATACACCGTTAAAGAAAACCCTGCAGGGAAGGCAATCGGGGTTTAGAAAGAGAAGTGCCATCAGACTCCTACTCCCACTCCGAGAGCGCAGCCGACCGATCGATTCATAAAGCTCTGTTCATTTTAAATTCTCAGTTTTCAGCACTTTCCCTTGGGCATAAACCTGTTGCGCGCGCGCACGGAAGCCGAACGATCAGCAGAACAGTTTCTTCACACTTTCCCTGCTATTTGTTCTGAACTAATCTGAGCAAGGCTAAATTTTCACACACCCCCTCTCAAGCTAGCTTGCATTCATCTCCTTCAGGGTCATGCTTTCCCAGACATTAAATGCAGAATGAAATGCAGAAAAAACAAATGAGAAGGGAAAAAGGATGGGATTTGTGCTGGATGGGTACATTTATATCTAAGAACACCAACTGCGAGAGGGCAAAACATGTTGTTGTAACGCCAGACACTTTCCCCCCAGAGATCAAGATTCACAATCAGAATATATTTCCTATGAGTGCCGTTAATGCTGTATTGGGCTGAATCCAACCCGTAGTAGGACAGGCTGGATCCTCAGCTGGTGTCGGTCAGCATAGCTGCCATGATTTTCACCAGCTGAGGAGCCGTCTGTGGCATCACATGGCTTCCCCCCTATTTTCATAACCTACATATTAGTTTATAGGCATTTTTTTAAGGTTGTGGGAAACTTAAAAAAAATATATATATCACACTTTTCTTTTTAGAGGCCAATTATTAACTGCAGCCCACAACCTCTCTGAGCCAGCAGGAAGCTCAGGGAGCTGTGCAGAAAACACTGCCACAGGCCAGCGACTTTGGCATCACTCTTCGACAAAATCACAGTAATTTACCCCCGCCTAAAATCTGCCCCACGTATTTCCGCAGCACCTCTGAAACTGAGACCCTCAAACCACTGACGATACGAGCCGATTCTGTCCATACCAATTGTACAGACGGCTGATGTGATGCTTTCCAACTTTCACGGGCCTCGTCCGCACTCAAGGGGAGAGGGGCGGGCATGGGGACAAGGGTGCGGGCACCGCAGCAGGGGGGCACAGACAGCAGGGCTTGTGGGGGCAAGTGCTAGGGGCTGCAGGTAGCAGAGATCAGGTCAGGTTCAGGGGTCAGGCTGCTGGATCCTCCCTGCTACCTTGCCTGTTTTCCCTGCTGCAGTGGTGGGGGGCAATGAATTTAAGACAGCCCCCCCCTAATAATTAGATTTTATGTATGGAAAATTATGACAAATGTATACATTTCCCATGGATAGAATTATTGGGGGGTCATCTTAAATTCAAGGCGATCTTGGATTTGGGTGAATACAGTAAATGCAAAGAGGAGAAGGGGTTTCAAAAGCATCTAGTGGCTTTCAACCTTTTCAGACTCAAGGTGCCCCTCACTAGACTCGAGGCACCCCCTCAGGTGCCACTCAGAAAATGCCAGCTCTTTGTTTTCCCTCATTTTTTGACTACAGAAAAATAATAGGGCAGCTGCACTCCCCCTCTCCCTCCACCCTGCTTCGATTCCTGCTCCACCCAAGTTTAAAACCAACCTCCTGGCAGTGGCAGCAGCATTTCTGGTCGGGCACTAGTGGGGGGGGGGGGGTCAATTGACTTCACGGTTCATTAAAATCTACCTGATCCCTACTAAACCCTTCATACTGCGGAAAGACCACAAGGAGTCCAAATGGTTTTAACACTCTGGGTTCCTTTTTGAAATCTCTGGTTTTATTTCGTGAATCATATTTGCACACCTACCAGGGCTAACATTGTGTGGTACCCTTGAAAAGCTCTCAAGGCACCCTGGTTGAGAATCACTGATCTCAGGTTATGTTGATAAAGCACCCCAATGAGACATGCCGTGCAACAGGTCTCAGCAGAGCCCGGTGTTGTGCAACATCAAAGTACCCTTAATCCCACTGCAAATCTAATCCTAAATAGCCTGGAAGCCTCCTGAGCTGTCAAAGATTCTCTCATTACCTCTTTGTCAGATTGACTCCAATTTACCCCAAGAAGCTCTTCGCTGGGACAGAGCAGCTCACAGAGGTTTCCTGAGGTCCCTTGGACATTGAAAGAGATTTGTCCCCTCGGAGCCCAGTCAAGAAGCTTAAAAATCAGCTGCAGAAGACAGGCATTGAAAGAAAGGAAACAAAAAGAAGTGGGTGCTTTGAAAAACAGGACGACCTGGAAAACAGGACCAAAGAATGCATTAATTCAGAGGGTTAGTGAAATGCAAAAATGTTATTGCTCTGCAGCAAGTACTCCCTGGTCAGGCCAGAATTCCAGGTCCTTGCTGTTAACTTCTGGATCCTGCACAGTCATCACTTAGCAGGATGCCCAGTGACTTACACAGAGGCTTGGATTAAGGAAGTGTAGGGATCTGTCTTTTTAAGACTCAAGTTCAGTCATGCAGAAGCAGTTGTCAAGCACTTCACAAGTACAGAATAAAGCAGATGTCAAGCACTTTACCTCAGAGTGGTTCCTGAACACCACAAACACTGCAGCAGCATTTAGCAGACTAGGCTCAGTGATCTGACCACATCTCTCAACATCTCGCATTACTCTCCTCCGGACCATCTCCAGACAGCTACAATTACTATGTTCAAGTAGCAAGCATTTCAATGTCCTCTCCGTTTTTGTGGATGAGCTAGAAGCACAAGCAATTTTCCATCTGCTTGTTTCCTAGCATGGCCTATGTTTTTAATTTTTAAATTTTTTTTTGCAGGACAAAGTTGCAGTCTACAGTCATGTAACAACTACTGACACCTCTGTTATCTGGGCTACGTACAAACTGTAGCACCAGATCCTAAGGAGTCAGCTGGGCCCGGGTGTAGGGGGCGGAGGGTGACGAGAGATAACATATGAAGCTGTGCATGCTGTATGATAAAAATGAATATTTTAAAGAACATGGCATGCGTATCAATATGGGTTCACAGAAAATGCTTCATAGGGAGCGAGTTGAAGGGAGATTAACTGCATTTAAGAGTTAAATATGAGAGCGAAACACTGCACATTTTAATTTAAACACTGCTTCCTGAGAGGACGCATGAAGACCCAACCAATATATTTCACCTGTATTAAGGCTGATGTACGTTACAAGCAAGGAAAAACAACAGGAGGTCAGATTGCTGATCATTAATTGTCCCAGAGGAAAAGGAGGATACCAGGGAGTAGACACAGGATAAAAAGCTTCTCCTTTGGTTTCCAATCCAGCTCAGAAGGAACTAAGCATCATTACCTGCTCTACAATGACCTGAAGGAAATGGGGTTAGTGGGTTCAGTCCGGCTTCTGATAGACTGATGTCAAATACTGGCACCTACTCTCCCCAGACAGCACTTAACAGGCCATGAAGAATAAAGTCCTCTCCTTCTGGATGTAGATGCAGCTCCTGCCTGTGCTCCCCCTACTCCGTGGCCAGATATGTGCCCCATCCAGGGGTCGATCCAGGGGGATGCATTGGTGAAGTTGCGCTCCCCCTCTCCCCTGCTTTGATTCCTGCTGCACCCAAGTTTAAAACCAACTGCCTGGCAGTGGCAGCAGCATTTCTGGTAGGGCAGTAGCGAGGGGGCCAATTGACTTCACAGCTCATTAAAATCTACCTGATCCCTACTAAACCCTTCATACTACAGTGTTAATGACCCTCTCTCCTTGCAGTCTTGCTGTTCCACAAATCGAACTGACCTTTCTTCTGCAATTCTGCTATGTGAGCTGCTCCTGGTAACGTAGCTCCTATTTCACAGTCTCGCAGTCTGGTGTTAACTCACTCCAACGAAGTTAGATTTGTTTTTGCATCAACCGTAAACTGAAAAATACAGCCCTAGGCCCCTAGTATATTAGTAAAGCTTTTACTTTCTTTTTACTTAAAGAAAAATGAGTAGTGTTATATACGATTCCACTGTTCACCATGTGCACCCCTTTTCAAATCCTAGATCTACGCATACTATAGTCCCACACTAAACTTCTGAAGTCTTATTTTTGCCATTCTCTTTGGGTCAATTAATACTGAATACAAAACTCAATCTGTAAAATGCTTTGAAACCTATGGATGAAAAGTGCTACACAAGAGCTAGGTATCCAGGTTGTAGCTGTATTGGTCTAGAGGAAAAGGCAAGAGCTAGGCATTGCTAGTATTTGCTCACACAAATTCCCACATCACTTTTCCCTCTCCAGCTCCAGAATGATTTTTGACAGAGGCTTTTCAGTACCCCAGGGCAGCAGCTCTAACACAATATATTCTTTTATTTATTATTGAAGATGGGTATATAGATAGAGAGAGACCCAAGCAGATGTTCTTGGTCAGTATGGGCAAAGAATCAGTCATTTTGTGGGTACAGAGATAAATGGGCCAGAGTCTCAGCTGCTGTTTAGCAATGTTGGTCGGTCACAGGCAACGAAGACATAGGATCATAGGAAAATTGGGCTGGAAGGGACCTCACAGGGTCGTCTAATCCAGCCCCCTGATCGAGACAGGATCATCCCCAATTAAACCATCCCAGCCAAGTCTGTCCAACCTGCTCTTAAAAACTTCCAAGGATGGAGATTGCACCTCTTCTCTAGGTAGCCTATTCCGGTGCTTGACCACACTCATTATCAGAAAGTTCCTCCTAATCTCCAATCTAATTTCCCTGCTGCAGCTCGAGGCTGTTGCTCCTAGTCCTGCCCCCCACGGCCACCAAGAAAAGCCCATCTCCATCCTCTCTGTAATCACCCTTGAGGTACCAGAAGACTTATCAAATACCCCCTTGGTCTTCTCTTCTCCAGACTGAATAACCACAGTTCTCTCAGCCTTTCACATACGTCCTGCCTCCCAGGCCCTTCATCATTTTTGTCCCTGTGCTCTGGACTTTTTCCAAACTGCCCACATTCTTCTTGAAGGTCCAAAACTGGAAACAGTCCTGAACAGAGTGGAAGAATCATTTCCCTTGATTTGCCGATGACACGCCTGCTAATACAACCCAAGATGCAGTTTGCTTTTGTTGGAAAAAAGAGCTCCCTGTTGGCTAATATTCAGCTGGTGGTTCAGTGTATCCCCCAGGTCCTTCTCTGCAGTGCTGCAGCCTAGGAGGGCATTCCCCAATCTGTATTTGTGCACGCAATTATTGTCCCGAAGGCAGGACTTCACACTTGTCCTTGTTGAATCTCATCTGACTGATTGCAGACCATTTCTCTGGTCTATTCAGGTCATTGGGGACCCTAGCCCCACTCCCTGGAGTATCTGAAACACCAGTTTCACACCATTTATATCATTTACACTATGCTGAATTTACACCTGGTACATGGTCTTTAGTAGGCACTTGCCTGACACTACTCTGTCACCTTAAAATTTCTAGCAAGTATGTACAAACTACCTCACCCTACATGTTTTCTTCCTCTAGATTAGCTACAAGCATTTTCCTACCACCACCCTTCACTGACATGCCAGTAGCACTAAATCATGTTAGATGGGTTTATTAATAAAGTGCTTTGCCTTGTCCTGTGTTTTTGATTTATACACAAGAACTCTCTGCACCCCCATTCCCTGGGAAGGATTAAACTAGAATACCTAGTAGGATTAAAAGATGAATTGCAGAGCATATCATTTGGGTGCTAATATCTGCCATTCATTCCTAAGCACCTGCATAACGCACACGCTACACCCTTGACTGTCCCTTTCACTGAAAAGTTCCTTAAAGATGCATTTCTAGAAGCGTAGAAATTTTGCAATCCTCAAGTGACAACTGGTTCTTCTTGTTCTGTTATTTATCCTGTTATTACCTACTCAGTACTGGACCAGATAATTAATATAGAAATAACCCTAAAAATACAGTCATTCAGGATAAAAAAGGTCCAAATTACTGAATCTCATTACTGTTCGGATTAGATTATTACTGGAGCATTTCCAAGGGTAACTTGTGGCATTTAGGACCATCACTATGAAATACTCTAGGACTACCAAAGAGGGATAAGAAACCACATCAAGGCTGTGAAGCAGCCAACACTTAAGCACCTAATTTTTATCATACACGTGAATACCACTATTAATATTATATACATGTTTTAGTAGCTGTAGGATCCAGGCCACCAAAATATATGTCCTGGACTAGTTTGCTTCTGGGTAAGATGACAGCAACTGCCTTTAGAGGCAAAATACATGGCAGGGAGGGGAAAGGAAAAAAAAAAGAACAAGTTTGACCTTTTCTGGCTACTTCATTTTGCACTGTTAAAATGCTTCAGGGCTGGATATTTTTTTAATTTAAACAAATGGGAAGTATACTCCTTTGGTTAGTAGCATTATTATATACAAAAGGAGTACAGTAACCAAGCCATGAGAAAATGATGTTTAAATGTAACAGGCCATAATATTGAGTTAGGAGAAGGCTGAATAGCCAGCTGGCTCCTAGGCAAGTGGAATTCACCATTATTAGCTAAGCTGCTTGCCCAAAAGACAAATTATTACAATGGACATTTTTTCGGCTTGGTTTCTCTTCCATTACAATGCAGCACTGTCAGGTCTCCTACAGTGACCTAAACTATTAGTACTTATTCTTAAGAAAAAAAGCAGCACTACGGTATCCACTTATCAGCAGGAGCAGATCCTATGTTATTATCAGGCAGCGAAGGAAAGGAACCTTTTTGGGACTGCCATTGCAATGCAGTTTTTAACATCATTATATTTCCCTAGGCCTTCCCTGGGAGAAGGGGTGGGCTTTCCTTATGACAATTACCTTTTTGTTTTCACATAGAAAAAACATATAATCACCCCGTGCAGCATAATTTACTTGGACCCTTTCTAATCATAGCCGTGTTTTAACAACAGGAAGACAGGGGGTGCGCACAAGCAGATAAAGATGACTAAATCACGCTGTGAATGTGGAGTGGGTCCATGGAGTGATATAATCCCCAACTCCCCTCTGTTTTCTGCCTCCATGTGTTAATGCATCACACTTTAGTACAGTGATACTTTCAGCCCTAGGTGGAAATTCACACATGACAAAGAGGTGGGGGAGGATTTCCAGATGGTCAGACCTCAGGGAGCGAGGAAGAGGGGGAAAATTGCTGGAGGGAATCGGACCTTGGTCACATCAGTAATTTCCAGCTGAAATGGAACATAAAAAACCCCCATCCCGTACTGGAGCCAGGTGCATTCAGGCTTTTGGACATTATGCATGACAATTCCTCCCCATTTCTGGATGTGAAGGATCCCGTGGATATTTTTGTTTATTTGTAACCGTATGAGGCATAAGCATCATTTTTTGGCCCAGCTCCAACATGGGTACTACTGCATCCCACCACCGATCCAATTAGTTACACTATTCCTCCCTTCTCCTCTTTGCCATCCGCTCCTACGGCGTGGTACTTGTGCCGAGTGCTGCACGTCTTCCACCCCAGCAGAGGCCATATTTGGCTGCTGGGTGACTTCAGCGTCCATCATGCGTAGCGTTCCCTCTCTCCGACAGCAGGAAAGGGCACTGAGGTGGAGTAAATCCAGGACTGTGGCCAACGAGTCCCAGTAACACCCCCAGTCCGGCCTCCTCCACCATCCCTGTAGGAAGCACAAGGCCAGCAGCTGCTAATGCACAGCTGGGATTTGCTAAGTAGACCTCATTTACTGCAGCCCTGCACAGGGAACTAGGATATAACCTGTGGTCGAGAGTTCATGGGGGTCTGGTCCTTCAGGATGAGAGGTGCTATGGCTGAGTAAAGAATTAGCATTAGATGGTACTTTGCACAGCGACATCTCCTTCCAGCTGTCACAATTAGAGGAGCTTTAAAAAAAAAAAATCAGGCAGCTAAGCATGAGGCAAGGAAATACCATCTCCCCTTACAAAACAGGGAAACTAAGGTCAAATGTCACCATAAAGAGACAGGAGAGAGGCCAAGAACACAGCACAGATCACAGACCAAGGTCAAGACCCTTTGGTGCCTCGTTCTCCGACGTCTATGGAAGCCGAGCCATAGATTTGTAGAGCCGTGGGCTTTGAGTCCGAGGCCTGTGCCTCTTCCCTCCAATAACTCCAGCAATGCCTGGACAGCACTGGCAGACCTAGTTACTCCCACTGACATCCATAGTGAGATTACAGCAAGCACAAAGTTGGTTCAGAGCAGATTTCCAAAGGGTCCTGTACTTTAATTTACTCACTCCTTTGGTTACATTTCCCATAGAGCTCCTCATAGCACTACAATACAGGGACAAAAAAAAGTGCAAGTGGTGAAGCACGTGCGAAACAGGAGAACGTTTTAATCAATACCTTGGATGAAGCGGTGTTCAGAAAGGGATAAGCTCTATAACATCCATGTGTGAGAGAGCTCACTCACTCCAGCCCAGCCTTGTGACAGCCAGGGTGGTTATAGGATGTTGCCACTCCCCGGTAATGTTTGTTCAAAGTGTCCCCTTGCCCTATTATTTCCAGTATAAGTTGCATTGTATGCACAGATCAGGAATGAACTCAGGAAAACAGAAGGCTTTTCTTTCCCCTTAAAAGTTCCCTTGTATTCAAATTGAGATTGCATATTTGCATGCATTCAAATCGAGATTGGTAAATCCAGCTGGTTCCAAGCATCTCGTGCCATGAATTAAGCCTGACTCTAGCACAGCCCGAAGGCACCAATCTGTGAAAAAGACTTTGGCACCTTAGTCCACAAGGGTGATAATTAAAACTGCTGAGCAGCTACTGCTTAACCCAAGAGGTGCCTGAAGTGCACAGATGTCTCAGCTTGCAATACCAGATCATCTCAAGTGCGGAGAGCTCTGCTTCTAAGGATGCCCAAAAAGCAGCCAAATCTCAGCAGGGCTGACTACGCTGGCGTTCATCTCAGGCTCAAATCTAACCTCTGAGAATTAGACATTCCTCTATCTCTCTGCAAAAGGGCCTTGACAGGGCAGGTGCTCTCAGAACATGTCAGACGCCGCCACTTCTTTGTGCAAGTGCTCTGGGGAAGGCAGGCTGCAGTGGGTGATGTTTCTTCTTACATGATGGTGCAGTGGTTTGGGGTCTCTGATACCCTGGGTCAGCTGCCTGAATCAATATCCTCCCCACCACTGCAAGGTATTGAGACTCACATCCCCCAGCAAAGCCATAACACCCAGGCCCATGGTCATGCTAGGGCTGCATGCTTGCTTTCCCACCTGCTGAAGCTCTGGCAATGCACATCTTCCTGGGATGTTAAAGGGAGGATGACTGTGGTGATTAGAGCATTATCCCGAGAGAAGGGAGACCTCAGTTCAAAGAGTCTTGGAATAGGGGCTGGAACCCAGCTCTCCCCTCTCAAGAGGATGCAGTCAAACACTAGCCCATAGAGTAATGCTTTCTAACCCCTCTCATGTCCAATGAGCCCAAGTATATCATGCACAGCGTCAAAAAGAAGGGAGTGAGTACTAACCCAGCATAATCTATACAGCCTGGCAATTAGGGTGCTCCTGTGGGAGAGGAGATGTGGATTTGAATCTCCTGCAAAGAGGTGAGCCCATCCTAGTCTCCTAGTTTGCACATGGGCACCAATCACCAGGCTATTGTATAACGAAGCAGCATAAACAGCAGCACTGTCACTGCCACCAGCTGTCCTTTAAGGGACTGCTAAAAGTTTTCAAAGGCTTTAGGAGTCCTCTGAAGGAAGGTATTAAGCTGGGAATTTTAAGAAGAGATATTTCAACCTCTGAGAAGGGTGAGATTTAAAGACACCCCCTCACCCCATGCAATAGCATTCCCTTATAGGCTACCATAAGCTACTCAGTGGGACAGGCTGTGTCCCCCCCGTTCCAAGGTGCCCAAATCTCCAATGCACTGCATCAAGGGCTTTGGGCCCCCAACCTCAGGGTAGTTGCTTCAGCTGGAAAAAAAAAATTAAACTCCATCTAAGTCCCGATGCCCACATCCTTTCATGGACCTGAGCCCAGGGCTCTCTCTGACCCCAAAACACTGAAAAAGAGCCTGCATCTATAGCTATTCTGTGCAACATTGGCACGGCAATCACAGACCGGACTCTGGATATGAGCACAAATAGCAGTGCAGCAAATAATTTATAGCACCAACAGCACTAATTTGAACCTGCCTACAAGTGTCAAGTATGCCAGCTGTCTCCGAGAGAGCGGGAGTTGAATTGGTGTCATTAAGTAATTCTCTCCTCCACAATAGCAATGGAGAGTTGGGTATGACAAAAACAGAGCAACTTGCAGCGTTGCACCTAATGACGCAATTCAGCGGCTGAATGAGTCCTTTAATTTCAATTTAGACACCAGGGCCGGATTTGGCCTTGTACTGGCAAAGAGCCACGAAAAGGGCACAGGTGGGAGTTATCAAAGGGTGTCAATATGACAAATTTGACAACCTGAACTGAGTGCCCCTTAAATGGAAACCAGAGTTAGAGAGGAGCTGATAGGAGGATGGAAAGAGAAATTAAGAGGAAAAAGGGCTGGATAGTTTTGACCAGTGATTATGACTTGTTTTAACCACCTCAGATAATGAGCAATCCAATCCCATATACCAGAGCATGGGTGGCCTGCAGTGGTCAGGCAGGATGCCTTCCTTGTACATAGCCCTTTATTTCATGGACCAGCTGCAGTATTTTTCACCTTTCATATAGCTCGAGGTGCAGACGATTGCAAAACCAGTCTGTTTTAATGCAGGCGATTCCATTCTGGCTATGAGTTTTTAAGCTTTCCTCCCTTATGGGAAAATGGGCAGTTGGCTCAACATCTTCCCCTCTCCAGGGTCTGCCACCAGAGGAATGAAAGGCAACATCACTTTAGGATTACTTTGCTTAAGCAGCTTAAAGCCAAGGTTTTAAAACAGGGATGAAATTGGATGCTTTGCTTGAGGCCCAGTTCTTAATATAAAAGAAGCATTGGCATCTCATGTTGGACACCCACAATTAGCTCCTCTCTTTGAAAGCTCTTCTCTCCCTCCACTCCCTATCGTTACTAATAGGGCCCAAACACAGCAAGCAAATACAGAAGACCAAGGACCTAGCCTCAGAAACCAGGACTAGATAATCTAGAGACCATCAGGAAGGGACTGAGTAGTCAACATGTAGCTCCAGCTCACTTTGGTTAGCACTGGTGCATCAGAAAGGTGCTCCAGGAAGAGGCGTGGTAGGAACTGGGTGTGGATGTGGTTAGAGCCTTTTACTTTTAGCTTCCTTTAGTGAAGGTTTAGAAAGGGACCGAGGGCCCAACTCTGGTTTTTGGACAGCTTCCACCGAGATTCTTGCTGAAAGCCTGGCATGGCTTTGCAGAGCAAATACTGTTCCTTGCCTACTGTCATTTCCACACACCCTGAGCCCATCTTCCTAATTTAACACATTTGACTTTACCATGCTTTTGTCCTAGATTAAAAACACCCCATTCTCCTGACCACCCTCCCCCCCAAGTCAAAATGACAAAGGATGTGTTATAACGTGTTGTTGCAACACCTGCTCCACCCAGAACAACGTACTCAGCCTGACTCCAAAAGCTCATGTTAAAAACATGAAGTATAATTTTTACTCAGCTCTTGTTATGAACAAACCAGAGATAAGGAACAAGGCAAGACATGTCTCAGCAGCAAGCGTGAACTTGACCACGGAGCTGCGGCATTTTCCGTGCCTGGTTATAGGTGGGTTGGCAATTCAAGGAGCAGGGAGGTAGGCCACAGGTGACAATATTAAGAACATAGAAGCAGCTTGTTAGTAAATGAGGTTTAAGCAGTCTTGAAGTGCCACTAGAGCCGGGCAATTCAGCTTTGGACATTGCACCTGCTTTGAGGCATTTACGGTCATGTAGCTAAAGGTTCACTGCCCTCACTGCCTGGGAAACAGCTAGGAGTCAGTCTGGTATCACCAACTTGTTCTACATTTCCTTTCGTCTGTAAAAGAAAAAGAAAAGCCTTTGGTGTTTGATTTTAATCCACAGACTAATGCAAGTTGCAGCCAAAGGGCTAAAACCCAACCAAATCGCCACCTTCTTGCTCCAAATGGAAGAAGGACAATGCTGATGTAAGGCAGGGTGCTGAAGCCTATGCTCTCGAGCGCTGAGCCATTTCTGGTCACCCATCATGTGAGCAATGTCCAAATTCTGCTTTAAAAAAATATGCGAGTTCATCTCTGCATGTCGTGTGCCCGTTGGGTCTTACAGCCAGAAGGCCAATACAGGCATCTCATATTGTTCAGCTTTTTAATCTTTGGGAACCCCTGGACAAAAGGGCACCATATCCAGAGAAAACGTAGCGAGGCCAAGCAGAGCTCTTGTAGCCAGCTCGGATCCTCCTCAGCTCTCCAAACCCGTAGTATTTCTGGATTTTACCCATGTCCCATTTGCTGAAATCAACGGCTTCCACAACCATCTCTGCCTTCATTAACAAAAAGTTTTCAGCCCTCATTGGGGCAAAGAAAATGTTGAACACACAAAGCAAGCACATTCAGCTGGTTTAGAAGCCAAAAGCCTAAGAGTTCCTGAGATTTATTTGTAAGGAAACGTGATTTTTGAAAATGAGGTTGACAATTGTTCAAATGGTACCTACACGTACTAGCAGTCCTGCCCAGGATCTTCTCACACCTCTTACTGTTCAAGACGCATCACATACCTTGCAAGGCAGCCACCATGCCCTGATCCACACCTGCCCGACATCAAACCTCCTCTCTACAATGGACCTGCTCCATGCTAGAAAGCCCCAAAGCAATGAGGCCATGTCCATCAGCTCCACTGCTGCTGCTTAGGTAGGAAGCAGCTCTAATGAGAGCTGGACAGATCAGGCTCTCTAACTGCTAAGATGCCACAGCTGGATAGGTTTCTTCCAACAGAAAGATCAAATATTCATCCTCTACTATCAGGCATACCAGAAGCCAAAAAATATATCAGCTACATTTGGAGCCATGAATAAATTCCCTATTGTCCAACAGGGAAATTAAGGATTAGCTGTCCTAGTCACAAATATATCTAGAATGGATATACCAAGATTTCTTGCATACAACACAGCCCCAAATAATACAAACCTCATTTTTGAAAGGCAGAATGAAGGGGGGGAAGTCATCTTTCCTTGCGAGCCTCCGAGGATGGGGGTTAGAAAGCGAGGAGGGGAAAAGAGTATGTCTACGGCAAGGGAGCATGGCCTGAATGTTTACTTTTACTTTCCTCTGACAGATGTTTAAGTGGTAGAAACTGCTGTAACCATCTTTCCTCAATTATAATGTGCGCCCCAATTTCCAGCAGCTAAAGTTTGGAAAAATGTGCATGCAGTATGCAAGACAGTATGGTGCACAAGCACACATGCTATACTTTCATGTATACAACATGCACACTTACAAAACTTCCATACATGTAAGACACATCGCACTCACCTGAGCAACAGCTCAAAGGTAATGGGCTAAATCCCAGTTAGGCTCTCTGAACCTAAACAGACTGGGCGGTGGTACTCTTGTAGCATAAAGAGCTCCTGAGCTCACTGCTAAGATGTATTACCCAAATGAAGACTAAAGTAGGAGGTTCTCAAACCACATAATTCTCCTCCTCCTCCAACTGTCGGGGATTTGGAGCAGTGTACCGTAATGGGTTGTTTGAGAGATCTGAACACTTAAAAAAATGTGAACTTGAGGAAGAGACCAGAAGAGATTAAAATCTAGAGCAGGACACAAAAGGAAGAGGCAGGACACAATCTAGCCCGTGGATTAGCAACTCCCCCTGGAGAGCAGAAGCTCGTCTGAAGCCCAAAGCACTTTAAAGCCCAGATGAGCTGCCTCTTGCACTTGCATTTGGTAGCAGTCAACGTGGCAGAGTTGGGGAAACTGAGGTACAGGCCACAGCAAGGTAGTAGCCAAAAGAATCAGGGTCTTCTTGAGAGCTGATCCCCTAGAAAACTATTCCTCCAAAAAGTGCAACAAAAATTTCTCTTTCTGAACACGCACATCCACTGTCCTCATAAATGAGCCTTTGACCTCTCCACACTATGGGCATATCAAGGGGCAATGAATGAGAAATAGATGTCCACTCCACTGTTTGGCAGATGGTTACTAGATGTGAAGGAAAGATGGAAAGAAAAGGCTAACTTTTGGGTTGTACACTAACAATTTCTGAGCTGCCATCCAGAAATGACTGAGCAACCCTTTTTGCATCAAGGAGCTAACGTGTCTCTACAAAAAGGACCATAAATGATTTGTTATTATTAGATGTAGTCTGGGCATGATTAAAAACAGGAAGGAAGTTTATACCATCCTCCACATTTTTATATGCATGTAGAAGTTTGTCCCTGCATTCATAATGTACAAGCCATTGAATATACACCTTAACATGGATTTGTCAAACAAGCCGCCTTGGACAGCCTGAGCTCTTATGATTAAGACTTCAATTATAAACTACAGGTAAAAGAAGTTTAGAAGGAAGAAGTGTGCCATGAAGTCCAGGAAACACCACCTACTTAGTGAGGAAACCTCACAGCAGGCTCTGAAGGCTTTAATGGTTAATTCCAGGTGAATGGTCCCAGTTACACCCACACCTTCCGCCTCCAATCCTCTGAAGTCACAAACCTCAGGCCCTTGGCTGGCACTTCCCTGCTGCTTTTGGCTACCAAAAAGAGAAAGAAAAAAAAAGGTGGAGAAGGGGTGGGGAATGAACTTCAGACAAGGTAACTTCACTCTCGCTCTTTCCCCATTTAAGGTTCAGCAAACAAATCAGTACCTCTACAAACAAAATGCTTATTTGACCCTACAGCATCCTAGCAAACAACACGCATCCTTCCTTACTGAAGAGGAAATCAGTGTTTGGCAGACAGCATAAACTTACACTTGCAGTGCAAGTGGATTAAATGCAAATGGTTTATTGCCATAGGGGTCTTATTGCTAAAGCCACTATTCTCATGAAACGCTAGATGTTCTGTGGCATGTTAAGATACTTTGGCAGGAATTCAGTCAGCATGCATGTGCAAAAGCAGCTTTTAATTTAGAACAGAGAACTATTAACGAATGAATCATTACAGAGGGTAACCAGAACAAAAATAAAGTTTGTTAACGGATGTCTAAGTAGCTCAGGCATCAGACTGAAGTGAATACCCGCTGTTTTGCTCACGACTAGAGCACTTCTACCCTGGAGGTAAATCTGAAAGTTTCAACCTCCAAGCTTGATGCCTTAAGGCCACAAGATGGAGCCAACTCTTTTCAGGAAGATTTCTGAACTGTATCATGCAACTGTAGAGGGCACTTCAGACACAGGAGAAAAAAAGCACACCAGAATGCAGCAGTCTTGTTGATACACACCACAGTAGAAGCAGGAAGGGAAGAGCAAAGTATTTGATCAATTGATCTCCCACTGATAAGTGACATGGAGATTTGCAAAAGCTTTGCTCGCCAGCCTTAGTCCTAAAAGGGAGGACTTAGTCCAAGAGGGAGATGTGGAGGTTTCTGCCTTATATATAGATCAAGTCTGTAAAGTGATTCAAACCCAGTCCAATTATCTGGCCCTTCCTCCTCCATCCCCTCCAGGTGTTTGCCACGCCTACCTGCTAGATCTCTTCCAGCTTAGATTGCAGGTTTTGCACCGTGTTGGCACAGCACCGAGAGCAGGAAAGCCCTTATTTCAGCTGACGCAGTGGACGCACAAGTAATTGCACATCTTCCTCTCTCACATTCAACTTCTATCACATTCATGATGTCACTTCAAGTTTTCTTCAAGAAATTAACCTGTTCAGTTCATTAGAAGACATAGCATTATGCTCCAATGGGACAATCCAGTTCGTCCCCCACTACCACCCTGCACCCAAACAAGAGGCTGGGTGTGCCCCAGTGGTGCCATGAGATCCTCTGAAGGGTGCTGGGAGGTGTGAGAAGGTAAGCCAAGTGCGAGATAAGCAGGGAAGTACAAGCACAGGCTCAGTCCCTGCCCGACCGTCCCCATACCCCAACCCAGCCCCTCTGCAAGGAGATCAACACTGTAATAAATTAAGGTTTTTAAATGGGGTGCTGCTCAATTTGCACATAATGGAGGGGTGCCCAGAGTCTAAAAAGGTGGAGAAGCTCTGCCCCAGAGATTCACAGGGGCCAGAACAACACCTGTTAAAGGGAATTGCTGCTCTTTGGAGCAGCATCCAGGGCTCAAGTGCAACCTCAACCTCTCACCCATCCTCCTGGCATCTGCCATCCAGGCTAGGGTCAGACATTACACATAAACCAGTTTAAGTAATCAGAAACTGGTTTAAACCTATAACAGAAAATAAGTTCAGTGCACATAAGCCAGTTTCAAAATGGCTGAAACCAGTTTGAGATAAGCCTGGTTGAATGTAGCATCAGACTTAACTGATTTGGGTCTGATCAGTTTATACAATCTGTCTCAGACCCGTGTCACCTGCTGGGAGGGTCCGCTCCCCACAGACTCACCTGCACTCAGGCTCTCCTTCCCTGCATTTAAGGAACAAAAACAAAACTTTCATCTGCAGCTGTAGCTCCCTAAATGGAGTTCTTCATAGGGCTTCAAGCACCACGACTGCCAGGTTTCAGCAATTTGGACCAGGCTGTGTCTATAAAAGACTGTTCTTTTTGGCCTGTTCAGCTTGGTATCACAGTACTGTGAGCTAAGAAGAGACCTCCCCGCCTCGCTGCAATCCTTTGCCTATAGAGGCTCCCATATACCCACCTCACCCTTCAGAGATTGGAAAAAACCCCAGACTGAACTCCCTCCAGCACGGTACCTATACTCCTGGCAGCCCTGGGTGAACTTTTACTATCAGGCCCCCCTTCACCAGAGATGAGGATAGTGATAATACCAGTACCATTTGGGGGCCCCCTTTCTGTCTGGGCATGCCTATGTCTGCCCCCGACTCCCTCCACTCCCCTTGCCCCCTTCCAGTCTGAAAACAGGGACAGGCTGGGAGCTCAGACGGGTACAAGAGATCCTACATTTTGAAAGTCTTTACCTGATACCTCATACAACGAGAGGTCAGATTTTCATAGGATCAGCCATTTTTTTAAGCTGTCTGCAGCTCCGTGCATGTTTGCTCACAGCTAAACTGCTTTCTGTGGCTAAATCAGGTGAAAATGGTCACTTCTGTCTGCACCTAGTGTTCAGGTAGTTTACTTGAACAGTAGCTGCCTTTCACAGGTGAGGGAGTGCGAAGCAATGCAAAGGAAGGCCTGGACCAAGCACTGTAGCTTCGAGATCTACTAAGCCAAGTACAGCATGGCCACTTTCCCAAATAAAAGCAGTCCAACTAGGACGAACAGAGAAATCTGGGTTGAACTAAACATCCGAAATGTTTCGGTGAATGAGTAAGTCTTGTGCAGTACTTTAGAAAGGCGATCAATCAAAACACACACAGCATACAAAGCATGATACCCATTTCTCTTTTATTATCAATAGTAATACAAATCAGTTGTATTAGCACGGTGATGAGCACATAATGCTTCTAACACAATTATTGGCCATTTAAAAGAAAAAAAAAAAAGGAATTTGTGCAACATTTGAGAGATGAAAACTTTGAGACAAAGTAAAGGAGACTTTACATGGTACAGCACAACAGTTTGAAGAGGAATTTTTCCCCCCTTTAAATCCTGTACCTTGTGTATCACTCCCAATACAGTTCCTTGGGTTAAAGAGATGAAATCTTTTCACAAGAGGAAAAACTCCTGTCATTCCAGCAAGGCCAGCATATTAGAAATTGCCATTTGCCTGAATCCAGTAGGAACATGTATAGCAATTGCTACAATTAAAAACCTTCCTCTCCAGCTTTGAGCCAACTAAATTGCCATTCAGGAAATCAAAGACTTGGGTATTTTTTTGCAGTTATATTTGTTTCCAAGGTTTAATTCATTTGGTCCTCCCCACAAATTAAAATGCTTTCGGCCTGATGTTGTATACAGAGATTTGGCATGGCAAGGAATAACTCCCCCACCCCCTTTATTGGTAATATGCCAAACTCATCTTTATAGCTTTGATAGTCAGGTACATTAAGCAAATTCACTCCTCAAATGCATAAACAGCTTGTTTTAGTCTAATGAAATTTTCAAGTTGACTGCCTCATTGTATTGAAGCTTAATAGGCATTAAAGACATGCATGTGTTTCAAGCCCTAGAAAAACCAGTGCTAAATGAATTTATCCAGCACTTGTGCAGATGGTGGACTAACTGGCTGTTAACTCGTGTCAAAGCACATATGGCACAGGTGACAGAGGTGGCTTCTCTCCACATTCAACTCTACTTCTGCCAGTAATCCAGGTGGCAGATACCTTCTAAAAAGGAGAAAATGGTTGAGGAATTTAACAAACATGAAGACTGTTATTGAAGTAAATTAGCCAGAAGTTCTAGTCCTAGAGATCATATAGCCCAGAATGGAAACCCAGGCAAAATATGCACTCACCTCCTGAACTGGATGACAGCAGACACAAGGAGTCCTGTATCCCCATGCCCCTGCCATCAAGCCCTACTTTGCTGTATTGTAGGGGCAGGCAATTATTTTGGGTGGAGGGCCGCTTACCAAGTTTTGGCAAGCTGTTGAGGGCCGCATTTCCCTCTCTGGCACAGGGAAGCAGGAACAGCCCCATGGTCCCAGGCCAGAAGCCTCTGCTAGGCTGGGGTTTCTGGTTGGGGGGCAAAGACTGGGCAGGCCTTGCTGCTGCGTCCTGCCATCAGTTTCCTCTGGGCCCTACCGCCCCTGGCTCCTGTCATCCTTGACAGGCAGCTAGGAGCAAATAAATATTAATTTTCTAAATTTTTAGGGGCCCCGCAGGCCGGATAGAACGGCCTGGCAGGCCAGATCTGGCCCCCGGGCCGTATTTTGCCCACCCCTGCTGTATTGGGATTCTTGACATTCACATCTCAGGTTTGAAGTCTTGAAGGTGTAAAGTGCAACTATTTCACAAACATGCCTGCCTTCCCAAAGCCAAGGTAATGAAACAGCAAGTTTAAAATGTAAATGCTAGTTCAATCTTCTCTTTGTCTTACAAATTCCAAGCTTATAAGATTTTGGCCTCCAGAACCTGCTGGTGTACATGCAATAACCCTCCAATTACCTTAATTCATAATGCGCAGGAAGATGTACTTGCTCGCTGATTTCAACCACATCCTCTTTGTTTTTCACATTTAAGATGCTCATAGGTTACATGCATCATCTTAATTTAGATGATGTGAAGGGAATTTCACAGAAGCAGCCACATTTTTCCTCCACCCTTTAAAGCTGCAGTCCCAACCACCTCTCAAATGTTCTTCTGAGAAACTTCCAGTCAAAGAGTCACTTGAGGCCACTCAACTCTGCTGCCTTTTCTGGTAGGACGATGAAGGGGTGACATATTTCTCCTTCATGAAAGGCAGACTATTGTACCTGTGCACAACTAAATGCATGTATGTTGCAGGAGCATGATCCAGTGAAGACAGACCCTAGCGTGCCCTGTCCACCTGGCATGCCCCAGAACTTTAAAAGGTCCCTGGAGAGGACACTCAAGCCCTTTGCCTCCAGCAAGCTAGAGTGGCCCATGAATATGAATCCACAGCAACCTCACCAGCTTACTTCTTGGTTTGGCACCTGTTCTCTGGGCATGGACCATCATAGTCTAGAACAGTGGTTCTCAACCTTTCTTGTACCAGGACCCATTTGTAAACATTGATAGCCAGTCCCAGTCCAATATGTGGGGCAGGAGGTGGGTGTATCGGACATGGGGGCCCCCTCAAGCAGCTCCTTGCAGGCTGTCAGTTCAGCCTACAAGGACAAAGCCAGTTTCCCATGTTTTTCTCCTTTCAAGGAAAATCCATTTTTAAACTTTGTTGATCCATTTTTAAAAGTTTTGTTTGCAGCCCTTTCATATATTCTTGCCACCCACTTTTGGGTCACAAGCTATAGGTTGAGAAATGCTGGTCTGGAACAGCCCTTCCAAGCCAGGGTGGTGTTCAGGCATGTATGCACACGCACACACTTTGTCGAGGTAGCTCTTTGTAATATTAGAGCTGTTTGTACCAAGGCCACTTGAAGAAAATAAGTTCTTCTCCATTTGCCCTGAATGCGGAAGAGCTGCAACATCAATATTTTGGCGTAATTGAGTGGCAGAGCTCATAACATGTTCTGATGATGCCTTCTACAAAGTCCATCATTCAAGACAGAACAGCTAAGCAAGCTCCTTCTTCAGAAGGAAGCAAGACTCCAAAAGGAAAAATTGCTTATTATCAGGACTGGAGGATAATAGACTTCATATTAAAAAGTGCTATTTTTCCCTATTCAGGCTGCTGTGGAGGCAGTAACACGTGGTTTAACACCACCACATCTGTTGTGTTTAACAAGTAGTCCTTCCTATTTAATACTACAAACTTTTAGATGAACGGGATCTGGGATATTGGTCTAACATCTACAGCTGTCTACAAATGGTAGAGATGAGCTGTCTATTTGTTAGTGAAATATTTATCTGAGTTAGATAAATTTCATATGTTCCTGCCCCCCACCCTGCAAAGGTCCAGTCACAGGGGCAGATCCAGAAGGGGCACAATGGCACAGACATCTCCCCTTTAAAGGTGATGCCCTTGGATCAGCAGGCAGAATTCCCCCTGCTCCATGGCACATCCTATCTCCTCCCCATCCCCACATCTGGGGACAGCATCGGAAGCAGGCACATTACTCCTCCCTGCTCTGTCCCCGGAGATGTCCTGCCCCATCCCCCTGCCCAGGAGCAGGCATGGCTAGAGGAAGGGAAGGAACCTGCATGCCATTGTTGTCCCCAGCAGATTCTGGCCCCCATACAGCATGGCTGGAGCAGGGCAGGAGCTGCTCCAAAACCCCCTTCTCCTTCACCGCCAGAGACAGTGGCTGCAAAGAGGGTCGGGAGAAGGAAGCACAGAGGGGGATGGAGGATTCTTAGCCAAATTGGGACATTTGTTTTTAAGAGTCCCCCACTGGTGATAGGTATATCCACCGGGGGGGGGGGGGGGCGGGACAGCAGCAGGGAGTGTAGCTGCCCCGGCAGCACTAGCTGCTACTCCCACCCCGCTTCACAAAATCCTGGATCTGCCCATCCAGGCTGAGCAACACTACAGTTAATACATTCTCACCAACCAACACTGCAACCATGACTAAGTGGAAAATACTGGACAAAGACACTGGATAGAGAAACTTTAAAGAGACTGGTATTATTCAAGAGGGGAACATTCCTCGCTGTATTTGCAGTTCAAGCACCAAAGCGCTGTGCTTATTGCTTGAGCATTTGGAAGGAGCTTGAATAGGGACTAGAGGCCAGCAACAGAAGACTGAAAGCCAGCTCATTTTTCAGACAGAGACAGACAGTAAGAAGTGGATGTCGGCCTATTGGAGCTGAACAATACTGAAGCATCCAAGATTGCATGGGGAGGAAGAGATCGGCAAAACCTTCCCTCCCCCCCCAACCAACTGCACCCCTTTAAGTTGTGCAGCAAACTGGTTTGAACCTTTGTATCTGGATTTAAATGCAACATCTGTAAAACCACACCCCTCCGCCCAAACCACACTGTTCCCACATTTTTGTGGTATTAATCAAACTAGCTTGATTATAGTCAAGCTTAGCTGACTGCTCCTTCTGGCCAAAAGATGACACCACAAACCAGGCAGAAATTTAACTTGACAATTAGACAGATTACAGCACCCTTTATTAGATGTACAGTTTTCCCAATCAAATGGGTTAACCTGACAAACAGAACCAAAACATGGAAGACAATGAATCTGCAGGCTGAGAAACTCTGAAGTCCCTGCAAGACTTCAGTCCAAGGCCTCCACAAGGCTGACCTTTAGTTTTCCTTTCCAAATCCTCAAGTGGGATGCACAAAAGCAGCAATGTGGTTATAGGAACAGTCTAGTAACCTTAGAGTTACAATATTCACCTTTGAATTTTCCCTGCCTCTGTACCCTCACCCTCCTGAAGCAGGAGTAATAAGGTTGATTTAGTGCTTATTGAAGACTTTACAACAGCATTTCCCTCAGCTTCTTCTCTCCCTGTAGCCAAATTTGAATAAACTTGGAACAAGCTAGATTAAGTAGTTAGAAAAAAAAGACTAATTTTTAAATGGGAAACTTCTGTCTACAGTTGATTATAATCCATGTTAGGGGTCTTACCATCATTTACTAGCCAGTTGTATAAAATGCATTCTAGAAGCAGAAAGAAATCAACTGATTCTCTCTGCAATAGCAACACCCAGAAGGACTTTTTCCCCTCCATTTAAATCTACTGAACCACCCTTTTAATATTATAGTGTAAACTGTCTGACAGAAGATATGAACTGCTAAATACCGACCTTCCCTCCCTGATTTAGGAATGTGATTTTTTCAGTAAAACTAAAAAGCAAACCTTGAAGTGTTTCCATACTTTAAATACATGTGCATGAGGAATAATATATTAAAAAGTTAACAGCATTAACAAAAAGAGTGACAGCTGCTTAACCTAGCTGTTGGACATTTAGCAACTTCCTAGCTAAGTAATTGTGTCAAGCTGAGAGGTAGCAGTGAAGCCTCACACTGGTTTCAGCTTTACGGTGCTGTGATGTGGTCCATCTCCTTCCTCAAAAGTGTGTTAGTCTTAAACAAGACAGAGCAGAAATGCAGTTTCTACATCTCCAACATGACTGCTAGTGCAAGAAGTAAACAGAATTACGCTTTCTCTCTAGTCTAGGTAATTGAGGGGAGGAAGGAAAAAAAAGAAAGTGACTTTAGCAGTGTAGCCTCAACACTTCCTATCAAGGTCATTCTAACTGGCACCTCCACTTTTTTTTTTTTTTTTTTTATATAAAGGCAGCTTTAGGTCATTTTCCCACCCCTCCAAATAATTTAAACATTATGAGAGAAAAGAACGAGGCCAGTGGGGGAACACAGCTGGCCGGTATTTTATATATTAAGTGTTACAATACCAAAATAAGGTCCAATTGAGTGTACAGGCTTGATTAATGAATCCTGAATTGACTGTTGGGCAGGCAGAAGCCAACAACCACTGGAGGTAGGACTCCCTTGCATCAGTTCAAAGTACTGAGACATCAAGTAGATCTTACGGTTGAGAGGCTGAATGAGGGGATGGAGGGTAGAGAAGGAGGAAGAGGAGTGTATAACCACCATACCCGAGACAAACTCAAAGCCTTACCAGATATTGGGTTTATCCACTTTTTTGAAGTTGGGGAGTGTAGACAGTAAGTTCAACCCAAAATTTGATGCGTGACTTTTAAACCAATGCAGCTTCAGGAAAAGCCAGATTTCAAAGAGGCATTGAGATACTATTATGAAATTCATACGGGAATACTTCTACAGCAGGCAGAATCACCCCTATAATGCTACATTTACTGGTAAAAACTGTAGCCTTCAATGTTACTGGGAAGGCAAAACCATCTCAGTGTAAAGTGGGCTCAGGTTTCTGCTGACCCCTAAGTGGTTCGTAAGTCAAAGTTTTTGCATTTTGAAGAGGCGATACGTGAATAAAAAAAAGTTAATACAGACTTCCTTCCATGAATCCAGCCCTATATCCTTAGTGGTAAGTGTCTTATTCCATCTGTAGATCTTTACAGTTCCCAAGTATCACAGTAAGCAACATCTTCCTTTAAAGCTTTTCTTGTTCTTGCCACTTTTCTTGCCATTCTTGTCTTTGTTTTCTGACATTTTCTTCGCTCTGATTTCCCTCATCAAATCAAAGAATACCTGAAAAGGTGGAAAAATACACATGGAAGATTAGAAGTCAGTTCTGGCAGCAGCAAGTTTGGTTAGGCTACTGATGTCTAAGCTAATGTACTAGGAAAAATGCAGGTAACAGGAAAGCACCTAACGAGAGTGGCTGAACCCAGATCCCCATGTTATGTAGTATATTAAGCAGGGAAAGAGACTGATAATCCTACCTGGCTGCCAAAATATTCAGCAACTTGCTTTGAAAATAAAACCCTTATTTTAATGGATTTCACTGTTAGGTGGAAGTAAAGCAAGCCCTGCATGCCAATGCATAGTATAGTGCTCCAGGAGATTAATATTAATCATAGAAGTACATTGCCAATTAATACATGAAAGTGAAACCAGGAGACAATGAGACCTTTTGTCTAGCACCTTCCAAATATTAAATGAAATAAAAAAAATTGGGAGGTTATCCTGATTTTGTGGAAGGCGAGCCAGAATAGATTTTAAGTGATTAAATATCATGTGACAAACAGAACCCAGCTCTCTGTTCCCAGACATGTACACCATCTAGGCAAGTGTCTCAACTGAAGTCAGGATAAATCATAGCACATGCTTTCTAAAGTTTGGAATTGAATGCAAAAATGTATCTGGAAATTTTGATGGAAAATAAAGTTCCAGGAAAAAGTAATGAAGCAGCTGCAACCGAAGAGCTGGCCTCATCAGAACAACAGCAGAAGGTTTACTGGAAGAAAAAGTTAGTTTTTGCTCTATTAGTTACAAGTTCAAGTTTTGTAGTTATTTGATAAATAGCTCTTCTTTTCAATTAACAGAAAAAAAGTTGCAGACATGTCAGGAATAGGGCCTTAGATGCCATGTCTGAAACACAAGGGGTATGTAAAGGAGGGGGAGAAGAGAAAAAGAAAGCATTCAACAGGTGAAGCTACAACCCAAACTAGTCTTGTTGGTGAAACGAGGAACTGCAATCAGCTAGGCACTTCCCAAACCACGGAGAAGGGTTTGCTGATTCTCAAGCTGCAGACAGAGGAATTCCTGCCAGCTACCTTTCACTAAGTATCCCTTAAGGGTTCCCACTACATTTGTTCAAATTCCTCCCAACAGAGTCATGCTTTGTTGGCATGTCTATCAGGTTTTTTTTCCGTACCCTCTTTGAAGAGAGGACTTTAATTTCCAGACATTTCAGAGACTCCATATATTTAAAAACCGCATGAACTATACAAGAACAATCACAAACGTCATCTCCTCAAAATTTTAAAAATGAGCAACCATCCAAGAACCCAAAAGTGAAGTCAGGCTAGAGACTACCAAACCTTAAAAGAGAAAAAGAAGAGAGGAGGAGGGGCTGGGGAGAAGAGCAAGCGCAAGTGAGCGCACAGAGATAGCCGTTTCTACTAAATCTCCAAAAATCTCACAAGACCTCTCTGCAGCTGACAGGACAGCAGATGCATGGGTTCTAGTATGGGCAGCAAAGACTGATTCAGTAAGTCCCCTGCATCTCAAAAATTACCATCCAAAAGACTTGTAATTGTACAGGGACTTTTGTACACTAGAAAGAGAGACGAAAGGTACAAGTTGGCACGTTACACAGCCAAACACCAGTGAACTGCTTCACTTGCAGGACATTCCTGACAACAAAGTTATTTAGTGGGTAGAATACTGTAACCGTAGCCATGAATTGTGCCTTTGAGCCCAAGAGGCAGGCTGTTGGTCACTCATGTGTCTATGATTTGACTATAGAAAAGTTGCTGTTCTTTCTTACCTTATCCACATTTGCTCTAGTTTTGGCAGAAGTCTCTACATACTGCACTCCCCACTCCTCTGCTTTAGTTCTGGCCTCCTCTACAGGCACCTGTCTGCGCTCTTCCAAGTCGGATTTGTTTCCCACCACGAGCAAAGGTATTTTGTCCTCTTCAGCCTTCACGCGCAGGATCTGTTCCCTAATGCATCAAGCATTAAAAATAAAATAGCTGAGTTAGCTGTATCACAGCTTCCTGTACTTGACAAAAATAAAACGCGCATCAGGAATAACTGAATGGCCTTCACAGTGCCAAAGGCTATGGGATGGTCTGATGCATGCATTAAATTTGGCACCCATTAAAGTGGTCACACTGCAGGCGCTGTACCAAGACAGCCCAATCACAGAAATAAGTTATAACTTACAGGAAAGCTATGTTTTGCTCCAATGGAGAGCCATTGCCATTTCCTCCAGCTCTGACTAAAAGAAAGCATCTACAGGCTAAGCAGTTCCCTCTGTTTAAGATACTTGCACCATAATTATTTTTTGATGAGTTCAAGAAAGAACAGCTATAAATAGGCAACTCACCTGGTACATATCAATTTGTCTTTATCTATACTACAGATGGAAGCAGTTTGATACTATTTTTTGCTTTCAATCTGAAGATCAGCAGGCTTTCCAAGAGAGGTCCGATAAGCTTTAAGCTGCGGAGTATTACCCCGCTCTACAGAAGCAGAAACTGGAGATGGTGCATGGAGACCACATTAAGTGAACTACACGAGGTCGTGCCACCAGAGAGGCAGAGCAAAAAACTGCTGTTACCTGGACTTAACCAGGCAAATATCAACTCTTTTCCTTGTTAAAAGACATTATGAAACAGGTTTGGAAGACTGTGTCTTTGAAGGCATCCACTGAAGTCAATTCAAGGGGAAAAAAAAACAAATAAGCAAACACCACCCGCACACACACAACCACCTTTGCTACCAATAAAAGAGAAATGATTAAGGTGATGCCATGCAGCTTAATTCTCAAGGATATTGTGCAAATATCCAGGAAGTCAGTTAAAGAAAAGAAAAACAAAAAACCACCACAAGTCCCTGCCAAACCAATTAAGACATATTGACAGCAGCATGCGTCAGCAGCAACATGCAGCCTGTTTATGTTCCAGCAGTCTCCAAGTGCAGTTTTCTCTTTTAGCCTGCTTTCCATATTGCTTCATCATGTGGCAAGAGAGGCCTTAAGAAGCAGCCACACATTTTCCAGGCAGCCTAGTCTACCAAGATTAGGTAGAGAAGCTGAAACAAGTAGCTGCTTGCACTTTTCCTTCCCTGACAGCAGATTGCATCTGCTGCCCTGTACACTGATGGTCACCTCACCTTGAGCATACATTATGCAAAAAATAAGCCATGCTACAATCAACTGAAGTCAAAAGACTCCAGTTTTGCCATCTTAGAGTCATGTAGACAGATGCCACGAGAGAAGAAACAGTAAACAAAGTGCAGATGCATGTATATTTGGAAGTCCTTCAAACAGCGGGTAGATTAGTAGTGGTCACATGTGAACCAGGTGAGAATGATCTGAAGTGTGGCAAAACCCACTTTCACACCCCACGAAGACAAAATACGTATGCTGTGGTGCATGAAGCAGTGTGAAAGTGGGTTTTGCTACACTTCAGATTGTTCTCACCTGGTTCACATGTAACAACTAGAACAGCACTTCTCAGCCCGGGTGCCTGGGGTAAAACCCTACGGTGCTGCCAGGCCCTTTGAAGTGGCACAGGAAGCACAAGGAGATGAGCAAATAAGAGGCAGGCTCAGGCCTCCGGTGAGGAGATCAAGCAGATATGGGCAGGCTCAGGCTCTCCCTGCCTGGCTGCTCCTCCACCTCCGGGAGGTTGCAAAGCCCTGTAATAATAAATTTAGGTTTTTTTTTTTAATGGGGCGCTGCTCAATTCCCAAGAGTAACAGAGGGGTGCCTAGCCTCCCAGTTTGCGGAGACTAAGAACCACTGAACAGGAAGATCCCTTTTTGAAAGGATTCCAGAACGCGCCCATGTCCACAGCCACAGATTAAATACACGGAGGAAGTTTGGCTTTTGAAACAAAGATGATATAACATCCAGTCACAGACAAGTTACTGGGAGTTTGTTGTGTGTCAGTGTTTTTCTATTTGGCTTGCGGGAACCAATTTAAAAAAAGGGAGGAAAGTGGTTGTTGACATGCAATTTAAACCAGGAGTGCTCAACCCCCAGAGGTCTGGAAATTGTGTGATGGGGGAGCACTGGCAGCTTTAATTGCCCTTGATAACATGGCCGTGTGCACCATATTGGACAAGTGTGAGGTCAGATCAGACTCGGACCAAACCTGCACTATCCATCCAGTCCACAGGGCCAGACGACTGGGCACCACCAATTTAAAAACATTTTTATCTAATAAGGGAGTGCAGGTAATGCACCTCATTGAGAACGTGGTGGGTCTTCACTAGAAACAAAGTGAAAATTATCCAAATTCCCATGACCAAAGATTAAATCACTCTTATTTACCAGGATCTGATAAGTTCAGAATCAAATAAAGGGAAATCTACTGACTCTTAACTGTCTATTAAAAATCTCTTTTCAAGCTCCCCTTTAAGTCCACTTCTGAGCCCCACAGTACAGCAGCCCTCTCTCTGGCTGACAGGAAGGTGGATGCACTGCCCTACGGGAGGGTGCCTTTGATACTTCCCCTCTAAGGAGTCGAAAAAATGTTTTAAAGGTCATTTTCAGTAGGTTTTTGCAAGCCAATTAAAATTCCATATTTAAAACACCTGTTTCTCCCCCACTCCTCCTACTTCCCTTCCAAAGAAAGCCTGAGGCGGAAGGAGAGGTTAAAAAGAAATAAAAATACAATTCTCACAAGATAAAGCTGTAAAATTATTTTACATGTTGTCAGCAAGCACCATCTTCTCACTGCTAACTGGATGCAAGGCTATTGAGCTAGTTTAGTAGTAGTTTACATTGGAGGAAGAAGGCACAAAAATACAAGTCAGTAGGATGGGAACATTTCTAAAAGGCGGATGCCTGCATTTTTGTTCAGAGTAGACTGTCTGCTCGCTTGAGATTTCTGAAAGTTTTAGATTACGTGACAGTTGGAACAAATCCTAACGTTGTATTTACTGTAGCAGTATACACACCGAATCCCCATTTCAGATGCGAGGGGAGGCAGAGGAAGAAAGGAAGATTTGTGGACAATGGAAGAGCCTTGGAGATGGACTGCCTTTTTTTTTACAGGTCATAGCATTATGAACTGTAATTAAGCCACCAGATTTGTAAGATCTAAGTGAAATCTAGACTCTCTCTGGTAGGCAATGACTGAAGTCCAAAGTAAGGAGGTATTATGTACGGAGCAGCTCCAACCCAAGGGCATAGCTCTAGAGAATGAACAAAGTGGCATGGAAGAAAAGCAGGAAACCAAAATATACATATGCTACCGTCAAGGCTTTTGAAAGTCAAATTCTGAAGCCCTTTGAGCAGTTAAGCAATTATACTTATACTTTTTTGTGGGATGATTTGGCTAAATTTGGACAGAATCGCGTTCCAGTCTGCCCTGCTACAACTCCCCGGTCACGTTCAAGCAAAATTCTTGCTTCCAGAAGATCATGTAAAGCTCTGTACATGAATCAGTCCTCATGCCCAGAGAGCACTCTACTGTTTGAGAGAAAATGGTTCGCACAGGCACTGCTGAAGGGGCTGCCAGCACACTAATCATTTGAAGTCCCTGGGCAAGAGGAAGGCTGTAGTCTAATTGTGTTTCAGATGCCCTTGACTTTCAGAAATCTGGAAACAGTTTAATGCCTCCTCCTCGGAGTATCGACTTTACTTTTTCCTCCAATTCCTGGGCCTTGGGGATCTAGTCCGGCACAGCTTTGAAATGATCCTGATCTATGATGGGTTAAAAGCTGCAGTGGTTATGCTAAAAAAAAGTTACTGCTATCAGCAAGTTTGTATAACAGAAAATTGCATGTTTGTTCAGGCCCTTGAGGTAGCTGAGGCAGATTCAGCAAATTCCAGGATTTGGAGACAGAGGAAGAGCACCACATGACAAAGGTACCCCTGATCAACCCAGATGTAAATGAGTACGTGATAATTTGAGGTCAGAAGTAGACATGTGATGCTAGGTCACACTCATATATGGATTAAGGTAACAGGCCACTTAGGCTCAGGCAGAGCTTTGACCTTCGGAGGGATCGGTTTACTTTTGCCTTACCACATCAGGTAGAAAGCGTTCTCCAAATCCAAGTACCCCCAGGAAGTTGGTTGTCAAGAATGACAACCAGGTGAAGTCTTGCAGGCTGGCTCTTAATCTCAAATTCATTCTGATGAGTCAAGTCTGCCGTGTTGGATTGCCCTGTGATAAGCATCACCAGGACAGACAGGTTTTTCTTTTGCCTGTGCCACTAACAATCTTACTTTTGCCCTGATAATGCTCTCTGCCTTCATTCTCACTCTAAGGCTACCACCTTAATTCGCTCTGGAGCAAAGTGGGCACCAGCTCCTCCAGCCTTGAAAGCTATATGGTGTTTTAGAAAAGTTCCCCGTGGGAGCTACCATTACAGGTTGTTGGGTTTTTCGTCACATGCAGTTGGCCAAAGGAAGCCTTCAGTTGCACTTCCTACTGAGTGCAGAGCCGCAGGTGCGTATATAAGCCAAGTCTAGGGAACCAGGCTCAGTACCACCGGCTTCAGGAATTATGTAATGAGGGTCTGCACAAATGATTAAAGATGGCCTGCATTTAGCCCTTTTGCCTTGTCCAGAGGCATTATGTTCCTCCGTACATCACTTGTGCCACGTGTAGCAGTTCAACAGTTCCATCATCCTAGATGAACAGCACAATCTCCAGAAACACTATAGCCTATCATAGTGGCAGGCAACCTTAGTTTAAATCTAATGGTCTTTTGCTTCATTTCCCTGCTGCTTCAACCAGGTCTCAGCAAATAAGTTCAGAAGCCACACCAAGAGGCAGGCTATGTTGCAGTCAAACTACAAATGTGTTACATGCATGTGCTCTACCAGTCAAGAGTGCTACTTTGAAGCCCATTCATTATACAAGCAATGAGAGGAGACCTGGGGACAAGCAAGTAGATAGCTACATTAAGTAGGACCAAACAGGATGCAACCTACTTCTACACTGTAGACAGTGGTAGTCAACTGCTAGGAGAATGAAACTAGCATAGAAATAGGAAGAACTCCCTATTCACTTCTATCTAGGGTAGGCAAGAGATTAAAAGTGGTGTTCAAACTTTTCATGCACATAAGCAAGTTATATCATGGTTGACCTTCCTGAAGAAGGGACTTCACTTGCAACGAGTCTCAGGTACCATAGTTTGAGAAACAGCCTGGCACTAGACCCAACCCTGAACTCCAGTGGAGCTTTTGTACACAGCTACAGCATCTGCGTATAGACACGTGACAGAGCAGCTAGTAGTCCAGTTTTCTGTTCTATCAGGTAGCCAGCAGACACCCTGCAGCTGAAGTAGTGGAGACAGATAGGACTAAACAAATCTGTTATGGCATATGCTAGTTGTGCAAATCTAGCTAAAATCTAGGCTAGCCTAGATGAAAAGATATATGTTTTCAAGCCACAAAACTAGATTAGAGAATACTTAAGATTAGATTTGCACTGTCCCAATGCAAGCAGAAGTTAGATACACAAACTCAGCTGAGAATCGTTTAACAATTCATGCAAGAGTTAACAAAATTTAGTACCCACGGCACTTTTGCCTATTAGTAATCCATCAGAAGCAGCTATTCATTTTGCCAATCAAACCTGCTCCTCCTAGGAAAAGGACATGAAAATGAAAGGGATTGAAGCACTCCATTTTTCTCCATCCCACTAGATAGTAGGTGCTTACCGGAACTCTGCTGTTGCTGTAAAGGATTCATGCTCCGTTATGGAGAACACTAGCAGAAACCCCTCCCCGCTGCGGAAGTAGTTGTCTCGAATGGCTGCATAGTCCTCCTGTCCTGCTGTGTCCAGTATGTCTATCTGGACCTCTTCACCATCCAGAACCACTTTCTTCCTGTAACTGTCAGCCTTTGTGGGTTCATAGTCTTCCACAAACTAAGGGGCATAAGAAGGGAGTTAGTTCACAGCACCTCCAACTTTGCCAGATGTGGCACTCACCTCAGCCTATTCCTCTCCATTTTCATAATGATTAAAATAGCTTTTGCAGGCCTTTTTTTTTTTTGGATCACTATCATCTATTTAAGGCCATTTTTTGGTTCTAGTGTTTTAAGGGGAATTAGCAGATTGAAGGTCATGTCTCTGATCCAGGCCAGAGTCCACACATCAGAAGCAGCTCATGCTACATGGCATTTGTTACTCTGAGTTTATTTCAAGTTCAGCAAAATATGGGTTGTGCATTTCATCAAAGTTATGTCAACTTAGGCCAAATGAACTGACTTGGGTATAACTCCCCTGACTCTTAAGGCCTTAATAGTTACTATAGTAACTCTTACGTAGGAACACACCACAGCTCTGTTCAGAACCTGATGCAGGTGTAGAAAACAGCAGCTCAGCTATTAAGTGATAGCATACATCATGAGCACACAGCTGTTCTCTAAATCTGCATTAGCTGAATATGGTTTCTAAATGAATTTTAGAAGATGCAGGTGCTAAAAAGTTATGGCTTGGGAGATTCAGGTATCCAGGCTTAGACTGCCACTTGTCTAGATGAATCTTTGCTAAGGCTGTCAGGTGGACTCTGCGTCTGAGGGCTGACAAGTGCTTCCCTAGAAAAAGAACCATTTTCAAATGTGTTCCCTGAACTCAGTACAAAGTAGGGGTGTTTTTATCGTTAGGGCAGGACGATCTCTAGGACACAGAGGTGGCTAAAGGTGTAGGCAATGAAGCTCTGGCTGGGGCGTATCCTGTATGCAGATTTTATGATGGAATGACTTGCCACAATAAGACTGCCAGTCAGAGAGCCCAGAGCCAGGCGTTAGTTTAATTGACAGTTAGGGGATTTTTTTTATTTTTTTTTTGGGGGGGGGGGGGGGGGGGAGGGGGGGAGGAGAAGGACAACGGGGACAGGACACACACAAAGGAAGCTGCAATTCCCTACTCCCCGAAAATCCTCTGAAATTCTGAGCATCCCTTGTGAAGACTACGACTCCCTAGTATGTTAGCAGTAGCCACTAAAGTCCTAGAGACCCACTGACAAGATATCCTTCTGCCTTCATTGAAGGCAAGCTTAACCCTTATCTGCTGACAGTGGGACATTATATAAACCATTATATTCTGGTACTGCACTGTTTCCTCATCAACATCTAGCTCAGGTCAAGAGTGCTTACTTGATCAAGTTAGTACAGCTCAGCTGTAATATCTTGACATCCTAAGACTACTCACTCTTGCAATGTTGAGAGTCAAGTGGTTGTTAAAATAGCCTGCATGAGAGTGACTAAAGTTTTCTCATTAGAGAAATTCTGATGCTTCCTACCAAAAATAGGAAATACAGAACAGAGCAAGATGACAAGGTGTCCAGAAAAGTACCTCTCTGGAGATGCGTGCAGCCATTCCCCCATACCTTACCTCGTCATACATGAACTGAAGTGTGAGTGCCGACTTGCCCACACCTCCACTGCCAACCATGATTACTTTGTGGAGAGCAAGAGAACTCTGGTTCTTGTTCTTGCTGGCAGCCATTGTCCTGGTTCTCTACAGTTCTTGCGTGTCAGACACCTGACTGAAGAGCTGCAAGCAAGGAAGAAAAAAAACCAAAAAACCTCTTTCAGTCATATGAAGGAAGACTGTAGTCTTTCTACCCATTTACATAGTATAGCAGCCTCCCCTGGAGCAACAACTGAAACAACTGTCAGTTATTTCTGAAGCAATCCTAAAAAAGGCAAACTTCCCATGTATTTGCTATATTGGCAGGGCTGAGCTCCGTTGACATGTAGCACCGCAAGCATTTTGGCTTATCTATTAGCATTTTAGTGGTACTTGGTTGTCAAAAACTAATATAGGGTTGGTGCCATCCTACTGGCTCTTTCCAGGCTTTAAAGGGTTTTTTTGTTTTGTTGTTTTAATGCAATGAAGTTGCATCATTTTAAAATTGCTTGTTCAATTAGTTGCAAACCTACACAGGGACTACATGAGAACCCTATGGCAAAATGAAACTTCTGCTTCCTCCCTTAAAAGAGGAACAAAGACGATGCTTACAACAAAAAGCAAAATTTGGACTTTACACCATTATCTTTGTAGTCCTGCCAGTGATGGCCAGAGTAAATATTCTGTGACAACGGGGGCCGACTTTCTTTTGTGGCATGCCTGCCAAAAAGTTGGTCTCACACTCTGAATGCCACTCCCATCCCCTTTCCCTGCCCACCAGGCTTCTCTGCTTTCTGCTCCCTACCCTATGGTACCTGCCTCATCTGCCACTGGGTTTCCCACCCCCTCTCTGATCTGCCACTCCAATCTTGGCATGGGCCAAAAGTTCAGTTAGAGGAGTAAAGTGGAAGGAATCAGCCACAAAATTACACATTGGGTGCATCTACACATCGCTGTACAGCGACATTGTTACTACACCATGCTTTAGTACTTCCTTCTGGAAGTACTAAAACGCAGCACAGTAACTGCCCATACAGATGGTGCACATTTAAAATTTCCCTACATCAGTGCAGCAGCACACTATAAGCAGGGAGCATGCCACTACACTGATGTAGCTAATGATCGTGTGTAGACCCATGTGATCGCTATATCACTGTACTGCACCATACAGCAACATAGCACATTGCTATGTTGCTGTAGGGTGATGCATAGACAGAGCCATTGTGTAATGACTGAATGGGGTTATAATGTAAGTGTGTGGCTTACTTCTTATATGTGGCCAGGTCACTACTTGAGAGGCGATTAACCAGTTAATAGCATCTTAAGTGTAAGGTCTGTCAGGGGCCTTTGACACATTAAGTGGAGGACAAAAGTGTGGAGGAAAGCAAGCCAAATCAGGGGTGTGCAGCCCTCCCTGCAATGGACACAGGCTCCTTATATCTTAGCCTATAGTACATGGGACCACTTTGGGGCAGGGATGGGGAAATCCCTTTTTTGTGCACTAGACACTGTTTAATTAAAGGACTGACAGGAGGCCGAGCAGACAATGTCTACGCTCCAAGTGGCTCATCTCTTATAAATATGATACGGGGAAAACAGGAGAACTGTGCTGGAAAAAAAAAGATTTATTGAACAGTATCCAATAACTTGCAGCGTTATTTAGTACAATACTGAATTTCAACACCAGTACAGACTGTATAGCTAGTTTCTTACTGAAGGTGGACACGATGGTAAGTTTTCAATATAATAATTCATATGAAGTAGGTCTCAGACAGGTCCTTTTGGAGTAATTCCAGGAGTAAATCTGGATTCTGATTGGTTGTTCACATCAAACTTGTCTCATCACAAGTCAGGTTCAACAGTGTCACTGAAAGACAGGCTGACTTTGCGAGGGCAGGTACTATTTGAGGCCAAGTGTTACATTACAGACTGTACACCTAGGAACCCTTTCACCAACTCCACAACACAGTGACAGCTCTGAGCTTAAGCTGTTATTCAAGATGATGCCCGAGGGGTTTGTTAGGATCTTGACTTGCCCAAGTTAAATGATTTTTGTAGCTTCTTTTTTTTCCTTCCTTCTTTTTTTAAGAACAAATGCCAAGACACAGTATATGCTGCTCCAGTACAGAGCATGAGCTTTAGGAACCTCACACACTAAATCCTTCCCTTCTCAGGCATTAAGCTATTCACTCAGCTTTCTGATTTAACAACCCCCCCCCCCCCCAACCAAATAACAACAACACATGCACAAAACTAGATTCTTACAAGCTGAAAATGAGATAATCAAATCACAACTAATTTAACTTGGTCACAGATGCCTGCATGAATAATAAGAGGCTGTACCTATCATTAAAGACTTCCCATACTTGCCTCCGAAGAGCCTTATAGATGAGTGAAAATTTGCCTGGATAATTTAATCATCAGCACAATGGCAAATCAAAGGGGAATTGAGCCCCGTGTGTCAAAAAGCTAACTTTCCAAAAACCTGCTGGGGAGAAGGCAGATGATGAAGAATCTGCAACCTGTCCCTTGCATACTTCTCCCATACCAAATAGCCGATTAGTGTTGAAAACTTTGCCCCCTGCAATCAAAATGCATGTCACAAAGATAGCAGACAGTGTCATTTAAAAGGGGATTTTACAGCAAATGCCAAAGTGTGCTGAGAAGCAGCTTTTAGTAGACAGGATAAAAGGGAACCATTTCCTCCCATCCACCTGCCTCTTTTGTATATTAGTAAGCTTGAGAAGCCAGGCCAGGGCATAGTTTGTGCTTAAAAAAAGAAACCAAGCAAACCAACCAACTCACCCGCCCCTCTTCATTATTTGTTTGAAGTGCTGGGGGTATGGGGAAGGAGGGCACACATACACACACACTTTGAAATGAGTCTCATTTTGCAGGCAATTCTTGTGCGACTTCTTAAGTTGAAGCCATACACATGAAAGTATTTCAAGACTTTACAAGTATTAAGCCTCAGATGAAGCTAGCAACTATGAACTACATTGAGCTGCCACAGAAGTGCAGTTAGACAGTAGAAAAAGCCTTTTTGGTTTTCACAAAGAAAAACATAAACCATTCTCTCCTCAGTAAGTGAACTTAAAAGCACTTCTAAGCTGGTCTACCCCGTGCTCTTGGTTTTTGTGGACCAAGATAACACTAAGACTGTTTGGACAGGTAAAGGACTCTTAAAAGCATATCAACTACAAGCCCAAGTTCACTTTACTGGAAGTCTCAGGAAGACGACACGCAGGCTGTGTCCAGAGGAGTATGGACGTCTGGTTTCCCAGGGATAACTAGCGGCAGTGCACCTCGTGCCACTGCTAGTCGTCCCCAAGGAACGCTTGCATCATGTGCACTCTGGTACATGGCAGGTTACCGCAGGTGGGGTACGGGAGGCTAGAGCAAGCACTAGACTGGCTCCAGCAGCCTTACCTCGGGTCCTGGGGCTGCAGCAGCAACAATCCTGCTTCTTGGAGCCTGGCTGACAGCTGTGGTGTGGCTCTGGCTGGCCAGGCCCCAGTTTTGAGCAGCGCACGCTGCCCCCACGATATCCAGGGGTCAAAAAACAATACAAAAATGCACGCTGCTCCCTTGCAGCGCAGAGAACAGCTGAACGTGTGATATGTGGCACTACAGACATGTCTGCCGTACCACGTGCTGCACAGCCACGCTCATCTGGATGCGGCTGCACAGTCCAAGTTATACAGGGGCAAACTATTCTGACTCAGGATCTGCACACAGGGCAAAGGCATTGCAGGCTAGGCTCTTCCTGGTAGAGGGCTGGGCCAAACTGTGCTCGGGGTGGGTGGCGGTTACCCCAAAATTCACCCTAACCCCCCTCCCAGTGCCGCCACAGCCCACCCTGAGTACAGCCTGGCCCAGTCCCCTGCCAGGAAGAGCCCAACACTACCCCCGGCCCCAGCCCACAGCAGCATCCTGCCTTCGCCTCATGCACAGATCTGGGGGCATGTGCTCCCTGTGCCCTCCTGGGGTGCATGCAGCAGCAGAAGCACCCTCCCCTCCCCACCCAAGTCATGCAGCACCTGCCTCTACCCCAGCCCTACTCCCTCCCTCACTGGGGGGGGGCCTTGATCTCCTCCCCCCCCCAAACAGACTTACCACCCCAACGCTGGTCTCCACACTGCTAGGCTGCATGCTGGCAATCGGATTAGTATCAGCCGACATGACTCATTAAAAATATTGGCCATTAGTATCGGCCCCAAAAAAATCTCTATCAGTGCACCCCTAAAAAGAAGTTCAGGAATAAGAACTATTCAAATTAAAAAAAAAAAAAAAAAAAGTAGATGTGATGCAAGCACTGTGCTTTATGCAAAATTAACAGTGCTTATGTCTGGCATCTCCACGATCCCTTCCATGCAGTAGGCAAATGTGTATCCTCTGGATAATGATGTGCACATAAAGTCCACTCAGGTGCCTGATGAATCCAGTTGTGGCAGACGAGCCCAATTTGAGAGCAACACCGTTACAGGGTTCAGAGATCCATGTTTTGTCCAAGCTGAAGTCCAAGTTTACCATACGCTTTCTTCTTTCTTACTTTGCTTCCGTCCTCTGGACTGGAGCCGTTTCATGTTGTGCTGCACCCATGCCAGATGTTCCCTCCAGATTGGACTGGATTCTGTCTGCTCCTCAATTTTTTACGTTTATTCTGAACAACCTGGTAAAATTTTTGCACATACCATCAGAGGGCAACCCCACTTGCTAGAGCTCTCTCGCATTTTACTATACAAAATATTCTTGGATATACGAGTTCTCTTGGGGATACGTCAGAGAAGCCTGCTGGGCAGGGAAAGACAAAAAGGCCACACCGAGCCCCAGATGTTCAGTGCCTCAACGGTTGTAGTCTCTGCCAGAAAGCAACAGATTAAAGCTGCTGCTGACTGCCTCAACAAGGGCATGTCAGGGTGATGGTCCCTTAGTTTTCCCCCCACCACCACCCAAACAAAAAATTATTTTAAAACTAGGAATCTGGACATGCATTATCTATCAGCTTAACAGAAATACTTTGTTAAATTCTTCTAATACCTGGGTCTCCCATTCTAAGATATGGGATTTAACCCAGTAGCTTCAAGACACAGCAATTACCACCACAAAAAAAGCAGAATGTGGAACAGAAGGATCTTTCCACTACTAAAATACTTCATGATCCTATCCATTGTCCACATATTAATAGGAAGCTTTCAACCTTGTTTTGAGAGGTATACATACTTTTATACGTATGACATACAATTAGAATTAAACTGTACATATATAGGTTTACATGTATGTGTATATATTTATAATTTTATGTGTATGTGTACAAGTGCATGCTGCTGCATGGTCACTTCAAAGTAGTACTGCATCTGTTTGGGTACCCTCCATATCTATACCATTGTCAATTTTGATTTTTCTCCTTCATTTTAAAGTTACTCATTACTAACATTTTAAAGTTACTCGTTTCTTGGGTTTATAATGCTTGTTGTAATTATCCTCAAAGCATCTCAGTACTATTATGTACTCCAACCATGATTTGATTTCAAGTACTGCAACAGTGATAGAACCTTTGGGCTCAGGCTTAATTAACTTAAGGTACAGGGTCAAACCTTCATTCTGTTCAGTTATAATGAGGTGTCCATTTCCAAAATAATGCCTTGTGCGTCATGTTTCCTGGTAGGACACTCCTCCGAGGATAATGCTTAAGGCCTTATAGGTATTAGGCAATCCTAGATAGTGGGCACTAGAGGTGTACTGATATAAATAGGTTGTACATGATAGCGGTACTGATAAGAAAAAAAATTAATGTTATTGGCAATCGGCTTTTTTTGGCTGGCATAGCCAATAATGGCACCAATAAATGTTGCAACTTGGAGAAGCAGCATCTGGCCAGTAAGTCTGCTGGGGGGGGGGAACACGACACAACGACAGGTTGAGGCCTCCTACAGTGAGTGAGGAAGTAGGGCGGGGCTGTCTAGCCATGCCCACCATGGGTGTGTACAGTGGTGGGGAGCTGCCCCCTCTCCACCCCTGTGCCCCCCAAACAAAGCTGCCTGTGGGGTAGCCTTCACTGCCCTGGCAGGGCAGTGCCTGCCCCTGCCCCACTATTTCATCATGGAGGCTCTGATCTGCCCCGCCATGCCCCTTCCCTCTCCCCCCCCCTTCACCCCCCCCAGACTTACCAGCCAGACTGCTCTCCAAGCTGCCAGGCTGCATTCTTTAAATCAACTATCCAATCAGTATCAGCCAATAAGGCTGGTTTAAAAGTCAGCCATTGGCATTAGCCAAGAAAATCTTTATCGGTGTGCCCCTAGTGGGCACATCTATATGTTTATTAATGCGCTTTTGCTACTGCGCATTAAGTTTATTTAATACCTCACACAAGGGTAATAAATTCACATTAGGCTGACCTAATACTCAGTAGCAAGAGCACACTTTCTTTTTAGTGACACTTAATGTGTAGTAGCTTAATTTTACTGTGCATTAGCATATTAGCATGTTTTTTGATGTGACACTCTAACGCACAATAAAATAACCTACTGTGCATTAAAAAGCACACATGTAGACCTGCCCACTTACCCTTAGCTAGTTTCCTCCCTCCCCCCCTGCTCAATTTCAGCAAATGAGTAAGTATGAAAGCTCTCAGAGAATTGGCTTTAAAAGTCAACATCTTGCTCCTCACAACCTACAGCAGGGGCGGGCAATTATTTCAGCTGGAGGGCTGCTTACCAAGTTTTGGCAAGCTGTCGAGGGCCACATGAGTAGCACTGCCCCATGACAGGTGCCCTGCATTCCAGCCGCCATCTTGTGACTGGTTGTCCCAGCCCCATCCCCTGACCTTTGCCACCAGAAGTCTCTTTTCTTGCCCCCAGAAGTACTCCTTTCAGCAAGAGCTTTTTGCTATCTCAGAACCAGAAAATATACCAAACTATATTCTAAAATGCAAACATCAAATTAATGAATATTTTAGACTTCAAAAAATATTTTTGTCCTGGTTCACATGTCTTTGTGTAGTGTACATAGAGGTGATTGTATATAGTAGCTTAAAATTAAGTCTTACTCTTGTATGTTGTGGGAGTATAGATTTGTGGGAGGCAGATATACGTGGGGTGTGGGGGGGTCTATGTGTATGGCAGTGTGAGGGGGGCGTGGGCGCATATGTATGGTGGGGTATGTTCCATTCTGCAATTTGGAGTTTGGTACACATTGATGTCTTGGTGCATCTATAAAAATAACGTGAATCTTCCACGCCAGAGCATGGAGCCAGCCCATCCTGATGGCAGCCAACAGAACCGATTCGGTCATGGGGCATTTGAGGGTAAGCAGCTCTTTCCGTAGCTTTGCTGGTTCCCACAAGTCAACTAGCAAGTTATCAGAGACCACCTGTCAAAGTCTCCCAACCTAAACCAATTCCTCGCCTGCTCAAGGCAGGCAAAGTTCTTTGGGTAGATGCGATATCTTGCATTAGACCGACTGAGTAGTTGGAAAAAAGTTCTTAGCAAGCTTTTTCCTTCACAAGGGCTTTCACCAAGCAAAACCAGTTAATCTCAAATTCCTTTTCTCTGGATACCCAAGTAGTATATACTTACTGAACTGTTCTTAAAAAAAGAAGAAAACTGTGCATGAGGTGTTAGGGAAGTGTCCAACTGTGTTCTTAGAATCTGTTTTCAATGCCTTATTCTGCATCTGAGCAGAGCGGTCCCAGCCCTCTAACTGATGATTACTACAATACCTATGAGATTTTAGCAATTTGTACTCTGCATCAAGTGCTTCATTACATAGCTGTAATGGATCAACAGTTAGACAAGGCAAAACCCCAGCTCGGGGTCATGAAAGAGCTACTGTAAGTACAGAACATGCATTAGGATATGCACGTAATATCTGCCCTTGACAGAACAAGTTTAGAAAACAATTAATGAATTGACAACATAGACCCTTCTTTTGCCCAGCAGTTTCTGCAATTACACAGAACAATACTGTACAACCTCTCTTGCATAATTTCATTCAAAAATATTTAGTTTTCTCCAGTAAACTGAAGAGGAGGTCAACATTATATTCCTAGACTTCCAGAAGGCCTTTGATCTGGTATCTCATGATGTTCTCACAGGAAAACTGGAAGATTGCAGGCTTAACTGCAGCTAAGTGGGTAGAAAGCTGGCTGCGGGGTAGGACCCAGAGAGTCCTAATGAACGAATCTCTCATCCTGGCGATAAGTGGCCAGTGGTGCCCCTCACATGTGGGTGCTTCGTCTGGTGTTTTTCAACATCTTTATCAATGATTTGGATGTGGGGGTGAAGAGCTCACTGGCCAAGTTCACAGATGACATCAACTTATGGGGGAGCGTGGTCACACTGGAAGATAGGCTACAGATATGGGTGGACTGAAACCAAATGAAGTTCAACATTGAGAAATGTAAAGTGCTCCATCTGGGAACAAGCAACCCCCAACATATTTACAGGCTCGGTGGCGGCAAACTGACCAGCACCACAACTGAAAGGGACCTGGGGGTAATAAGAGACCACAGTATGAATATGAGCTGGCAGTGAGATGCTGTAGCCAACAGGGCAAACAATACCCTGGCATGCATCAACCGACGCAGCTCCAGCAGAACCAAGGAAGTGATTCTTCCACTCTACTCAGCACTGGTGAGACCGCAGCTGGAGTACTGCGCCCATTTCTGGGCTCTGTGTTTTAACAAAAATGTGGAAAAGCTTGGAAGAGTCCAGAGAAGAGGCACCCATATGATCAGAGACTTGCAAGGCAAGCCATAAGAGGAAAGGCTGAGGGACTTAGGTATCTTCAGCCTAAAAAAAAAAACAGAAGGCTGAGAGGGGACTTGGTAGCAGCTTACCACTACATCAAGGGAATACATCAAGGGCTCGGCAAACAACTGCTCACCAGGCACCCTTGGGGAAAAACCAGGAGTAATGGCCACAAACTCCTGGAAGACCGTTTCAGGCTCAACATAAGGAAAAACTTCTTCACAGTCATGGTGTCCAGACTGTGGAATAAGTCCCCCCCAGAGGTTGTGCAATCATCCACTCTGGAAATCTTCAAGAAGAGACTGGATGGTCACCTTGCTAGGGTCACCTGACTCCAGCTGTCTTTCCTGCCTGGTGCAGGGGGGGGCTAGACCCAATCATCTCGTGAGGTTGCTTCCAGCTCCTTACAATCTATGGATCTGTTAAAAAAGCAGAGCACATAGAAAAGAATGCTAGCTTGACTATCCTGAACAGCCCAGCTTTCCTTAGAAAGGTGTGATGAAATGCCAGTAACAGTCACTTTCCAATCAAGCATACCATTATAGTTTAGCTGAGCATACAGCTGACAGCATTAGGTACCAACTACAGGGAGACATTAATAATAACTGAAGGTGGGTGTTAAAATACTTCATTATACAAAACACTCATGTGTGTCACTAAGTCATGAGCAGCTTTAAAAGATCAACCGGACAGGCAAGTTGACACAACGCCTTGTTAAACTGCAGTCGTAAAGCACCCAGAAGGGATTTTTATCTGGGCATAAACAATGTTTCAGCAATTAGGATTTCACCAGCACAGCTTGCTCGTCATTTTACAGGTTTTGATGAGCCATTCTAAATTGCTCTTTGATCAACCTGAATCAGAGTGCAAGGTTCTGAGTACATATTTGCAAAACAGATGCATGTACAAAAAGATGCATTTGAAGACTGCTTCAAGACTAAATTTATGTGATCTAGAGATTACATAGTTCATAAAACACTGCACGCAGTGAAAGCAGAAACAATTACATTTACCTCGGTTAAAACTACTTGCTTAACAGGGCAGGTCAACAGCAGAACTGGAAATAAAACCCAGGCTCCAACAGCATTTTCTTGAGGATTAGCCCACATTGCTCTAGAATCAGTGTTGAGGCACACATGTATTAGATGCATACAGACTCATTTAAGTTTGATCTGAGCCAATTTTCAGTCAAAATGAGGAAAAAAATATTGTGAGTAGTAGAAGAGATCTGGGTGGTCTATTAGCTTGCTGACATGCAACTGCATGCTGTCATCTAAGTATTGTACAGTATTTAGCAACACTGCCTTTGCTCTCTGTAGTCAACCTATAAAAAAAAAAATAGTCTAATTCAATAGCATCAGATGTTAATAGGAATTTGTTTAAATTCTTGATCAAATGGCCATTCAGATCAAAGTCTGAAGAACCATCAAAGCCTAGGTCAATTTTTACAAGACCTAGTATCCTATGATAAGGGGTGCCATTTATTATATTTGAGATCTTGTCAGAGACATCAAGTGTTTGTTTAGGAATTGCCCGTTTTATGAGTCCACAAAAGCAATTCTCATTAGCATTCTCCAACCTCTCCTGTTTCAAAAGAGAGGAGAAAATTTAACAGATGTAGAAGTATTGTAGAGACAAGGATATTTATGGAAACATTTCATTAAAATACAAAAGTTTGGCAGAATGACAGTATGATCCAGCCCTTTAAGTGGGCTTAGTTCTTTCCAGCCCTTTGAACAGTAAAGCTTAGCTTTGAGACTTAGTCTTATTCCTTCTCTCTTCCTTGCTCTATTGAATATGGCATCCCCAAAACAGTTTGAATAGGGAAAAGAGAAGAATTCACTATCTTATCCCAACTTCCCCTTGCCAGGTCCTGCAGCATTTAAAACCAATGTGAGAAGGGGATAAGGAATAGTTTCCATGCCCTAATACCGCAAGCTTGTGGAAGAGTAATCCTTGCTAAAAGTGCTATCCATAATCAAAAGCTGAAGCACCAACAACTCCACTGCAGTCGGGCTGGAAGGGGCGAGGTCTTTCAGTGCCACATCCAAGCAGACATTTAACATGCTTTGTGCTGGAAACTTGGATCTCTCTTCTGTAACTGATGTAGCCAGCATCAATTTTAATACAGGCACCAACAGAGAGACCAAGGGAGGCGGTCAGTGGTGAGCAGTGTAAAAATCCCATACTATGACTACCAGGAACAGTTCCCATTTCTGCTCTAAGAAGAGTTACAACCCGAAGTGGGGAAGTCATGTCCGACACCGAGGTGGGTACACTTTACGCTGAAAAGCCAAGCCCAGGAATGGAGAGCATACCAAGCTATTGCAGAACTAGTTATGAGATCAATCCATGACCCACAATGCTTCTCAGCACTGCTGGGTACCAGTATGCATTCTGAAATATTAATGTGAACATAACTATTGAGTAACCAACCAAAAAGTTATTGTGGTGCAGTTTAAGAGTTACTTTTGCAGATGTCTTGCTTTTTTGTGCAAAAAACGTAAATAAGTAGAAACACTTCCTCATAAGCACATTTAGCGAGAACTCTGAGGGCATGTGCCTTAAAACTCACTGTTCTGCTAAGAGACATCAGGGGAGGTCATATGCCCTGGCTATTTCTAGAAGCTTTTTGGCCTCTTGTTGCCTTTTTGTCCTCCCCTACTCCCTCCATCCTTTATGTGCACATGTGGCACTGACCAGCTAACAGCTTTTACCTTAGGAGTGAATCAAAATAATGCTTTCAGACACCAATGTGCATCATTTCACAGCATTCAGCGACATATTCATCTGAACACTTGGAACAATACACATTACTCAACGTGCAGCCCTGATTTTTAGGCCTAAACATCTAGTAGAGCTCGTGCCTGCTGTACTTTTACGCTACTGCTCCCACATGCCCCCCCATAAGCCGTAAGAGATAACTATGTCCACCATTAAAATGATTTTCAATACTTTTTGTTAAAATGTTTGTGGCAGCAACCAAGATCAGCCGCTTAGATTTAGCTTCAGTAACTTTTAAGGTATCTGGCATCTCTTCTGTCACTTTGGGAATCAGTTAGACTGGATAAAATTTGTTTTATGGGAATGCTTCTGTCTAAAGACAGACTTGTCAATATATCCTTTGGAATACCTACTGAAAACTTCTGTCATGGAATAACTACTTACTAAATTATGGGCTTCCACTGCTAAAGTAAAACCAAAAGGTGACTAGAAATCAGTTTTCACAATAAGTGTGTAACAAGATATATTGGGGTTAGTATACATCACAATTTAAGCATGTGTATTTGAGAAAGCAAATATTAATAGCTCCAGAAGATATTATACTATAAATCAAATACTGGGTGTAGGTGGACGGCAGTGGCAAGGGAGAAGACATGCACTTATTTTCACCAGCACTATTTCAGAGCTCTTAACAGTTACATTTTCTCTTTCCATGTTTTTGGGGTTTTTTTAAATATTAAAGAAAGTGTGCCCAATACAGAGAAAAAGAGCACTAAGACTATACACTAGATTTCCAGCATACTTTATATGGATTTTGTTTTGAGGTTAAGCAACTGGCACATTTTAGGCTAGCAAAAGTGAAAGGCAGAGGCTCTATCGGAGAACTGAAAGTAGTCTTTTCTGGACTACCTTTTAAAAGACATCTTTTAGAGCAGTATGAGATTTTGTCTAAAGGCTTATTGCAGTACTGGAGTGCTAGTGCATCCCTACCAATAGTACAACAATGCATGTGTTCATGGCACTTTGTTCAAGATTTCACAGCTGCTGTATTTCCTCTTTGAAATCATACCTCAAATTATAATCCATAGCTATCAAACAAGCCATTTTCTGCCTTTCTAGCAGTAATGCAAAGACATGCTGGATGCCCCAGAAGAGATTTAGGCTTTGGAAGAAAGCTACTAGTACGTACCAAACCTAAAAGAACTGCTTCAAACTTTGCTTGTCCAGGCCAATTTTAAATATATTTATTATACTTAAAGTCAAGAAGCGTTTCAATTTATCCATGCCTCAGGGACCAGTTTTCTTTCTGGTAATTTGAAGTTATGTAGCTAAAGGGCAGCAAAAATCATGGAATAAAGACACCAAGTAAAATTCTACTTTGTTTGTTCGCACATATAGCCCAAAGGGTGAAGCGTCCCGTCAACTGTATTAATCAAGTGAACACTATGAGGCCTAAGTTTTATCATCATACACCTGGGTCTTTTAGCCAATTCAGTCTCTACACAACATAGCCCACTAAAGCTTTTAAACCACTCATACAAGCTTGGAAACAGTCACTGTCAAGCAGCCTTAGTTTTAAAAGTAGCAGAGATGAAAAACCAGATCAAGTGTAACAGCTTGGAACAGAAAAGGGAAGCAAAGTAACACCCTGCAAATAACATTATGCAAGCTTAGGGATATGTTCAGGAGGATGCATTTCTGGCACTAAGGATGCACACTGAGCAAAAGCATTTGACAGCATAATAAGCAAGAATCAGTCAACTTGTCAAAGGCCTGTTGTCAAGGGTAACTAGACCCAGGAGAATTCCTCACTAAGATCCAGCTTTGGATAAGTAAGCCAAGAAACAAAAATTCAGTATAGTGGGGAGGAGTCTCCTGCCAAAGAAGCCAGCATTTAAGTGGAGAAAGGACATCTGTCCCATCCATTACTTGTTAGGGTTTCCAGTGAGTCAAAAAAAGCAGCTTTATCTTTTATTTCAGGGGGCTACGGCCACTAGATTGTGAAATCTTGCTTACTTAAGTGATTGTGCTAAACCAAATTCGACACTGACTGACATTCCTCAAGACTCTGCTGGAGTCCATCCTTTACAGCATTTTCCCTGGAGGTGGCACATTTCATGTTATTACTTTACTTGACAGCTTAGTCCATCCTTCAATTAGGTCTACAACTTGAAGGGAGGTGGGGAAACAAGTAGAAAGGGTGTGTGTGTGTGTGTGTGTGTGTGTGTGTGTGTGTGTGTGTGTTTAAAGGAGAACAGTTAAGCCATTTCCTGCTATAGGTCTACAACTTGAAGGGAGGTGGGGAAACAAATAGAAGTTGTGCGTGCGTTTAAAGGAGAACAGTTAAGCCATTTCCTGCTATCACCATCCTTTGAGTCTTCAGGTGCAAGTTCCTCCCTAAAAATGGGTCATTATAGAACTAGTGTACAAGCCAGACATACATAGTGTTGCGCCATATTATTTGGATGAATATCTGTTTGCAGACTAGCGTACTTAGTCTGCATTAGGCCACAGGAACATTGTTTAAATTCACTACCAGCTGAGGATCAAACACTCAAGTAATTCTGCCAGTTGAGGCACATTTCCTTGAAATAAGTCAACTGTACATACAGTATAAGCATTTCCAACATTTAAATGCTAAATCTGTAACTTAAGAATTGATCAAATGAAAACACATTGGTGATATTAAGTATCCTGTAACCTGAAGTTCAATTGAAATATGCATTAAAAAAACTGAACAAGAAAATAGATGCATGCACAGTGGCTCATGCATTTGAAATGCAATCAGGTTAACAAGTTAGCATACCATTTAATTTGCAAAGAGCTTCTATAGCTAGCCTATTTTATATAAAAGTCAGCTGTACCTCAATCAGACCCATGAAAATGGGAGGCCTTTGGCACGTGTGCCACAAGTTAGACCTGCACCCTCCCCGAGTGCCAGTCAGATCCCCTTCATCTGACCCATCTGCCACTACACTGCCCATCTTCTTGGGCTGTTGCATGCCACACACACAGGTTGCCTGTGCCATTCGCAGCACAGGTTGGTTGCCTCTGCTTTAGTTGGTCAGAAGTTGCAATCATTAGAGAAATTACTAGATACAACTGAGAAGACCAGACTTTTTCTAATCAGTCTGAGTGAGTCAACACCTTTAACTAGCTCTCTGACTCTGCATTTCAATTTTAAAAATTAATTAGTTTTATTACGTTTAAATGTAAAAGCCAAAGATGTAAACATTAAGCTACATATCACCACAACCCAAGTTCTTCCAAAAAAGAATTTGGAAAATGATCAAAGTCTGTTAGTTATTACATTTAAATGCAAAAAACAAGTATGTAAACATTAAGCTACACACCTCCTCAAATCAAGTGCTTCTGAAAAAGGATTTGGAAAATGATCAAAGGCTCTTGTTAACTATGCTGGTCTACAGATTTTTATCACAGCACAGCACTTCCCACTCTTCCCCCCCATCCCCACAGAAATTTTACTTCAGGCAATTATGTTTCCATTAACTATACTTAATCTAGAAATATTGTAACTCCCCTCCAAATTGTAATTTTAGAGGGCAAAGTGAGTCAAATCAAAGGAAGAAGAGGTGGGTTGCTTGTTTTCAGGGTTTTTTGTTTTGTTCTTTTTAAAACCAGGGTCTTGGTTATCCATTTTATCATGACCCAATAATGTTGGAAAGGAAGCCTTTGTAGACAATCATCCCTAAACCTGCACTGACTGATAATCCAGAGGCTTTCAATGAAATCTTGCCACTTGGTCAAGCTGCAAACATCACAGAAGTCAGCAGGATACTTCAGTTTTTCAAATCCCCTCATAAATAATTAGGGATTAAATAAGAACTGCAGGAGACTATTACAAAGCTTTTCTTAGGCAAGCTTCACGAAGCTCACAGATTGACATGCAATGGAACATGTGTGCCAGATGAGAAGCAGGAGGCCAGTCCATGGGCTCGATCAGGCCTTCAGACCCCTTCCCCCTCTCACCCCAACATATGAGATTCAGCAGCCACTCCAGATGGTCTGGGACCAGTGCTGTGGCACCCAGGTGGCCAAAGCAGACACCACACGCTGCTCCAGCAGCCCCCTGACTGCACTGTACATGGCGCCTGCTCTGGCCCATCTGGGACTCATGCTGCACAAGGTGTCTGGAAGCACCATATGTAGCACAGATGCTAGACCAGCAGTGCACAGTGTGCCTCCCAGGGCAGGTGCCACATCTGGCACACTCTGGCCAGGGCAGCCAATATGTGCAACAGGGCTGTCACTCCAGCTGCACTTTCACACACTGCACAGGCAATGCAGGTCCCAGATTGGCTGGAGTCGCTGCCAAATCAGGTATGCTAAGGGAGCAAGCTTGGGGGGGTGGTCCCTGGGCCAAGCCCATGGGCTGGCCCTGCACCATGACCCACCATGGGTATATATCAGACCAAGGGACAGCACAGAGCCTGAATGGCAGGGCTCTGAGGGCCAAATCTTGCCTGCAGGCTGCCTGTTTCAAACCCCTGAAATGGAAGGATACAGGTGGGAAGGGTCTGAAATATGATTCACCTCTACTTTTGACAAAAGCCAAGAGACACAGACTGCCATTAAAACAAATCTGTTAACTTCATGATTAAGGATTAACAGTCTGCTGCCCAGCATCACACCTAATGATCAAACAATTTAGAAGCACTGCCTTGAAACTCTTAGCACCAAGTTAGAGAATACCATTTCCAACCCACCATGAATTGGTGCTTTAATAAGAGCCTTCTGAATTTGTATTAAAAGCCTAATTAACACTCTGCCCCTTCCTCTGCCTTCCTGCTCCCGCACACCCACACATGAAAATGAAGGCACAGCTTTCCTATTAAAACATTAAAAGAGAAAGCTTCAGATTATATGAGCAAGGAACTGAAATGCAAGCATTTTCATGAATCAGACAAAAGGAGTAGGGGAGAATTCTTTAGGTTAATACTTATGAAAACTTATTATCAACAATTCAATGAACAAAGATAGTCTCTACTTTAAGAGTTAGTAGGAAACCTGATTTTAAACTATTTCGAGGAAGGATAGATGTTTCTAGAGATCGACAGCTGTGAAAGGCCACCTAAGAGTGCTTGTCAAAAGCAATCCACATAGTTAGTTAAATATTATCTAAATTACCGCAATCTAATAGCAGTATAGTAGCTTTCATATAACAAGCTCATAGCACACTTTTCAGTGGCAGATGCCAAGAATGGGATACACCTGGAAAGTAAACTACCGTGTGAATGCAGGATGAAACCCTGACCTGGAAGCAAGCATCCCACATTCACATGGTAGTTTACTTTCCAGGTGTATCCCATTCTTGGCATCTGCCACTGAAAAGCTTCCGGGTCAGGGTTGAAGCAGCCAAGTTAGATGTATTAAAAAGCTCAAATTGTTGCAGCTTCCCATGATCCATCTTATGAAAAATCTCAGTCCCAAGAAATCAAGGTCAAAACTATTCAGGCACTAAACACACAGAACTGCCAAAGATTAGTATGAAACCAGTGCTTTAAAAACCCCACCAACCCCTCCAAAAAGTGCCATGCCCCCATAAGTCATTCATCTTCTTCCATCCCCTTCTTGCATCCCCCTTCATACTTCTGCACAACTTCATTTCCACCCTTATTTGATTTTGCTCCATGTATGAAACTTATCTACAAAGGCTTTCCTTTTTCCACCACTATTTATACCATCTATTGCAATGTAAAAGGTGTAAAAAAAAAAAAAAAAATAAATAAAAAAATAAAAAAAAAATGCAGGTCTCAAGAGCTCACATCCAGCAAATTTCAAATTAAATTCCAGCTCATAACCTGCTTTTCATGAAGCATGTCAATACCAGCATTGTGAAAAGCCACTCAGAAATTCCATCATTCACCACAAAGTGATTTACTGAGCTCTTGGGGCTCAAACAAGTTTACAAGTCTTGCCTAGTTAAGCTTCACAATACCCTTATGGAAGATATTCCTATTTTAATAACATAGGTAAAATGCCAGAGGACATCAGAGCTAGGATCAGAACCATGTTTCCCTTCACCCATAACTGGGGAGGGGTGGGGAATTTGACTGGGTATAATATTTCCACTGTTCTGCTTATCTGGTTTTGGCTGCAAGACAGGTGAAAAACCATCCTATGAATTGCTCAAGTGCACTGGGTTTAGTTTATATTTCACCCTAATTTGAAAGGATGGGTCTTTCTGCAAATACAAGAATCAACACTTAATACACTGTGTATTATGTGAAGTTTAACACATGCATGAAGTCCTCTATAAAAAAAAAAAAGTCACCAAGTCATAGCAGTAAGGAGCAGAACACAAGAGCCCCCAACAAACTGAACCCCTGCACCAGTGTTAAAGAGTTTACTTACAGCAATTTGCCAAAACAGAGGCCTGGCTAGTCACGTTACACCCCATGCAGTATTTTTAGTAGCAAACAACTAAAAGTAAAATCAATATTTCTATTCCAATTGAAGCTTTTAAGAGCCTGTACAAGTGCGTCCCTGTAGTTTGCATGCTAATGGATGAAAAAAAAAAATGTGAAGTCAAGTAATGCCTAAAGGGGCAGAGGGGATAGGGAGAAAAATGACCCATTTTCATTCAGAAGAAATACTTAGTTGACAAAAATTGAAGAAATGGAAGCCAAATTGCTTACATTATTTTAGTTTAAGAAATCTAAGGTAATAGTTGAGCCTAGTCAAAGAGTTATCAGACACCTACTAAAAGTTTTAATATTAAAAGACAGGCACCTTTTGCTACAGAAATTTGTTCCAAGAGCTGTGCTGGTGTTAAAGATCCCATTTACAGGGAAGCAACAGATTAAAGATGCAGAACAACACATTTTTGGGGGGGAAACGATAGATTAAATGATGCAGAACAATGCATTTTTGGGGGAAATAACAGATTAAAGATGCATAACGATGCATGGGGGGGGGAAGTGATAGATTAAAAGATGCAGAATGATGCATTTTTTTCGGAAATACATTAAAGATACAGAACGATGCATTTTTTTCGGAAATACATTAAAGATACAGAACGATGCATTTTTTTCGGAAATACATTAAAGATGGAAAACGACGCGTGTTTTTTGGGGGGAGGGATAGATTAAAAGATACAGAATGGTGCATTTTTGTGGGGGGAAATGCTAGATTCAAAGATGCAGAGCGATGCATTTTGTTTTTTGTCAGCGTCGACCACCTCCCCCCACAACACGGCGAGGCGCACGCCACTCCTTTCCGTGGCCGCCCGCAGCCTCTGGCTATCATCCCTCCACTCCTCGGGGGGGCAGGGAGCCCGCTCCCAGAGCTGCCTGCGGTGGCACCCACAAAAAGCCACCGACGCCGCGAAAGCGAGAAGTCTCGTGGACTTTGGCACGGACGCGTCGCTCCAAATCTGTCACGGAGGACACGCTTTCAAGAGTGAGCGCTCCATGTCGGGACGGGTCGGTCTAATGATGACACCCCCCACTATCCCCATCCCCATCCCCCGCCCTCCAGCCCCTCAGCACCTGGGGGGAGGGGCAGCCCACATGGGGGGGAGGCAGTACTCACCTCACCACGGATGCAGCCCCCTAGGGGGGGGCAGGGCGGGGACTTGACCTGAGGTGACCCCCACACACACACAGCCCCGCCCACCGCCTCGTTGTGAGGACCCCCCCCCCCTCACAGGGAGAAACCAAGTGTGGTGGGGGGGAGGGGGAGGGAGCAGGACACCCCCACGCCGATACCTGAGGAGGCGACACGCGCGGATCCCGCCGCCGCCCGCAGCGCGCTCATTGGGACCGGGCAGCGCCCGCCCCGCCCCCCCGCTTCCGCGTCACGTGGCCCGGCTGGCCAATGGGCGCGCGGCTCCCGGAGCGCGGGGGGCGGGGTGGCGGGAAGGGCGGCGCGGGGGGTCCGGTCGGTCCGAGACGTGTGAAATGTTGAATGGGGCGGTGGGCGGCCAGAGACGTGTTACGGGGTGAAATCGATCCTAGGGCCTTCATTCACGTAACTGTTAATTGTTGAATTCAGTGACAATGACTATTAAATGTTGAATCCAACGATAGGGCATTCATTCAAATGCATATTAAAGGTTGAATCCAGTGACAATAACTATTAAATGTTGAATCTGACGATAGGACGTTCATTCAAATACATATTAAATATTGAATCTGATGATAAGGCATTCAAATAAATATTAAAGGTTGAATCCTGTGACAAAACTTATTAAATGTTGAATCTGACGATACGGCGTTCATTCAAATAACTGTTAATGGTTGAATCCAGTGACAATAACTATTAAATGTTGAATCTGACGATAGGACGTTCATTCAAATACATATTAAATATTGAATCTGATGATAAGGCATTCAAATAAATATTAAAGGTTGAATCCTGTGACAATAGCTATTAAATGTTGAATCCGGCGATACGGCATTCATTCAAATTACTGTTAATTGCTGACTCCAGTGACAATAACTATTAAATGTTGAATTTGATGATAGGACGTTCATTCTAATAACTATTAAAGGTTGAATCCTGTGACAATAACTATTACGTGTTGAATCCGGCGATAGGGCGTTCGTTCGGAGACATATGAGAGGTTGACTCCGAGGTATGCAGGAGATGGCCAGCGGGTTTTTTAGAAATGTAGTAGTCATGCACATTTGCCTTCCCGAGGTCAAGTCTAATCCATCGTGGGATGAAATGTCCCGGAATAGGTTTGCGCAGAGTCGGCGACCCTAATCTGCCTCCACTGTGCAGCTGCACCGGGGTGGATAATACGTGTCCTTCCAGCCTTGCTTTTCCATGCAGCCCGTTCCCCGTTAACGGTGGACGCTCAGACTAAAAGGGCACCGCTGAGCCGTTCCCCTGGCAAAGCCTTTTCCGCTGGGATCCTACACGCCCGCTGTCCCACCCCGAGGACCTGCAAAGTAGCTGAATGAACGCTTAGCCCTGGTGCAGTCGAGACTCGTCACCGGTCATGTTGCGCGGGGAGAGGCCTGTTCGGACGCGAGTCAAAACCCCGGTGAATCCACCTTGAATTAAACCCGTCTGTTGTAGCCTTTGAAGGTGGGATTGTGTGCGCACCCACCAGAAACACCAGCTGTTCAAACACGCACATCCTTTTTTAAGCGTCATATCCTGTAACATATTTTACGAGGGGCTGCAGAGCAGCTGGGAAAGGTTTGCAATGCAGTCTTGCCCTGCCTCGATCCTTAGTACATAGGAGTAGGGTAGTTTGTGGCAGGTAACGTGGTGGCTTACCCTAAACAGCCTGTCTTGTGCTCCAGGTCTCAGCAATCGTATGTGTAGGATGGTTTGAATACGGATGATCCTGGCTGTATGACTTCTGGAGGTCCCTTTCAGCCCTGCTTCTCTATGATGGTGGACCAGAGGCACTACAAGCTCAGTGGGCACATCTACATGTGCACCTGACTGTGCAGTTCCTACTACTCAGTCATTTAGGACTTGCTTTAGCAAATCCTAAATGGCTGCACAGTAACCGCCATGTCACAGACCCAGCAGTTACATGGGTCATTTCCAGCCCTACTGCGCAGTAGCAACGAGTAACGCAGCGTCTCATGTAAATGCGCCCAGTGCTGACCAAGTCAGCCCCAGGTCAGGGCTTTGTGTTAAAAGCTGCAGCTCTCTTTGATTCAAATTTGTGACATGTAGACCCTCACACCCCGGTGATCAAAAGAAAACGAGGGAAGGTGAGTAGACCTGCTTTCCATCATTTTGTTGCAGAATGCACAGGCAGCCCCAGATTTAGTTGCACAACAAATGTCTTATGTGCTGTCTTATAGAGATAAGTAAATATCGTCTCATACGCAGCATTAAGCATTTTTATGGTAATTGGCAAGACTCATTGTAATTCTTCAGATTTTTATTAATCCACTGTGTCAAGTGTTGGCCTCCAAAAGAGGTCATGCAGTTCCTGCTAAGTCAATGCCATCAGACATGCTGACCTAGCAAATTCATAAAACAAAACCTTATGTCTCTGTTTCCTTCTATGAAGCCAGTGAAATTTCCTGGTTTTAAATCATGGGAAAAGTCAGCTTATTCTCCCTAACTGCACACCCCCACCTGTGTTCATGAACATCCTGGCTGAAATCCTTACCCCACTCAAGTCAGTAGGAATTTGGGTTGTCATGTCTGCTTCGAGAAATAAAATCCTGTTCCCACTAAATTTGATAGTAAAACTCCCCCTAATTTCAGTGGTTCAGGTTCTCTGGGCAGACATGGAGGAATAGGAGAGACAATGGATTGGCTGGCATAGTCACTGATTCCACTTTTTAGGTCTGCCCCCATGTAACATCCTGCAGCACACACCAAAAAAAAAGAAACAAGAACCTTGCCTCTGACGTGTCTTGGGCCTAAACTAAATTGTGTTTGCAATGGGTAGGTGTAACCAGGTCTTCCATGCAAGATAAAAAACAACTGAGCACATGTATAGAAGACATAGCTGAAACAGCAGAAGACTGCCCAAAATAAAATAGTATGCAAGGCCGGAGCAGGAGTTAGCAATGTGCCCAAAAGGGGTTCCACTCTAATCACAGATAGTGGGATTGACTTCAGTTGAATAGTGTCTCTGTCTGGTGTGAAACAGGGAAACAATGAGAAATGGGACAGAAAGCCCAAAAGACAGCAGATCAAGTGCGGGCAGCATGGTCCTGGAAAAAAGAAAGCACTTTTGGATGAGAAGTTGTTAAATTGGATCAGACCTGAAATCTTTATTTCCTGCTGTGTTCAAGGAAACCACATGTTGTACCATCTTTGTAAATTAAGTGTTATTGAAGACATACCTGGCTCCATCCTGAATGTCTCCCAACTGAAACAAACAAGAAGAAACTTAATTTTGGCTCAATAGGATGGGAAAAATCCTGACTCCAGTATTTCTTCCCTTGGTATTCGGACTGAGTCAAAGGGAGGCTGTGCTATAGTATTGCAGTTACTAGCTCTGCATTAAAAATCTGTTAACTATTTGAGGCCATGTGCCACATACACACATCCTTCTTAAGCAGATAACTAGTGCTGTTCTTCATACTTTGGCCCTTTGCAAACAGAACTCTACACTGGTTTGGAGCTTGTGTCCAGTGCTATCACTTCCCCCTTTCTTCCTTGCACAACAGATGGTTGAAAAAAATAAACCACACCTATCCTGCTTCTGCAAAATGTGCCTGTGCAAGGGAAACCTACAGTTATCGGAGTCCAGTCATGACAAAGAACACATGCCATAATGTGAATTATACACAGTATAATTTCCCTGGTTACCACAGACATGATGGGGTGTATTTTTGCCTCAATACTTTGGGAAAGGAATGTACACATCAATTTATGGGAGTAAATTCCTCTTTATTATCATTCTTGTTGTGTCAAACATATGGTAGGTGCTTTACAGACAATAAAAGACAAACTCTGGACTCAAAACGATTAAAATCCCAGATAAGATTAAAATAGAAAGTTGGATTTTTATTTATCCCCAGCTGTTGCCTCTCAGCATATGGTTGCATTGTAAATTCTGCAAGAGGGGGGCTGTATTTCTTAACAGAAACCTGACTGGATACCCTTTGTGCTACTTCTATAATACGTGTTAACACTACTAGATGTGATATGGCTGAACATTGCATGTTTTATTTCCTTTACAACGGAAGAGAAGGATTTATAGACCTTCTAGAGCAAATGTATTTTACATGAAGGCAAATGTATCAAAGTCTGGGAGGAAGGATCTTAGAAACCATAGTGATGAGCCTGATATAAAAGCATTGAGAGATTGTCAAATTAGATTCTCTAACAGTGAGAAAGAGTTAGCTAAACATAGCAGGACTGAGGGGGGGATTTGAAGGAGAAGCAGATTGCTTGGCACATGGGACCAGGAAGACTGTTCCTGGCAGAGGTGACAGTAGAAAAATAGGCATCACCTACTGGGCTGGACTCGCAGCTTCCCTGTTTGCCGTTTCACCCTGTACTGAACAGATGTAAATTTCTACCACCCACATAGCACAGAATAATTCTGCCGTTTCCTGTCCACTGCGGCATCACACTGCAGAAGTATAAATGACCACACAGAGAACAAGACAGAAGCAAATCTGCTTTAATAGGAGAGGCACCCATTTAGGCCAGCAGTAAATAATACATCCCATCATATTTAACCCAGAGCTACTCACTTGGATACAAATTTACATGAGATCGTTTCATAATGATGAAGCTAAATACCCTTCTGTTTCCTTGTAGCTTCTGTGTCCCCGATCCCCTGGAGCTCTCTCTTTTTTATCAGGAAATTAGGCAACATGTTACTGAGACCCCTGTACTCTGAGGTGAGACAGTATTTCCCAGGAAAGTCAAGACTGGTGACAAATACATCAAGTAGGACATACCACCCACAGCACAGACAGAAGTTACAGAAGATGCTCTGTTTTGAAACATCTTCATCTGACACCTCATGCAATGAGGATTCAGATTTTCACCAGATCGGCCATTTTTGAAGCTGCGTGGCTGTGCACTTGTGTTTGGTCATGGCTATAGGCTGCTTTCTGTGGCCAGATTGGGCAAAAATTGTCACTTCTGTCTGTGCCCCCAGCGTATAACCCAGAGGGCTCAATGGAACAGGAGAGGAATGACCAGTGGTACAAAGAAACAGTCAAAAGAGTACCAGGCCAAGCAGGCAGCCCACTACAAAGATGGGGAGGACTGGGGTCACTGTGCACAGATAAGCAGGTCTAGTATCCAACCATCACATCTCCAAAGCCACGGAAAAATCAGCATTCCTAACTACATTGGGATATAGGTCATAAGAGGTATATACAGCCTCAGGACAGTGGTGGAGATGAAACCAAACGTAAATACGGGGTAATGTAGGCAGCAGGCACCCCTGCACATGGAAAGCTTTGCTAATTGACTAGAGGCCTAGGACTGTGTTATGTAACTTCAGATTGAAATAAAAACCAATAGAATTGTATTGGAATGCCTTAAAACCAGCCTCTCTGCTAGGAGGTAAGCAGAGGTATACAAATTAAGTTCTGAAATTGAGGAGCACTCAGTTCACAAAAGTTATGGAGGGGTGCCTTGAGTCCAAAAAGGTTGAGAACCACTGCCTTAGATGCTGCTACTCATTATTTACTACAAAGAAAGATCTTTTATCTTCACTCTGCCTTTCAAAACCAGGTGCATACTATATTCGGGGGCCTGCAGTATGCAAGAAAATATGGTATCAGTACAGACGGTCAACAGACAACACTCAACAGGACAGAAGCAAATCCCTCATCAAAAGCTGCTCTAACCAATGCCAGCTAGAAATGGTTTTTCAAGAATCACGGTTCAGGGGAAGCTCAAGCAAAGTTCCAGCCACAACTCTTGCCTGCTTTGCACCAGTGGAAAATTCCTCCCATCTCACTGAGGGAATTCATTTGGTAAGATATGGCCAGTGTCCTCCAGCCTCAGCATCACAAAATGGAATAGAGAGCACAATGAAGCCTGTGATTTTTATTCATGACTGTAGCCGAAGTCAGTGCTATCAGTGTTTAATAAACAGTCCTTTCAGTCAAGAAAGTTAGTGCTAGTCTGGATTAGAATTGAGAAGGAATATAATTAAAACACACTGTCTTTTTTTAAACAGAAGGGTTTTTTTTCCAAATGTAGCTAGGGGTATAGATAGCTATGAAACCTTTCTGCCTGCTGTTCTCATAGCACTAAACCTTACATTCTAAGCATGTAAAATACAACAGCTATTTTTTTCCCACATGGCATGTCACAGGAGACACACGCACACGCACACACACACGTGCATGCATGCGCACACACACAAACATGCGCTGTTCACTTGTACAGACTTTTGTTCCTTCTTGTTTTGCTGTTCTCCTAGCGTAAAACTAAAGTACTCTAATGCAATCAACAGAGTCTACTTGATCTATGCATGGAGAAGCATAAAAACAACTACACTACATAGGTTATTTGGATCTCTGACTTTCAGGCTTCGTAGAACATTAAAGAGTAAATTGAAATAGGAAAGGTCAGAGGTAGATAAAATAATTGTTTTTCTGGCCTCTTAGAAGTTTATGGCAGTTTGATTTCCTCATCCATTTCCTCATTGCTACAGACAACAGAAAATCAGTATAGTGGAAGAGACTTCAACAGAGAATAATCTTGCAGATGCAGATAAAGCTTGGACTGGAACAGGTAATTTGTAAGAGGAAGATTGTCACTGGCCTCTCACCTCTTGTGAGGTACAGAATTTCAGAATCCAGATGTAAGAATCTTGCATTTACCAATTAGCAAAGTCAATCAATAGCCTGACAATTGGTAGGGCCTGTTCTACAATCCTTAAGACTAGGGACAGACATTACACATAAACCTGTTTAAGTGATCAGAAACTGGTTTAAACCTGTAACAGAGCAGATGTTCAGTTCACATAAACCAGTTTAAAAATGGCTGAAACTGGTTTGAGATACTACATTCAACCAGGTTTATCAGACTTAACTGATTTGGGTCAAACTGGTTTATGCAATGTCTGTCCCAGACCCCTTGCTGGTTTAAGTTAAATCAGACTCCCCCAGCATCCTGGCATGCTCTCTGGGCTGGGCAGAGCTCTCTGCTCCCTGGCTGGAGCTCAGAAGAGACTGCAGGCATCTGCCTGGCTTCCTGCTGCTCCCCCCCTCTCCTCTCACCACTCCCTGCTAAGCAGGGATTTCCCCCGTCCCCTCTGCCTTACACAGACACCTCTCAGCATTAGCTAGCAACCACATGCTGGCTATGGTCCGTGCTGTGGGAAACTGGTTCTTTCCTTGGAAAAGCTGTTTAAGAAGAACTTGAACTAATGGAGAGAGGCTTTGCTTTCTGATGGGGTGATAAACACTGAGTTAGGGGTGATAAACACTGTTATTAACTGCCTTCTGAGCTGCTGGGTGGGGGGGAAGGAAGGGACCCCTTAATCAAAGTGTCCTGCTGGGGCCTGGCCACGCTCCCCCTCAGTTCAGCATTGTGGAAGGAAAGGGAGGGCTACTTTAGCACCCCCTGGCTTCTAGCCTGAGCCACTGTAGGCATGTACCTGCATTTTTTCAGTCCAGAGGGGATGTCTGTTCAGTTACAAACTGATTCAGCCTAGGCAGGTTAGACTAACCTGCAAAGATTGAATCAATTCAGGCTCAGGCTTTTTGAATGTCTGTCCCTAGCCTAAATGAGCTATCTTCACTCACTCTATGGAAACTCACCCTGACTTCCATCATGTGTTTGATTCTGCTCACACTGAAACCAGTCACTGTTTTGCTAGTATTTCTATGCAAGCAGCACCTGCTTCGATAAAACTCCCAAACAAAACAGAGAGGTTTGTCTTATATAATAGTTGAGCAGATACCATTAAGAATTTGGCTCATGGAGTTGAATGGCACTGCCCCATGACTAAAGGTTGCAGGACAGAGATTTGACCCAGTTTAGAGAATGTTATATACAAACAAATCTTATCTGTGTCACTTATTCAGAACTGTTGCCACATCATGGAACCCAAATTAAATTTTCCAAATTCCATTATTGACATATGTCTCAGTTAAGTAACTGGCTGTGATAGCAATCAGGTTTCTTACATTAAGTGACCATTATTTCAGAAAAAAGCCTTGTCAATGCAAAATACATTAAGAAGTTTAAAAATATCTGTCTCTGCCTGCAATAAGCTGATTACATTGATTTACTCTCCTACAACCCAGAGCAAGTCAAATGATCTTCTAGAAATATAAAAACATAGCTTATATTTATGCAATTAAATCTCTATATTCAGTTCTAATATCATAATTGATATAAATGTTGGTTTCTCTCTTTAATGTTAGATTCCGATATTGCAAAAATTATTGCAAATATGTTGTGGCATCAGAATGTTCTATAAATTTAACCAGCAACATTTTTACAATAGAGTTGACTTGCTTTTGTGTATTCACACATCATTACTATACCTTCTAGAGTTACTGTAAAGTCACCTAAATTCACAGATAAAGCATATAAGTAGTAAAAGGCAGAAGCAAGATTTAGCTTTCACTGCTCCTGCAATGCTGCCCCTATGGACTTGATCCTAGAAGAAATCAGTCAACATAGAGTTAGTCAGTACTCAAATGGGAAACCTGTCCTGAAAACAAAGGTGCTACAGGAAGTTAATGTCCCAATCAGGTTTCAAGAAAGCACTGCATTGTCAACAAGGCTGACTTTTTTTGGATGAGCCACGGATCCATGGTCCAGAATGCTTGTGGTCATTAAATATCCCCTGGCACTTAACAAAAGTATAAGTATTAATCCCTGTGTCTCATGTAAGTTCCACTTTGTAGTTATAGTTTGCCTTCCCTACTGCTTCTGTAAGTTCACTTTGGTACAGATTCTTCTCATCACCAGCCTGTGCAATATTACTATGCAGTTACTCAGCTTCTGCATATCACTAAAGGTGGCAGTCTTTCAGTAATGGGTAAACTAGTACCTGTCTGTAAAGCTGTTCAACTCATGAGTAGTTTACAGAGAGGACCATAGGGCTGGAAAGTGCCATATATAGAGGTAATATCAACATAACATGATTTCTATTCATTCTTAATTGCTCCTATGATCAGAGAAGTATTGGAGAAATATCTTCTATGATAATCTGGGTTTCAGAACTTCTCTTTACACTAGGGTGAGTATCTGCCAACAAGGCTGCTCAGTGCTCCTATATTAGTATTCTTCCCGCATAGAAGCAACATGCTTCTCTTGATATATCCTGCAAACACCTTTTCATAGTAAATAAACACAGGTATAAAGCTTAGGACTGATGATTAAGAAAAGCAATTTCAAAAAAATGAGTGTCACTTAGAATCATAAGAAAATTAGGGTTGAAAGGAACCTCAGGAGGTCATGTAGTCCAACCCCCTGCTCAAAGCAGGACCGATTATCCCACCCAGGGCTTTGTCTATGCAGGTCCTAAAAACGTCTAAGGATAGCGATTCCACAACCTTTCTAGGTAGCCTCTTCTAGTGCTTTACTACCCTCCTAGTGAGAAAGATTTTCCTAATTTCTAACCTAAATTTGAGCTCATTGCTCCTTGTTTTGTCATGTGCCACCACTCAGAACAGTCCAGCTCCATCCTCTTCAGACCCACCCTGAAGGGAGTTGAAGACTGCTATTAACTCTCCTCTCAGCCTTCTCCTCTCCAGACTTCTTCTCTCAGCCCAGTTCCCCCAGATTCTCCTCAGAAGTCATGTCCCCCAGCCCCCAAACCATTTTCATTCCCCTTCACTTGGCTCTCTTCAATTTCTCTACATCCTTTCTATAGTGGGGATCCCAAAACTGGAGACAGGACTCCAGACGTGGCCTCACCAATGACAAATACAGCGTAAGAATCTCTTCCCTCGATCCGCAGATAATGCTTCTACTTCGGACAGTCCATGTACTCCTCTAAGCCATGAACACATGAACAGGTGACTATATGACAAGCCAAGCTTGTCCAACTGAACCAAAACTGTGAACACATGGTGCAGTCCCTAAGTGCAGTTTAGCTCATGATGAATCAAGGACTTTCTTATAACTGCCTTTCAATGCAGACCTAACTCGTTTCTCATGCTTTTGAATGCACAGCCTGCTCATTTGTATGCAGCTGCCATAGTGCAGTTGGCTCCAAGTTTATGCCTTAAGCTTCTCTGTTCATGTGTCCATAGCCCTAGTGTCCTTTGCTTCTCAATCAACTATGGCCTATAGTTAAAGACCTGTCAGGAGGGGATAAAATTAACTTTTTATTGCCACCCCAACTGCTAGAAGCTAATGATGTCATTAGTATATTGGTTGCACCCCTCCTGCATGTACTGAGCTCATTCAGCCAATTTAACTCAGCCTATTAACGAACACTTCAGTCCCTGAGGACCCAAAATATAGATCTTTCAAGTGCCATGCATTATTGCTAGTTTACTCCTCTGATGTATGATCTTCCCCTCTATTGGGATGACATAAAAAGTCCAGGGTCATATTCCTTTAAGAAAAGCATGAAATCAATTATTGCACTTCTGTGCAACAGCCTTCAAGTAGCCTGGGAATGGCCATAAAAATTAATTTGAGGACAGCAGTCGCAGTAGGCTCACAGCTCTATGCCTGTGTCTCCTTAGACCAGAACTTTAATGACTGCATGATGTGTAGGCATTTTATTTTTGCACAACTATTAAAAAGAAAACCTTAAAACATAAAATACTACATCCAAATAATATCCAAGCAAGAGCAATTAACAAAAGGCATAAAAGTCTGAGTCAAGACTTTAAATTATACTACCAATGACTAGGACGTGGGCTTGTATTGGACACAATGTTCACCATGGTAATTGAGCCCTGAAGAAGAAAAGAGATGTTGACACTGGCTAATACTTCTGTATTTTTTTTAATTTAAGAGGGATCTCTGTTTGATTTACTAAACTAGTAGGTTTCCTTAGGAAACCAATTTATATCTGAAATGAACTGGAAGAAAATTATGTTGGCAAGTTATTTCAAAAGACACTTCAGGGATTTACATATTTTGCAAAACTCAGAGTTATATTAACAACTTATAAGGAGACTAGGTCCAGACCCTGGGCCCTTGTGATTGGGCTTACCTCACTTATATGTATGGTGTAGAGCCCACTCTTCAGCTGGCATAATTCAGTATATCCCTATTAATTTCAGTAGAACTGCACTAATCCACAGCAACAGAGGACTTGGATTTATATATTTCGAATATTCCTCCTCCGTCCACAGCAAAGAAATGCCAGCAATCCTATTTTTTCCTGATATTTGTTGCCTAACGAAAATTGTTTCTGCAGCATCAATAGACACCTGCCTTGACATATTCTTGTCCTCTCCCTTCCCTTCTTGGGTTCTGGGGACATTTTCGGACCTAAATTTAAAGTCAAAATAATCTAAAATCCAATTTCATTTCATGGGCTGCTGAAGTAACTCTAGATTTATACCGGACTAATTTAGATCAAAATCTGAGATAAGCATGCTAAAAACTGCCAATACAATGCTTTAAGGAAGTTAGGCCTAGATGGGAAAAAAAGTCCGTGATATGTCTGAACCTGCTACGAGGTTTGCAAACTCGGATTTCACTTTAATCATACAGTCACCTTTGTATAACTTTAGGATTTTGTTTACTAGTTAACTTTACGCAACCTTTTAAGAGACTATAAATCAAAATTTGACACTTCTAATTGTACATTGCTGAAATCTATTCAGGTATGAAATTTATCCTCAAGCTGGATTTTATAAAGAATAATGCTGGTACCTTTGGCTTCACTTTTCTGATCAGACTTTTAATACCAGAACCCTGATATAGCTGAACAACCTCAGATAGCGACAAGTTATCCCCTTCAGAGCACAGAACAAGGCCTCACCCTTGAAATACGTTACTCTAGTCATTTAATAACAGGGTAACAACCAAGTGGCAGTATGCATGAGCCCGGATATCCTTCCACTGCTTTGCATCATTTGTGGTCATTCAGACCCAAGTGGGTACCAGAATGCAAAATGGTACCAGATCAAAACTGTCCTTTGTACAGGTGCAAATGACCCTGGAAAATGCAAGGCAGCAGAGAAGCAGGTGCAGTGTAGTCTTGAAGGTCTATGGGTCTGATGCAAAGGGCATTAATGTTGATGAGAATTTTTGGGGGGAGAAGAAACAAATGTGACCCAGAAGCGGCTAATTAATATGCAGCATCCGCATGCCTCTGTATCTGTGAGTGTGCTGGATCTGCAATCAAGTTTACTTGCTATTGTCTGTTCACACCTGATTCTCACTCACTGTTACCTGCTGACAATCAGATTAGCGTTACTTGTTTTTTGGTTGTTGTTTTTTTTTTTAAGGAGTAAAAATGTAACTGTTCCAAAGCAGAATGATCTGGGGACCTGGATGACTCACTGAGGAGAAACTTGAGATTTTCAGTGACAGACAAAAATATCTGAATCTGGTATGGGTCAGTAGTAACCAAAAATCTTCATCCCTGGATGTCTGGGGTTATATCGCAAATGAAGTGTTGATCTCAGACCACTTCCCATAGGAATAAAAATCCACATCACAGAAGACCACCACATCTGCCACTATTTGAGTACCCCAGAATAAAAGGCTGTGGCTGAATGGAGAAAGGAAAGTGAGCCCCTCTCTAGACGCGGTTTCTTCCAGGCATGTGTACAAGCTGTATAGGGGAAGCTCAGGCTTTTTCCTTCCTGCTGATCAACAGAAGGTGACCGTCTCCAAGGCTGTCAGCCTAATGCCTTTCAGTACTGAAGTCATTAACTGATATAAAGTATTTAAAAAGCTATATTGCAAATAGTACTGGTCATTCATGCTGCACCGTAAATGAATATACTCTGTAACACACTGAACACTCTGTAAAATAGGTGGACAATGCTAAGGAGATCATCAGTTCCTGCCCCTGAAAAGCCATCACTCTGAAGGCAATAACGTTAGTCATGCAGTCCAAGAGAGAAGAAATATAAGCCTGGGAGTGCCTTCAAGGTTAGGATAAAATCATGTCAAGTCAAGTCAGTCCCAAGGCCACACCGACCGTTGGAGCACCTTTGATGTAGCAATACCTTTCCTCCATTCTTCCCGGTCTTTTGCAATCCTTGAACAATCAGTCAGTTTTAATCCCGTCCAGTCTTTGATGTTGGTGGTCCAACTACACTGACGTATTTATTTACTGAAACAGGTTGCCTCTGTCCTGGGAGGGTGCTCTAACCAGCAGAGGAAAGAATCATGCTAACTCTTGCTCTCTGCCTACTCAGTAAACATAATGTAACTGGGAATGGGCAGCATAGGCAGATGTGTATTAACTCATCAAGTTACTTCCTGGAAAACTTAGAAGGGGGTGTCTTTAAATAAATCAAGCTGGGAGCTTATTGCAGAGTAGCAGCGGCTGCTATTTCCTTCCCCACCCACTGCAGGCCTTGCAGGTACTTTGGAAAGCAAACAAGCTCCAGATTTGCCATTGAGACTTAAGATATGAAGGCCAATAGCAAGGGCAAGAATCATGGTTCATCTATGTATTTCCTGCTTTTTCATAGTATCATATAAAAAGGGATGGAAGGGACCTCAGAAGGTCACCTAGCCCAACTGACAGTAACATCCCTGTCAAAACCATCCCAGACAAGTGTTTCTCTAACCTTCACTCAAGAACTACCAGTGATGAATATGTAACTGGTGCCAGTACGTAACCTTCCTCACAGTAAGAACACCTAGTATCTGATCTAAATTTCCTTTCGGGAAAGAACAGTTTATCATCATCTTTATAACCACCCTTCGGGTATTCAAAGATGGTTATCACATCCCTCTCAGTCTTCTGTTCTCCAGAATCCCAGTTCTTCCATCCTTTCCAAACCTTTCGTCATTTTTGTTGCTGACCTCAGGACCCTTTTCAGTTTCTCCGTATCTCAGTGCGCGGTGCCCAAAGCAGGACACAATACTCCAGCTGAGGCCTTATCAGTTCTAATTATACAGTGGAGGAGAATCACGTCCTGGGGCTTGCATGCAGCACTCCTGTTAATGTACCTCCCTTTTGCAAATAGTGTTTTGTTTGGGGGGTTTTTTGCAACAATGTAATAATGTGGACTCACATTAAGCTTGCTATCTACTTCTGCAGTACTGCAGCCTAATCAGTCTCTCCCCAGTTTTGTATTTGTGCATTCGATTGTTCCTTCCTAAGTATAATTGCAGTCGCCTTTATTGAATTTCCTCCTATTTATTTCAGATCATTTTTGTAATTAAGGTCTTTTTTAAAATCTAGATCGCTTCCCCTCCCAACTTGGAGTCATCTAAAAATTTACCAAGTGCACACGCAGTTCCACTCTCCAAGTCATTAATCATTCATTGAATGTTATTGGACTCAGAAAAGCCCTCTGGGGAATCCCACTTTTTCAGAAATAGGCATGAACTACACCATGTCTTAATACGATCTCTCCTTGGTTCATAACCAGTGTTTTGGTTCTGCCTACTGTAGAAGTCAGCCAAGCTGCAAAGTTCAAATTACTTAACGGATGTTGAGATGTGAGCATATGCCTCATCTTCAACATTTAGTTGATGAGCTGAGATTTGAAACTCTTTCCAGAACTCTGTTCAGGTCAGCTCATGCATGGGTGCCTATACATGTGCTCAGGGGTGGGAGGGGCTGTTTTAATTACGGCGGTTCCCGGAGAGCCCCTCTAATTAAAATGCCTCATTGTCATGTATATTAAGTCCCCACGGGTTTAACAATAGCCACAGGATGCTTTATCTAAACTTCATTTGAAGAGGTTTAGATAATGCACCCCAGTGGCCATTTTTAAACCCACAATGGCTTATACACATGACAATGAGGCCACACTACAGCGTTCTAATTGGAACATGGAGCAGACTTGATTAATTAAGTCTGCTCTGACGTGGTCTAATTAGAACATGAACCAGCACTTGTATAAACATCCCATCACAAGTCCTACCAACTTTTTCACTAATGGGTCTTATTCACATTTTTCCACTATTCTGCTAAAAACTTGGTTTTAAAAAAGCCTAGAATTCCATTGCATGAAAGCTAAAAATTTAAGCAAATCAACATCACATTTGGAAAAAAACTGAAAATCATTATGATTTAAAAACAGCAAGAATGACTCTTTTCTCAATGGAAATAAAGAAGCCTGCCCCCCCTGTGTCTACCTAAGACTCTTATCTGCACCTCAAGAAATCATGTAAGATATGCATCTTTTTATACATTCCCAAATCTGTCTGTCACAGATTCTTCTTAGGGTTCCAGCTCTCATGTCCTGAAGTGATTTCAGTTGCAATAGTAGTTGCTTGTTAAACAAGAGTTAGATTTATTCACTAGCTGTAGGAAATGAGCTCTCCCCACCTCCACAACTTTCAGGGTCGATCTAAAGCCTGCCTCCTTCTGGGGTTATATAGTATGCACAAGTTCTCTCTGCCCTCGTGATTTAACTGTTGATTCTTCGTGCTGCCATCACATGACACAGATGGACTGCTTTGTAATTACTGGGTCTTGTTTCTATGCAGTAGGTATAAATAAGAAGTAATGTGTCCAGTCAGGTCCAGGTGTAAAAACACAGAGAAGTGATTGACATGTTTTTGCCCTTAACTGTAGGTGCAACAGGCTCCAGGATCATTTTCACCAGCTTCCTCCTACTTTACTAGACAAATCCCTAAGCTTCAGAGCAAGCCCTTTGCTTTGCCACAGTACCCCTCCTCCTCTAGTTATGAGAGCAAGGCAAGTGAAATACATCTTTGGCTGTAAAGACTTCAGCCATAAGCAGGCACTGCAAGGCCTTATAGCTTCAAGGTCACAAGCTGGCAGGGAAATGGACTGGGGGACTTTTCTCTTGGAGACACAGGCTCCATATCACTTGAGCTCAAGGTATGTAGGGCTACCCTACATCTGGGTTTTCCCCAGACATGTCCTCTTTTTTGGCCCCCCCCATCCTTGTGTCCTGGCAAGTTTTTAAAATGTGAGCAAGTATCTGGGTTTTTGCTCTGCCTCTGCTTTTCTCAGGCATGAGCAGCTTGGATGCTTGGGGCTGGGAGCAGCAGGCAAGGGGATTGGTTGTCAGGGGTCATGTGCTCTGCTCACAGGCCCCAGCAAGTGTGTGTGTGTGCACACGTGTATGTGCATGTGCACGCGCACGCATGCATGCACAGGCAGGAGCTGTGTGGGCAGCAGGGCTGGGGGGACAGGGGGTTGTGGGTCAGGAGTGAGGGGCACCGGCAGGGCTGAGAGCCAGGGGCATCATGGAGGGTTGGGGAGGCAGGGGGCTGGAGGTGAGGAGTGAGGGCACCGGCAGGACTGGGTGGTGTGGGGGGAACTGCAGGTCAGGAGTGAGGGGCACTGGCAGGACTGGGGAGTGAGGGGCACCAGCAGGGCTGGGGAGGTAGGGGCTTAGGAGTGAGGGGCAGAGGCAGAGCACAGACATATGCTCTCCCCCATAATCATATACCCCTCCCCCTTTGCCCCCTTCTTCCCACAGGTATCCTCTGTTTTGAACCTGGAAATATGGTAACCCTAAAGATATGTGTCTATTAGTTAGAGGAGTATAAGTCTGGTTACCCCTTGCAGACCAGGCACTAGAGCAGGGGTGGGCAAAATGCAGCCTGAGGGCCGGATGTGGCCTGCCAGGCCATTCTATCTGGCCCGCGGGGCCCCTAAAAAATGTAGAAAATTAATATTAATCTGCCCTGGGCTGCCTGTCATGCGGCCCTCGATGGCTTGCCGAAACTCAGTAAGCGGCTCTCTGCCCAAAATAATTGCCTGCCCCTGCACTAGAGAGTAAAGGGCTGTGCTCCGCAGATATGCCTGTTTGTGTGTGAGATTAGTTCAGATCTATTCTGTATGCACAATCCCACATCCTTCAGCAAGGCACACGGCAGGTTTGGAGAGGGTTCGCTTCTGGACAACAGAGGGGTTCTGAACCAGCTCAGCGGCTGTATGAAAATACACCGTACCAGACCCAGAAGCTGCTCCCAAACCAGTTCACCATACAGAAGCAAGACATGCAGGGGGGCACTGCACTTTGGACTAAATACTAGGTCATACAGACTCAATCCTCAGTGAAGAAGGGTCTGGATTGCTGGTTCTAGTCTAATTTAGACTGCTAGCTGTGCCTGAAAGATACTACCAGGCATAAAAATGAGTCACACGAGAGATGTATAACCTCCATGGAGACTACTCAGAACACATTGAATGGGCTGTGGAGACTGAACTACTCTCTCATCTCCAGGTTGGAATTATGTTGCATCAATGTTATGGGGAAAATTTGCACTGCTACTGTGCCTAACATGGCTGAATACAGTGCAGTACCCTGCTACCAGTCACCAATTTAAATTTGCTTCAAATTCACAGCCAGGAAGTTGTTGAATACTGGGGAGAAAAAAACTTCTGCAATTGGAGGAGAAATTTGGCTAGGATGTGAGGACTAACGATCCTGTGTTTGCAACCCTGTGGAGTCTTTGTTGAAGATGCAAGTGACTGGGATTTCAGTCTAAATAGATAAGTAATTTGCAGCGTGCTAGACAAAAAGCTTAACATCCTTTTATAGAGAAAGTTTTCTATTTCCTGACAGATGCTGAACAGGCTCCTGCCTCAACAGGGAAGGCACAAGGACTAATAAAATTAGTGTTAGCATAATCTTGCTGATGGATAAGCCTGAGCAGGCAGGATGTACTCCTTCCTCTGAAGCTACTAATGAACAACAGGAACTACTGCCTTCCTTCCAGGGCCGCAGCTTGTTGCCTCCACCACATTCCCTGCCTTTGCTGGCAAGATATTCTGACCAAATTCCAGCACAAATAATTGCTCTTTGCTTGCCTGAAATTTCTCTACAGTTCCAGATGGATGTAGCAACCTTTTTTACTTCCCTCTTCTGAGCTGCTGTGCAGCATGGTTAAACAACTGACATGTTTCAGCCCCAAGGTGGGTACATCTCAATGGTGTAAGAAGGGTTCCTATGTAATTTGGTGCGGAGGGCCCAAGGCATGCTGTGCTCCTAGATAATTTTAGGTTTGGAAAGCTCTTTGGCCCCTTTTAGGTAAGGAGGTATTCCTATACAAAATAATTGGTTAGTTTGTCTTGAATGCATTCATACTTTTATTTCTAAGTCATAATTATCACATTCCCTGTACCATACACCTGATAAAGTAGGTTGTTGCCTCTTAAAGCTTATACCAGTTTGAAGCAATTAGTCTCCAAGGTGTCACACTGCCTAACTTTATCTTCTGCCTAACTTCAGAATAACACAGCTAACCACCTCCATCTTCTTGGACATTTTCCCCCATTGACTAAGGGAAAATGGTATTTTTACCCACCCTCTTTCAAACTCTACATGCTGCTTCTAGTTAATAAACAACCATGCCCCTCAGGAAGGACAATTCTTAGCACCATGCTTAATTTGGCGATATGCTGTAAGAGGCTGAACACCAACCCAAGAGTCCAGTTCTGACATTGCAGCTCTGCCACAGGCACATTCTGTGGCCTTGGGCAAGTCACTTAAACATTGAAAGATGTGGTTTCATAATCTGTGCCATGGAAACAGGATTTACAACTTCATGGATTGCCCAGATTATTTAATAATTGTACAATGCTTAGAAAATATATACTGCTAAACACTCTATGGTAGGCATGTACACACTGCAGAGAGGGCAGAACTCTCTGCAAAAGTGGGATTTATTATGCTGGCATAACAAAAAGCAGAATATGAGGACTGTTCCTGGAAAAGCACATGTGTATTGTTGTGGTGGTTTCTTGTTTCCTGCCTGATTTCTATTGATTTACATGAAGTAAAAGACAAGTGTGGTACCTTTGAGGAGTTGGAAAACAAATGCCCCTTCTCTGGAGAGATTATGACCAAAAACAAATACAAGCGAAGCAAGAACAGGTACCAATGGGCATCAGGATCTCACCTAGAGCATTAGTAACTCGCGCTGCCATTAGTAACGCGTCAGCTGTAACTGGACCGAGACAAGCGCTTTGCTTCTTTTAACCAAGTAAATAGCAACGCCTGGTGGATCAGCATTGAAAAACTTTATAGAAGTTTCCAAGGAGGGTTTGAATAAAGGGAGAGCGATAGATTTGCTCACACGTATCAGAAATATATTTTTTTTACCTAAAAGGAATAATCCTTCCTTTTCTAACCAAGAATTACATTCTGGAAAATGAAAATGTTAGTGGTGAGATAAAGTCATTTTTCCTATAGTTTATCAAATGGAAACCTCGCTCCACCCTTCCCCTGTATTTGGCCTTGTACACATAGTGCCTGGAGTGCTATTAACTAATGCTGGCTCTAGTTATGTTCCAGGAATTTACCTTCCAAAAAAATCCTTGCCATTACCAGACAGTATAACAAAAGAAGTGTGTACGTCTTCCAAAGGGAAAAAAAATGTAATTTATTCCCCATCCATCAAAAGGTAAGTGATGAATTTCTTTGGCTTGCCTGACAGCTACTGGAGCTTTCCATTGCATGTTAACTGGCTGCATACACTGAAACCGAGCCATGGCAGAATCCAGTAGCACTTGTCCCCAGGGATGAGTTTCAGCTGAAACTTAATACCCGTTTCAATCAATTAAAGAAGGAAATTCCCTGAAGATAAAGTAATTGTTACAGCTTGTATCTCTCTGAAAGTATTTGGCTTTAGTAATTTACACCTAAATCACAATAAGATTTAATGTGCTATTGCAATTAAAATTCTTCCTGCCAGATCTTAATTTCTGGACTAGTTCAGGCTATGTAGTATTAAGATCATTGGTATGCAAGCTTTACTATTGACTCAAATAAGGATAAGATCAAGCCATAGAATCCCTATATGTAGAAATCAATACCTGAATAAAAAGAATATAGTACTAGGACTGTACTACTGACCATCTGATCAGGAAGCTGAAGGTGATTATGAAAGCCTCAGGGAGATTAGAGAAGATGCTAAAATGGGACAAGCAATAATAATTGGAGACTTCAACACATAAGCTGGATAAACTCATCAGGACAAGGTGTGGAAATAAAATTTCTGGATGTGATAAATGACTGCTTTCTAGATAGAACAACTCATCTTGGAACCCGTAAAAGAAGCAACCCTACACTCAGGACCTGGCTCAAGAGGTATCTGTTGGTGAGACACCCTGTAGTAGTGACCATAACATAATCACATTCAACATGCTAGCAGGAAGTGTGTCAAAAAAGTCCACCATGCCAATATACAACTTTAGGAAGGGAAGTTATACAACAATGAGGAAGTTTGTTAGAAAGAAATTAAGGAGCAGGCAAAAATGTAAAAAGCCTACAGGCAGCTTGGAAGCTGTTTAAAATTACCATATTAGAGACTCAGGAAAAGTGCATACCACAAATCAAAAAGGATACCAAGCAGACCAATAAAAACCCTGCGTGGTTTAATAGCAGAGTTAAGGAGGCCATTAAAGGCAAAAAGACATCCTTCAAAAAATGGAAGCCAGGTAGGGAATCTGCGGCACCCTTAGATGACCAAGGTATAAAAGGTGCACTCAGAGATAAGGCCATAGCAGAGAAGCCAGGTAAATTTTTGCATCAGTGTTTACTGCAGAAGACACTGGGGAAATTCCCGTGCCAGATTAATCCTTGTTAGCAGATGGGTCTAAAGAGTTGGACCACATTGAAGTGACAACTGAGGAAGTTTTAGAACAAATTGATAAACTTAATACTAATCAGTCACCAGGATTGGATGGCATTTGCCCAAGCCCTGAAGGAACTCAAAGATGAAATTGCAGAACTGCTGGCAATAGTAGGTAACCTATCGTTATAAATACTCTCTGTGCCAGAGGACTTGCAAGTTGCCAACATAACACCCATCTTCAACAAGGGATCCAGCAGTGATCCTGGGAACTACAGACCAGTGAGTCTCACCTCCATCCCTGGCAAGTTGGTAGAATCTATAATAAATAATAAAATCAGCAGTCACACGGACAAATATGGTATTCTGGGGAAGAACCAACATGGTTTTCGTAAAGGGAAATCCTGCCTCACCAATCTGCCAGAGTTCTTTGAGGGTGTTGACAAGGGGGATCCAGTTGACAATATATGTGGACTTTCAAAAATTATTTGACAAGGTCCATCTCCAAAGATTTAAAAAAAAAAAGGGGGGTTTCCAGGGCATTTGAGGGAACGTTCTTTTTTGGACTGAAACCTGGTGAAAAGACAGAAAGCAAAGGATAGGGTTTAATGGTCACTTTTCAGGATGGAGGGAGCTCAAAAATAGGGTTGTGTTGGGCCCAATTGTGTTCAACATTTTCATCAATGACTTGGAAATGGGGGTGCACAGTGAAATCTCTGAGTTTGCAGATGATACTGAATTGTTCCAGGTAATCAAGTCCCAAACTGATGGAGAGGAGCTGCAAAAAGATCTGGGTGGGCAAAAAAAGGGCACTTGAACTTCAAGTGCAAGATTATGGACCTGGGAAAAATAACCTCAACTATACATACATAGTGCTGGGTTCTGAACCAGCTGCTATGACTCAGGACAGAGACCTGGGAGTCACTGTAGATAGTTCCATAAAACCATCAGTTCACTGTGCAGTGGTAACCAAAAAAGCCAATAAAATGTTGGGCATCATTAACAATTGAAAATAGAGACCATCATCATGCTACTACACAAACCTATGGTGCGCCCACATCTTGAATACTATGTGCAGTTCTGGTCCCCACATCTCAAAGAGGATGTAGTAGAATTAGAAAAGAAACAGAGAAGGGCAATCAAAATGCTCAGGCACACAAAGCAATTGCCATGCCAGGAGAGACTGAAAAGGCTAGGACTGTCCAGGAAAAGGCTGAGGGTAGGATATGACTGAGGTCTACAAAATCATGAAGGGTGCGAGCCAAGTGAACAACAGTTCCCTGTTCATTAACTCCCCAAATGCTAGAACTAAGGGGCCCTTAGTTCTCTTAATCAGTATGTGACAGGTTTAAAAGTAACAAGAGAAAGTACATTTTAACACAACCTATATGTAGTTAACTTGTAGAATTCTTCATCACCGGAGGTGGTGGAAGCAGACAGCATAGCCAGGTTCAAAAAAGGACTGGATAAATTCATGCATGATACCTCTATTAATGGCTATTGAACAGAATGATTGGAGATGTTTCGTCTGGCATCTCTAAACCAACAATGGTTGATGCCAGGGAGGACCTTGAATAGAGGATAGATCACTTTAGAGATATCTGGTTCAATGCACTCCCTCTATACCATCCATTTCTGCTACTGTCTGAGACAGACTACTGGGCAAGGTGGACCATTGATCTGACCCAGTATGGCACTTCTCATGTTCTTGTGTTAATTTGATGAGCGCCTTTCCCTAATGTTCAGGTTCTTAGAAGTACATGGGGCTCATGTACCGGCAAACCCACTGATCCTGTTGAAATGACTTGTGTGAATAAAAAGTTTGCTGGTTCACCCCAAGGTCTCACCCCATAGCCCACATAACAGAAGATCCATAGTGAGTGCAGTGGGAATTATATACTCATAATTACTGCAGCTGTGCCTAATCAGGCACACACACAGATCATGTACAAATGGCCAACGGCAGTAAAGAAAATACAGTTTCCTTAAGAGCATCATGATACCAAATGCTGCAGTAATTTTATTAACTAAAAGGCATTCAATATTAGCCTAACCACTGCCATTGACTACAGTGGAACTATGCCAATGACAAGTCCTTTTGAAATGCCATCTTATGTCACTACATAAGGTTTTATTTCACCCTCCATTTTTGTCCAAGTAATCTGAGCTCATGAGCAATAATAAAAAAAGTTATAGACCCTCATCCCAGAAAGGGTAAATACCCCTGGTCTACAAGTTCTTAGAGATATTGTCCTTCCAGCAGAAGCCAGAGACCAGTGGGAACCAGTTGAAGATTTATATGGGAAACTCTTAATCCTGACAGTATGGATCTTTTCTTCAGTTATTAGAAGATACCTGGTTTGGTATTAGGACTCTTTACAGTCTCAGCACTGCAAGTGAGTGTATATTGTCACCTTGCACAAATCTCTAAATGTGAATAACTGGGATATTAAGAACATGCCTAATGATCTCTTTCCTAACCCAAAGGATCTTCAGAAGAGTCACGAATTAATGATTACACAATAGTTTGGAAGAATCCATCTCTTTCTAACTGTGATGATTAAGGGAATCTTTCTATACCATTAGCGGATTTTGTTTTGATAGTGAGCTATTATGTATTGTTATGAAACCTGCTGTATCATGTCAACTTGTATTCACCTTACTTACAAGGCCTTCAGACACGTTCCCACCTAAATAGGGAGAGTAGTTAATCATAAATCTTAATGAGCTTAGGGACAATAGGCTAGCTGAGAGCGAGGCAACACATGACATCTGCCTGGGAAAGAAGTGTGGAATATTGGAAAGTTACTAGCAGCAAGACAAAGAGAAAGAGAAAAAGAGGATTTAAAAATGTGTCATGGGAGAAGGCACAGGAAACGACTGAGCTTGTCTTTGTGTCAGGGTGAGGGAGTATAGCTGAAGGACATATCAAAGTCAAGAAAGACAAACCATAAACTGCCTGCCTGCCTGCCAACCACTGATGTGTTAAGGAAGCTTGCTGTTTTCTGATGAACTTAAGTGAAAAGCAAAAGTGTGTTCAAAAACCTTGTGCAAAACCAATTTGTTTCCGCATGTGTGTTTGCTTTCATTTATCACATGCTTCCCAAGGACTAAAATTCTGGTAAAGAGGGTTTTTAAGGCATGGTGGGAGTCTAAGGAGTTAAGACAGGCTTTAGGCCAGAACTTTGTTCTCAGGAGAGGTACTAGACAGGTACCAGACATTTCGGTGCCTGGGGAACCTACAGAAGGACAACGTATGGAGTCCTACTAAGCTGCAGGTTTAAAACACCCAGCAATACAGCAGCTGAAGCCTCTTAACAGCAATCTGGTGAGCAGTCAAGAGGGAGTAGTGCTTACTAGTAACAGTAGTAGGACTAGCAGTGATAATGGTAATAATATTATCTCCTGAATACTAAATGCAAACACATATGTTAATATTCCAAACGCATCATTATAGTGGATGTATAGGTTGTGTCTAGGGCTCGTTGCTATGAAGATTACCGTCCCTCTGCATTGCAAGATACTGCCAGGAAGTCTGATTCCTTTGACACAAGGGTTAATTAAACACATCCGGCTATTAAAACAAGGCATGAACATTGCTGTCTGGCTCAAAACTAACGTCTTCTAAACTGTCAGCACAGAAACCCAGCCACAGTTGGAACCAAAAGCTAGTCCTCAAGCAAAATGAGTTTCAGCAGAAACTATTTGTTCCATTAAACACAAAAGGCTTTTCCAAAGATTAATGGATTCAGCTTGTATTTGTTTCACTGTACCCAGTTTCAGCAAGAAACATTCCTAATGGTATTTGCAACTTGAAAGATCCAAGATATTTTAAATATTTCTTTACAGTGCCAGGATTAACACCTGTAATGGAATGTCGGGAGAGAAGTCTGCCTTGCCTAGGTTGCTAACAACACCTCTTAATTAATGTAATTTACGATAATTGACATTTTATTTCTCATAACTCATGCTATTCATTTACCTTGTGCCTTTCACTCAACTTGTCCAATTACAACAGGATGCTTAGTTAACTTTCATTCGTTCTCAGGGTCTTCTCAATTTCACTTTCTGCCTCTCATGCAGTGAGCAACAACATGTCACGGTTGAATTCTCAGTTCTCTGCGGCAAGTCCCAGGATCCAGTTTGCAAGACTTGTAAAATATATCCACTGGATTGCTGTCTCAGAGTAGAGGTGTGGCTGGATCTCAGTTTCCCCTCTTACTCTGAGATGGAAAAAGGATCCCCTGTCTTTTCCCAGTTTGCATTACTGCCACACCTACAAATTCCACGACTCTTGCTGGAGTTAACCACAGTGACAGCATGGACCCCAGGGAAACATGCCTCCCCGGGCTCTATGCTTTCACCACGCTCAGCACTAGCCTGCCCTTTCCACCCTCCCCACCCAAGAACACAGGAGGCTAGGAAGGGAAACCATGCCCCTCAAATTTTCCTGGCTTGGAGAGCCACCCATATGCAGGGAAACACATAGCCCTGTGAGGGGAGTGCTGCATCCCTGGCCCAGGGGCCCAGATTAGGTCTCCTGTATCAATGGAGCTGGCACCATGATGCCATGTGGGCTGGGGTCATACCCACCGGAGGCAGGTGGGGGTGTTGGCTTGGGGCAAGTACCACCCCTGGGCAGTAGAGCATGGGAGGGTGGAAAGTTTCTCAGCAGTAGAGGGGCTGGATGACTGCAAATTGGTCACTTTATCTCTGTGGAGCAGACTAACAATATTAGCTTGAGCTAAGTAGAACAGCTCAAACATAACCCTTACCCAAAGTGGCATAACTTCAAGATGCTTAGAAGGTACTTAGTACAGTTTAACACACTTTCATGCGTGAACACCCCCATTTTAAGTGCCTTTAAAATGGTTTAAATGTAACCTGCCACACCACCCTAAGGAATTAATACCTCCAGAATGCTTTTTTCCTGTACTGAAACAACAGAACAAGATTGCTCTGGGCCCAGTTAAAAAGCACTGAGTAGTAAGGGAACTATTTGAGGGTAAGGATCTTTCAATTTGTAATGAACAAACTTTTTCATAAATTTGAGGTTTAAATTTAAGTGCCCATTTAAATCAGAGAATTTATCAGGTTATCTACTCTTTACATCTCTTCCAAAATGTCTGTAAAATATCACCATATCGAGGACAAGATAAAGAGCCATTTCTCTGCCAGAGCTATCTCCAAGTAATATAATAAATTAAATCTCCCCTATTCCCACTCAGATTGTCCAAGAGCAGCTCACACTTTTGTCCTATTTGTTCATTATCTAAGAATTTAACAAGAGACAAGTTCCTGTGACTGATACTCAGCATTGGCAGCATTTGACTTTTACAACTTGAGGGGATGGCACCTAGTACCAGATGCTCCCAATAGCATCCTAGGCTGTGCATAGATGAAATGAGGGGCATGTGTGCACAACACTTTAAAGTGGATTAAATACTTTTGCACCACTTTAATGGTGTTGGTGTTTGCACACGTTGGCGGCGTATTGTGCAGTAAATCCAGCCGCTGTAGCAAATTCAGCGGCGTAATGCGCCTTAAATGACTTTGGGTGCAGCCTTAAAGCCACGGAGCAAAGCACCAGGCTCCGTGGAGCTCAGGGGCTCTGCAGGAAGCCCGTGCAGGCAGCCCGGGAGCAGCCTGGGAAGGTAGGCTCCGCCCAAGAAAAGCGGTGACCCTGATATTTTCTTTCCCCTGGAGTCTGCCTGCCTGCCCAGTGCTTCTCTCTGCAGCTGCGGTGCCCCCGGGACCACCCAAGCCAGGTGGTTACAGGTGGGTGCTGCCTGGGTGGGAGGACGCCGCTGCCACAGAGGGAAGCACCATCCCCACCCCACCACTGTCCAGGGACTGCTCCACCTGCCAGCAATGCGTCCTCCCCTCCCTGCCACTGAAGAGGCAGATAAGTTTGGGTGTGTGCACAACACAGGGGCTTAAAGGGCCCTAAATTGAAGTGGTATTTTTGAAAACCCACAGCTTCAATTTAGGGCCCCCCTTTCGTCTACACATGCCCCTAGATACTCCCAGAAGGGAGAGCTGGAGAGTTGGGGGCAAGTGGGTAGAGGGGTAGGCCATTTCCTCCTATCTCATGCAAAGTTTTTGTGAGTACTTAGTGTCCCACATTCCTGCTGTTTCGATCCATTTTGATCTGACACATTGGTCGCATGGTATTGTTTCCATTCCCAGACTGGATGAGTAATTCAGACCTAAGTCCCTGTGAGGATACTCTCATTTAAAAATTTCAAAGTTTGCTTTTTGCAAATGTTTTCTAATGTTTGGTTACAGTTTGTCATTTCCCCGAACATTTCTTCCGGAAAACACATCCAGTAGGTTATTCAAAGGACATGTAGCTAAAAAGGGCATAGACACAGCCAGAGTAAGCCTTTTTTTTTAATTACGTGAATATTTCTCCTTAATCACTGTTTGATGGACATGACTACAGTTCTGTCTTAAAGCCTGTGAAAAAGTTTCCATGAATTTCAGTGGGAGTTGAATGAGACTCATGGGAAAGTAGTTGGGAAAAAAACAAGAGGCACATTCTGGGACATATATTTTTGTGGGTCGTGTCTTTTATTGGATGAGCTGCATGGTTGGGAGAGATTTAGAAAAGCTTTTGGGCACAAGGTTAGAGTGTATCTGGGAGAGACAAGCATTCAATCTCTCCCAACCATGCTGTTCAGTAAAAAACTATTAAAAAATCCTTGCTTCTTACATGCGTTTCGGATCACCACAGTTACAACACTGCTCCAACACTACTTGAAGCAATGATTTTCTGACCCTTAAGCCATAATGACACATACAGAATTTGCTCAGTCTTCAAATTTTAAAGAGTAGATTAAACCATGAAGAAAAAATATGATGGATTAAGACTATTAACTCAGGAGGAGATACTGGTGCTTTAGCTTTGATATAACCTTCCCTCATCAGAAGCTAATTAACAATTTGAATGCTGCCTTGCTTTGCCTAACCTCCACTATGTGGGGACTGAGGAAAAAATGCACCTCTGCTGATGCTTTATACTTATATGTTAAACTGCTTTGGAGTTGTAGACCTGCGAAGGCTTAAAAGAGCATCTCTGAATACCTCCAGTACAAAGGACCTACATTTGCATTCAGCAGCAAAGCTGAATTTAGGTTTTCACTGATTTCTAAGTAATTTAGCAGGTTGTTTACAGACTAATACTCTGTGTGTGATGTTACATGCAATATTTTTGGTGGAGACACTGAGAAGCAAATTGGCTCACATTATTGTCCTGGGGGGACAGTGTACTTGGTTTTGGTGACACCACTGATCCATTTGCCTTGCACCAAATAGCACACTCCATAGTGGAAGACAGTTGTATTGATATCAGGGGTCTTTACCTGACAAGATATGCTTTGCACTTAATGTGACTGAGCAATTGCAGGATTCAGATCAGTTCTGATGTGTGTCTGTATATGCAGCCTAACAGCTTCCGCAGTCCCTGAGAGTGGGAGGGAACACACCAAGGTAACGTTCTTCCCCACCCTCCCTTCCTCCTACACACATACTTTCTGGGCCATTTATTTTTCCCTATACCACATAAAGAGAAGTATATAGCCTGTTATCACACAGGTAGTGTAGTGGGGATAGGAAAGTCTATTTATGTCACATCTAGCCAGACAAATATGCAGACTATGCGCAGAACATCTATGAAGCTTGCTGTGACATGCACTTATATTGTATTAATTTAAACATGTTTTCAAGGACTGTATGTATTAGTTTATTCAGAAATGACACACATAATAAAGAATTGCACATTGAAGCAAATCCTTCTCAAGATGCAATTGTTCTCCTATGCCTAAGGCTACTTTTTCATTTAGTGAGGGGAACATACCCAGCAGCCCAATCTTTTAGTCTCCATGGGGTGATAACTTTATTATGCTCCATTTGTTAAAGTTATATACATTATAATGTGAAACTGCTGCAGAGAGTGTGAAAAGGGCACTTCCATATTGGCTGTAAAGGGAATACAATATGTTTTAAGTGCATTTTTATGCTTTAGCAGAGATTTCTGTGAGACTGTAAATCAAGGAAAGCTCAGCATTGTATAAATACATATTAAAATGTGCCAAACTAATAATTAAAAACTCCATCTTAAGTGTAGGGGGAGGAGGGAGAGAAGTAGAAATGTTGCTAAATCTTCTTTCTGAATGGAACATAATAATCAAATAAACAATTTCAAGCAATTATTTTCAGTGTTTTAGGCATCACTCCAGATTAGTCTGGTAGAGAGCACGGGACAAGAGGTCAAGGAGAACTAGGTTTTGTTTGCATCTCTGCTACTAACTTATCGAGTGATGTTGAGGAAGTAATTTAGTTTAATTGTGCTTCACTCCCCACATGACTTGTTAAATACGGTGACATGATACTGGCCTATCTCACAAGATCTTCTAAGGCTTAATGAACTAAGAGTGTGGGCATCCTTACAAGATCCAAGATGGTGAGTGCTGCAGAAATTATTACTGAATATGGAGATAAACATAAAGATCAAACTACTAAATCAAATCTCTCTAGCTGAATGTTTTGAGCTTGACAACAAAACAGTGAACAATGCAATGGCTGGTCACAGAAGTCCCTTGGAGCAGAAGACTAAAAGGTAAAGTACAGACATGGGCTGTACTGGCAAAGTAACTGCAAATCAAAAAGCAGGGATAAATGGTCATTCTTCAGTATGGCATAAGGTTAAAAGAAGGTTAGATGGATTGTTCTCATTTTCCAGGAAAAGTTGATACACAATGCAATTTTAAAAGTCAGCAAGTTTAAATCTGGTAGAAAGGAAGCACTTTCTTCTGAATAAAACATAATCTGTGGAATTTACTGCCACACGATATCACTAAAGTAAAAGCTTAAGAAGATTCAAGAAATGGACTGAACATTTATATGGAAATAAGACTATCCACAATTACATTAGAAATAATAAAAGGATTATTACTCCTAATGCTTCAGGATATGAAGCAGCCACTAACTGATGAGAAGAGGAAGAAACTCCTCTTTTGAATAGTTTCTAGTACTTATCAGTGTCAGACAGAGGCCAGGTACAGACATTATACTTTTACTAGTATAAATGATCAGAAACCAGTCTATACCTGTAACAGGACAGAAGGCACATAGACTGGTTTAAAAATGGCAGAACCTGGTCTAAAATTTGTCCCCCTACCACCAAGGGGCGAATGTGTATTCTGTTCACTACTGATCTAAACTATGCTGCTTACAGAAAGCCGCATAACTTAGATCGACACCGTCTTGTGCTCTTTGAATGTCTAACCAGCATGAGTTCTGGACTACATGGACCACTGATCATATCCCATACAAACCATACTAGCTTAGGAAATATTAGGAATATTAGTATTATATAGGAAATGGCAAGCAGCATTCTTCTGTGTGCTAATAGACAGGTAGTCTGGAACTGAACACACTTTTCTCTCACATCTTTTTCAAGAGAAAGACCTATGTTAGCAATGGAAGAGTGTCCCGGAGTTGGCTGGCTTTGGTTTTCAAGGAATTTTACGATTTTTACCTTCTGATTCTTCACTGCGAAATTCATAAAAGCCAGAGGAGAGAGCAAGAGACAAAGGTAATCCTCACTACTATTCTGCTCAGGTGACACTATCAACGAGCTGATAAAACTGCATCAAGCATAGAAAAGATAGATAAGGAGCACAATGGGAAGGGTTAAATGACATATTTGGGGATTGCCTAATGACAGTTTAGCTCTTGTTAAATCCCAACACAATCAGACACTGTTTGAGGACTTATTTAATAACAGACCTTCACTAGGCAGATGGATCAATAAGGCTTTTGTGGGAGGTGGTACATGACAATCCACTCTTTCCCCAAATCTAGCCACATTTATTGTTCCCTCCCTTTCACTCACAGAAATACCAGCTTTTAGTAGGTCCTACACAAAACACAACAGCATTTGCGTATTATCCATGATCAGGGCATGCAATCCGCTTTGGTTTTGCAGGTTCTGAAGGAAAAGTGGAAATTTGGTGTTAGTCCGGCTGGCATTTGGTACTATAAGGAGTGCAGGTCTCACCAGCTTTTAGTAAGAGGATGCTTTAATGGCATCAGGGCTGAGTTGGACATTTGACATAGCAGTTACAATCTAATACTGAATGTTGATATTTAAAATCTGGACAAGGATATGAATCTGCCATTGTAAAGTCTATTCCACCATACCCACATTGAGCCCCTTACTTTGTGTGCAGTCTCACTGAACGTGAGTGGGAAGTGCTGGCCTCAAGCTAAGCAGCTAAACCAAGAGCGATGTGAAGCTTATGTCTCTTTTGGAGAAAGCAAAGCTCTGTGTTAATAAATAACTTGTGTAGCGTGGCTCTGTGGAAATGGTAAATGCAGGTTGATTACTTGTCCTCACTAAAACATCTCTTATGCTGGGTGTGGCTATTATTGTATTTCCAATGTATCTAGCCCCGTAGAGGCACCTAATTTATGAGGTCATAGTCCCCAAGCCAAGAACAGAACCATTTACGCTTCAATCCTCCAATGCTCGAAATTAGCCCTAGATCCAGGTAAGTGCAGAGGAAACAAAAAGATGCTGTAGTTATGTGAAGGAGAGTCAGTGACTCATGCTTAATATGTTTGCTCAGCCTGTATGCTTTTGGGATGAACCAAGATTAGCAGAGGAAAATGGCCTTTTTATTTCCCTTTTATTGTGTTTACTACCATCTAGTACTATTAAGCTTATTAAATCTAGGGAGATTCAGCATATCAATAAAGAGGTGCCTGTCATACAATGGTTTTGCAAAGTTTTTATCCAGAGCTTGGCATAAACAGTGAAGCAATAGTTTTTTCTTCATGTCTTCCCAATGAATGGCATGCCATCTTAGACCTCAAATGTGTCCCATTCCTCCCACAAATGACTCAGGCTCTGGACACTGGGCAACACGTCCACTACGGCTCCCCCTTTCAGTTATTGTGTCAGGAAACGCCACTGTTCTTTTTTCATTTCCATAATGAAAAATGAAAGTGAGCTGTTTTCATTTCATTTTCATGAACTTCCCCAGCCTATATGCAACCAAGTTTACGTCTGTGCATTCTTCATGATGCGGTTTTACAACCCAGAGAAAACATTTGCTTAATTAGTTGTTGCTCACCGTGCTCAGAAGGGTTGCTTGTCCTCTTGTTGCCGTGTTCGAAAGAGCACGAGTGAGGCAGGCAGGCAGTAGCAAAAGCAGCTCCGTGCAATCAGCTCTTCCAGGCCAGTTCACGCAGTGGCTGTGGCTGGACTTGTAATGCTTCAAAGGGCAAGGAGAAAAGGGAAGGGCTCAGGATGTGATATCATACGCTTGTTCTGAAAACAAGGAAACTGCCGGAGATAACTGAAACGTCAACCACTCCGGAGCCTCGGGATGGATAATACTGGAAAATGACTTCTTTGTTTTTCCTCCCTCCTCCCCTCCAGATGCCTCCCAGTAATAGTTATAATAACTCAAGACAATATTCAAGAGTCTGAAAGGTACATAAGCAATTCAGCTGCTAGTTAGCAAGAACTGTATCTTTCTTTCCTGTTTCCAGTGTTTGTTGTCCTCACTCACCATACTGCATCCAATCTTAGGCCTGGATTTTGCTATTGGATCCATGCAGGCAGAGCCTCCCATCTGCTCAGGGCTCCGCTGGGCTTGTGCCACATCAGCAGCAGGTGTCAGGGAGCGGGGAACTGAGCATGCCCTGCCCACCTGCGTCTACTGACTTGCATCAGAGCGGGACATTTCCTAGTGAGACTGCAATGGACTCATCCTCAGCACTCACTGTTGAGTCCTCGGTCTCTGGCGGGTCTGAGACCAGGCCAGAGCTGCCTCCCAGGCTCCAGTGGACTCAGGTGAGCCAGGTGTGATCAGCAGCCTGCTTCACAAGACCAGCTGACCCAATCTACACCAACCTGCTGACTCTTCGGGAGGCAGAGCGATTAATTCACTCGCTGGACTGTGACCTCCTTCTTTGTTTCATCTTTCTCACTGAAGGTGCTGAAGGTTTCTCAAGCACCTGGGAAATTTTAGGAGCCTAAATCCCACTTTCAGAAGTGCCTTGCGACATGGACAATTTGCCACAGGAGAAAGCGGGGAAACAATTTACTGCAGTGGTGCCCAACTCATTTGGCCCCATGGGCCCATTGCGTGGCATGGGGCCAGAGTCAGGGCACAGGGCTGTGTCATCTGGCCCTCACAGCTGGAATCTGGCAGAGGCATTAATTGCTGCAGCTCCCACTGCCATGGCAGCTATCGTTCCTCCTGTGGCCAGCTTTCTGGTCCTGCGAGCCAGACAATACAGCTTCACACACCGATTAGCACTACACCCACTCTCCACACTGCTCAATTTCCAGACCTGTGATGAGCCTTGCAGTCTAAGGGGCATGCATCCATGGGCTGTATTGTATCAATGCTGATTTTCTACATCGGCTACTCCACAGTAGTAAGTGGAAAGTGGAGCTAAACTTCAGTGTCATAGCCCTTGGTGAGTGAGACAAGTTACCAGAGTTTAATTTCCACCTACACTGGGGTAAGAGTGCACCTGGGACACTTATAGCAGAGCAGCAGATGAGTGGCAAATAATCCCCATTCCCTTTTACGAGTGGCAAGTTGTTTGTATGTCCATAATTTTAGACAAATAGGCTCCTAAGTTTCAGTGAAAATCAACTTAACTTTGTGAAGATTTGGATCCACCTTGTGCCCTGGGCAAATTTCTAAGTGTAATCCCCTACTTAATAAAAAACAAACAAAACCAAATCCCCAAACCCTTAATAATACCACATCATTATAGTCTTTTTCTCAGCTTATCATTAGTTATATCCTTTAAGATCAGGATAAGTACGTTTTTGAAGTAAAGTAGATATTAAGTCACTCATTTTTCTCTCCAGTTGTCAGGATACCCCTATTTACATAATCTCAAGTAGGACCATCATGTAAAAGCAATATATCTTCATTGAGGCCATGTTTTCCATGCTGTTTAGTGAGACTAAATATTCTGCCACTGCATTGAACATGCCTTCCATATCTCCTTCATACGTTTCAGCTCTTGTTCAGGTAGGTTTCCTCTGGAGTTGATCTCTGGATTTCAGTTCATCTACAGTTAAAGTTACTTACCAGGAGCAGGTTCCCGTTTTCATGCCCTTGTATTGCCTTTGTGTTCATTTCCAGAGCTCTGCTTCCGACTGTCAAGGCATTTCAGGAGCCAGGTCCTTGGTGCATTTCAGAATTGATTAGACATTAGACCAACCCTCTGTTTTGGTTTGTACAGGAGGGTGTTACTGTTTTCAGTCCCATTGTTCAAAGGAGGCCCTATGGTGCCAGGTTTCTTGCTCGGTTTGTGCTCTGTGCCAGTGGAAATCATAGCCTTTCAATTTCAGGAACTCGCCTGTTTCATTTAAGAATACAGTAAAGGACAATGGCTTATAGCCTAATAATAATAATTAGCAAGATGCTGCTATTATTAATGCAAGTTTAAACAGTCGTTGATAAATTGCCTAAAGAAACTTTTCCAAAACGCTTATAATCAGTAAAAACAAAACTGCAAGACACAAACATTTTGGCTCTAAAACCCTTTGCAGTTAGTTTTGGGGGCTGTTCCAATTGTTTCCATTTCAGAATGGAGGATTAGTCATCTTCGGTTACCCTTGGGCTTTGAGCAAGAGAGGCTGCTGGTAACTGAACGTGGATGAACACATTTGGTAAACTACATCCTGAGGTACAAGGGCAATGGATCCGGTATAGACCTAGACAAACAGCTACGTGGACATCCCCTCAAGGTGAACAGGAAAGCTGCCCTGCAGAAAACACTGTTGAATTTCCCCTTCCCCTCCCCACACCTTGATTTTTAATAGTACTATACAACCACTATATGCAGCTGCCCTTACTAAGCAATGTCCTGCCTTAAGCAACTGCCCCAAAATACCCCAAGTGTCCCGAGTCCAATTCTATTCTCAGTTACACATTGATTTTACATCTGTGTGAGTCTGACCTGATTTACCCCGGCGTAAGCAAGATTAAAATCAGACTGAATCTATTTCTGCTCCATTTTTATTAGGCCACTTCTGTTCTGACAACCAGAGGCTGTTGGTCCCTTGTCTCATTTCCTTAGGGGCTTTCTCTGTCTTCTTTTCTTGAGCAGAAGAGCCTCTTTCTCCCAAGTCCTTGTGAGTTTCTTCTTCTCCCCATCTCCCTCAAGCTCTGCCTTCACTAGACCTTGACCTTACAGCTGGCCCTTGCCTTAATGTGCAAGTTATCATTTCTATAAACCTCTGATTGATCACTGTAACAAAGAGAGGCACTGTATGGACGCTGCTGCATGATGTGCTGTGATCGACTTATTTATAAAGGTACTCTATTTAAATGGCAAGATAATAGGAGCGTTTTAGATTTCAAGAGCATGTGAAGTCAGTCCCTATGAAAAGGTGACCTGTGAGTCTTTTTCTGGATCCTGGGCATCTTCTGTCATTATTAGATACAAGATTTGCATGTGGATACTCTGAGAGGTACCTGGGTCAGTCTTAAGTATTAGGGATGAGGGTGAGAGGGAACCACAGCAGGTGGGAATGGGGAAGAAGGAGCTTCTAGTATTATGAAAAGCAGTAAGACAGTGCAGATGAGGTTGGAGAGGGAGATGATTGCAGAAGGGAGGGAACCACCATGTTGTGGGTAAGAGTCTTCTCAGGGGTTGAGAAAGACTATGGGTGGGAGAATTACTTTGACACCATGGAGCCATAATTAAAATGGTGACTACATACTGCATACAAGTTATAGCTCAGATATCTCATATCCCTACAGAAATCAATACTAATGCAATCACAGAAAATCTCTTGAGAATGGCCGGCACATAAACTGATCTTGCATGTCATGCAACTTCATCAGGTTCCTCAAACAATGCCAACTGGGTATAGTACTCTTTGCTCTTAAAATGACTGCTAAGACTTTTCTGTACCCTGTTAAAATAGCGTGTATGTGTTCTGCTCCAGAGGCAGCTGGATTTCATTAGTGAGTGATCTCAGTCCTGTGGCTTAAATATACACAACAGGGTGTGACTCCTCTCTCACTCCAATTTAAAATTGCAAGTAATTCGGCTTTGGGTGGGAGGGTGCTCTATAACAGCGTTTCTCAACCCGTGGGTCGCAACCCAAAAGTAGGCCGCAAGACTATATGAAATGGTCATGAACAAACTTTAAAAATGGATTTCCTATAAAGGAGAAAAATGTGGGGAACTGTGGCTTTTCCCTTGAAGGCTGGTGGAGATCTAGCCAGTAAGGGGCTGCTTGGGTCCCCCCATCCCGCTCCCGCCTCCCGCTGCTGCCCCACAAACTGGGGGGTTGGGACCCGGGGGCAGTGGTTTGGGAGCGAGGGGCACTGGGTCGGGACTGGCCATTGACGTTTACAAATGGGTCCCGATACAAAAAAGTTTGAGAATCACTGTTCTATAACACCGCAAGTCATGGCTGAAATGGAAACAATTAGAAATAGTACATATTTAGCAGTGAGCTGTAAAAGGTGCAAATTTACCAACACTTATTTTTTATGAATATATAAAGCTTAAATTGGAAAAGGAATCTTTTTTCCTTCCTAGTAATTTCTGTGCTCAGGAGAATTCAGTGCAACGGTGCTAAAATTGCTTTCAGGCATCCTGAGGCAACCCTTAGAGAATCTGCCGAGTCAGCAGCAAACCTGACGTGGGATGCAGCTGTCTGAAAATAGTGCGAAGGACTTCGCTCTCACTGCTGCAGCCAGGCACTAGAGAGCGTGTGTGGTCCCCAGGAATTTAGAGTAGCAGAGGGAAATATTATGCTTAAGGATCTTTAAATAATAAATCATACTTAGCACTGTAAACACATTAACTAATTAATCCTCACAAAACCCTTGTGAAGTAGAGGACTGTGTCTGTCTGACAGATGGAGAAACACAGCCAGAAAGGGCTAAATTCATGCCATGGCCTTCACCAGCTTCTCTTGGAGTCAATGCTGGTGGAGGAAAGCCTGCCAGAAAGCAAGCCTGCAGTTGCAGACGGCACTGAAACCTTCCTTCTGCTAACATGGGGAGGGATAGGAGGTCAGATGTGTTGCAGAAGGTGGTGCTGGTAGCACTCCTGTAGAGCACCCCTTTGGATGCCCCTACCTGAAATAAATTCCAATGGGGACAGGGCATTGTAGTCCTGCCTTTTTGGGTTGAATTACCGTGACTGCCACGCTACAGCACCAGCGCCAGGAACTGTATTAAAAGGACAAAGCCCTCACTCTCCATTAGGTCTAAACTGCAGTGGGACACAAGGGACTGGGAGCCTCAGGGAGGCAGTTGTATTTACTTCAGCTTTGGCTGCCAGGCCCTAGCCCAGAGCACCAGAGGCCTAACCTAATTTCTGCTGGTGCAATGGAATTGATACCTGCAAGTGCTCACGTGCCCTGAAGCTTGGGCTCACCACAAACCCATTGCATCCATGACCTGTCCCAGACAGGCTCCAGTCTGACCCCAAGACATCATCATCATTTGGTGCAGAGTGCCAGGTACCCTGGCTCCTCCCACCGGGGAAGTTTTGTGGTCCAAATCTCCAACAACTTTAAATTCACTTTGCGCTGTTCCTATTAGTTTCAGCAATCTGACCCTAAGCAAACACAACCAGGCTTTGACAGAGCCAGGCATAAAAACCAGCTGTCCTTAGCTCTTACCTCTGTGGTCAGACCATGCTGCCTGTCTCTCTTCAGACTGTTAAGTGTACAAACCAGCAGCAACTAATTATCATGGCCAAGTCTGCACCAGTTTTGCAGAAAGACTTCCCCCCACCACAGCCTTCTTGGCTGGAGTAGTTTGTTTGCCCGCCAACTAAAACAGGCCCAATTCTTCCTCTGCCCCTACCAGGAAACATGTAGCTTCAATGTTGTTAGCAATAAGGGTTTTGTGGCCACAAGCTAAAGATAGCATAAGCAAAGATAACAAGTCGTGGGGGTGGAGGGGGAAGCTCTTTTGGAAACTCCCTTCACTATAAATTCTTCTTGAAAGATATTTCTTGCCACAAATCTCAGGACACCTAGGACTTCCAAGCTGTCACAGTGCAGCACATACTGCAGCCATCCAACATTTTGTGACAGAAGGGACTATATCATTTACCATCTCAGGCTCCTACTAATTTTACTGTCACCCAGTCCATTGCTCAGTTCTGAAGTTATCCCATAGAGTTTACATAGCCCCTTCTCCCAGTATGAAACCCTGGATTACAGCTCCATCCTGCTCCCTTTGCCATCCTATGTATTGGGGCACGGAGTTCAGTGAGTTGACAGCCTAAATTCACTCCTACACAAGAATGACCATCCTAAATTTATCCTGGCACAACATCAGTGGAGGATGGGTCTATACTGAGTGGATTCAACCAGTGGCTCCCTGGCTTCTAAACCAGCTGGGCTGGAAAAGAAGCGGGTCCCTGGGCTTGTAGGTACTCTCAGCCGGGTTCACAATCCTCGCCTGAGCCCTTCCTTGGGATGTGGGACCTTGCAAACCTGCCCCCCTAGATCCTGGAACCAGCGTGTCCGAATGCAACAGGCCTCCGCAGCATCCCAAGACTTCCAGTTTAAGCCCTGGAGAGACAATGTGACAGGAAGGCAAGGAACACAGGTTTAGCAGATGAGTATCTTTGCCAAGGACTTTTCTCCTAGAAAAGCAGTAGACAGCACTGCCCTCCTTAGCCTGAAATCATCCTTTCTATAACTCTGAGGGCTTGTCAGCATTTCAGGCTAGGCAGAGGCCCTCCTAACTGCACGAGGCAACAGCCTGCCTTGTCTCTGCAGAGAAGCAGCCTTCCTTAAATGCAATCTCCATTCCCTTGCAGAGCCTTTGCCCTGCTCCATGCCTGCATCCAAATTATCTAGTGCTATTTATACAGACTTTAGCCCCTTTCTCCTGTAAGGGTTCTATATATTCTACATATAGAATAGAAGAGATTCTATATATTCTATATAAAGAATTTGTTTTTCCATGGAGTTGAGCTGGCAGTCAAGAGAATCAAACCTGATGGCCCTAGACTGGTCTGTGGCTTCTCAGCCAGACAGAAGACAGGCTAGATTTGCACCTTCTAGACTAACTATTAGAGATGCATAGCCTAAGCTTTCATAAACAGCAGGCGTACTTCATCAGAGGCTGTGAAGGGACTGCAGGAAGCAGAGCTGCTAAATACAAATCAGAGTCATTCAGCTCCGTGTCAGGCACTGTCCTTGGGCTGAGCACCCGTCCAGAACGCTGCAAGACAGACAGACAGACCGAGTCAGGGTTAGGCTTGGCTTTCCACAGTAAATACATATAGGCAATTAGCACACAATAGGGAAGACAGAAGAGAAAGAGAAAACAGAACTCACAAAACAAAGCGGAATCCATAATTTAATTCAGACATGTTGCACTCTTAGGAGATGCGCCTCATTTTCTGAAACGACACCTGACTGCATACCGTAAAAATACCAGTTAGTGAAGGAAAGAAGGAGAAAAACATGTCTGGATTCCCCATTACTGTTCAGATGCTCATTTGCAGAGTTTGCTGTCCGTAAGTAGTTAAGAAGGGAAAGTGTTACAGAACGGAGGGTTTTCTCATTTAGTTGCTACTTGCAGTTATGTTAAGTCATTACAAATGATCAGTGAGCACAAAGTCTAATCAATCACACCCTAGAGCTACAAAGCAAAAAGTGAATTTGCTTTTAAGGCTGCTGGTTTTATGAAGTTCATCTCCTGAGTTTTAAGTCTGCATTTCACAAATCATCCATCTTACCTGTATCTCAGCCTCCCTCTCTGCTTAAACAAAAATGGATTATTTATGCTCTTGTGGATGTAGGTAAGAAAAACCCCTCACTGAGATGCACCCATAATAGCTCTACATAATTTTACAGGAGAATTTAACAGCATCTCTAGAGAAGAAAAATACATCCTGGATTATTTATGTGCTTGGAATCCTTTAACACAATCAAACTGTATCTCAGTCAGTTGGGTATGGTATTCTTTACCTTCATTTACCAAATAATCTGCCATGCTAAGTAGTCCTCCTTTGTCTGTATAACACTTCTCCTTGTAGTTCATTATTCAGCCAATAGATGTCTGTGTACCACAAAGAGCTCCAAACGCGGTGTCACCCTTGGTAAACGGAGACAAAGTTGGCACTTGATCTTTGTAGAAGCTTGTTTATATTGATAGCTTGTAGTATCTTTAATAAATGCCTCCTTTTTCAAATGGACTGGCATTCTATAGGTCGTGACAATTAAGTTAATATGACTAAACGAATTTGAACCTAGTTGAATTTGACCAAAGCACGTGAGAGGAATGAGACAGTATGTGATAACATATGATCAATCAGCCTAATCAGGACAGGACAGTGCAGACAAAGAGGGTATTCACCAAAAAATGCTCAGAAACTATGGACCACAAAATAAACTTAGCTCATTGATAGTATTTTGCATGTATGTACAATAATATCTGCCAGCAGAGAATATTAAGGCTTTGTACACTATTCATGTAGTCAGGCTCACATAATCTTGTGAGGTAGAGTACTCTCATTTAAGTAAAACATACATTGTGGCTGTGGTCTAATATAAAGAAATGAATGGGCCATACCAATACAACTTAAAATTGCTACATCCTGTTTAGGGAAGGGATTTTACTATCAGGCCATGAATGCTGTATTCTTCCCAATAACACTGATATAAAAAAAAGCCATAAACTCCACTGAAGATACTGGGTCTAAACATTGGTTATTAGTGGCTGTGTCTACACATGTGATTAATGCCAACAAATAAACTGCAGAGCTTATTGCTCCTGAGTTTTTTGCTCCCGGGCACACCATTTGAACAATATTGCTCCAGAGTTTATTTGTGCACATCACATGGAGCCTGGTCAGAGCAGCCTGGGCTGGCAGGACATCCAAGGGGTCAGTCTGCCAGCCCAGGGCTGCTCCAGCAGGGCTCCACATGCTGCAGAGCAGCTGGCTGTGGCACGAGGGTGCTTCAGCAAGGGCCTTGCCTGCCAGCTAGCCCTGCACTGAAGCACACTTTGTCTACATATGCACTGCTGTGCAAAGAAAAAGTCCACAGCGGGATAGCACTGAGTTTTTTTCTGTGCAGTTAATTAGGCAACTGCACACTAAATGTCTCGTGTAAATGCAGCCAATGAGTAGAGAACTGGACTCAATAATTTTAAGTCACCACAAATAAAGCCAGGCCTTTTGTCCTCTGGAGGAGATGCAACTATTCAGCAAATAAACAAACCGGGGTCAGGAAGCCTCTTGCAGCTCCCAGCAAGCCATCTGACTCCCTTTCCCTTCCAGAACTCTGTTTGCCTTCGGCAATTTCCTCCCTGCACGCAGACCTGATCTCCTTGAGACAATTTACAGTTCAGCCCATCAGCACTTTTCAGGGGCCACCCACAGAAAGTGCTGAGTCTCTACTTCCATTTCGGAAACGTCTTGCCCAGATTAGGCCCCCACCCCCCCCAAACTGTGACACTAACAGATTGAAAGGGAAAAAGATTGTGCTTGAAGCAGAAATTCAGACTAATGTGACTTCCTAGTCAGGTTGGCCTTTCAGTAACAATGCAAAATCAAGGCCTGGAACTTCATCTGTGCCGGGGATCCCCTGTACCCTTATGAAACCTGTTGTATATGGGGCTCCAGTTGCAGACCAAAGGCTTCAATTGCCTCGCTCATACTCTGACCAAATTACTCAGGGACAAAGACAAGAAGCATCTTCTTGCCCCACTTCCTGCCAAATTGATCCAGGCCAACAGGGTTTGTCCCCACTAGGGTGGCCATCATAGAAGACATTCTGGTTTTCTGCTACTCTGTCCTCTATTTATATGAAACCCAATGCCTTTATGTCCTGACACCTTTCTCTCCTCTTGAAGAGAAAAATAGAGGACGTAAAGGCGTCGGGTTTCATATCAATACAGGACAGAGGACAACCGAACTGTCCTCTATGATGGCTACCCTAGTCCCCACATGCCATGCAGCAAACAGGGGTTTCTGCCTCTCCAACCCTGCTGATCACTTAGGCGCTACACAGATACCAAGGAACCCATTCAGCAGCTGCAATACAGAGCTTCACGCTCATTATTGCTAATCAATTCATTAACTTCCAGAGTCTCTCTTTAAGGTGAGCGGGAAAGGTTCAGGCTTCTCAGGGTACTGTTGTCCCAACAACATAACTATGCAACCATTGCACTGTCAAAGCACCAGCCTGGGCAACAAGAATGACTGAACATTTTGTTCTCTATAAGTTAAAATCTAAAAGAAACAGAAAACATGTGACAAGACATAGGTTACTGTCCTGGATAGCATTGGTGCAGAGGTTCAAACTCCTGCCAATTTTTCTTCCACCATCTTTCTCCCAGGGTTTAATTTAAGTATGAGTCAATTTTTTTTTTTCTTTTCAAACTCGAAATTTACAGGCTAGAGAAGCAGACTCTGAGACAGGACTCCAATGCTTTATTCCCAACTCTGTCACTTGTTTTTTAGGGCCTTTCTACTCCGGGTCGCTTCTCTAAGCTGTTTCCTATGAAGCAGTACAGCTCTATTGATGGGATGCAGTAAGGGGAGGTCTAGCATGCAGTAATTGCTGGCTGTTCAGCCACTGCATCTAGAACTGCTTGGGCCAGGATCAAACAATGCAAGGATTAATAAACTGGCAACTCGCTCCAACAGCTCCTGTCACTAAAGCCTGCTGAAATCAATAGAAGCCTTTACATTGACTACAGTGAGCTTCAGATTCGACTCTTATTCCCACTGATATAAGGAGAAGTATGATTGGGATATAAATCTCCTGTCTCTGTGCTCTTATTGGAACACTTTTGAGCCGCCAACAGATCAGCTCTTTACACTTACCAAGCTCAGTCAAAAGTTAACGGTTTATTTTTTTTCCTTGACGTTCGATGTACAACAACTCCTCCCTCCCTCTCGCTGTTTGCCCTCGCTTCATAGGAAGCTAACAAAGGGAGCAAGCAGGGTGACCTCTTGAACAGATTTCACTCTGCAGCATAGCTTGGCAGGGAAACAGCTGTTTTAGTTCTGTGATTTTTGGAACAGAAAAACAGATGCTCCTTGGCCGCATTTTACAGATGTTATTCCAGTTCGAACTGAGAATGTCAAAGCATGAATCCCAGGAGCTTACTCATTTCCTAACTATGCTGAGAATGGGAAAGTGGAAATTTCTTGCCGTAACGTGAAGTCTTTCAGCAATGCTGCACATTATACTCTTTTTGGAAGGTGTTTTGTTTTGTTTTGTTTGCATGCTTGAATTAAGCTTCTACCCAGCTCTATGCCTGCATCCAAATTGTCCAGTGCTAGTTATCCACCAGGGAACATGCACTGGGGCCTAGCTACTACAGTATAGACACATTAGGACAGATCAGTCATGTGGTTATGGGCCTGGACTGGGAATCAGGATACAAGGGTTCATGACCTAGCTCTGCCTTAGACTCATTGTGTGGTCCTTGGGTTTGACACTTAGTCCACGCAAGAACAGCAAACCTGCTATGTTCAGCAAGAGTGCCCTCGAGCAGGCTGTGCCACTCTGCATAGGCTGCTGCCTCGAGGACCAGAACAAGCATGGCTGCATCCATGCAGTGGAGCTGTCCAAGTTATGCAGGGGACCTTATTGATCCCCAGAACCGCCCAGAATCAGGAGGGCACAAAAATAGCTTTAAGTCTCTGCCCTTCCAGGTTTATTCTGTGCCACTGTCCCAACACTTACTACAAACAGTAGTCAAGCACCATGAAGCTGGTGTGGGAAGTAAACACTGTCAATAGCATCCTCATTTTCTATATAGGTAAGTAGAGGCACAGAGAAACTAAGTGACAGTAAATCGTTGATGACCATGAACAGAAACCCTGGATTCCAAATTCTCAGACCTGCATATTCATAGATTCATAGATGTTAGGGTCGGAAGAGACCTCAATAGAGCATCGAGTCCGACCCCCTGCATAAGCAGGAAAGAGTGCTGGGTCTAGATGACCCCAGCTAGATGCTCATCTAACCTCCTCTTGAAGACCCCCAGGGTAGGGGAGAGCACCACCTCCCTTGGGAGCCCGTTCCAGACCTTGGCCACTCGAACTGTGAAGAAGTTCTTCCTAATGTCCAGTCTAAATCTGCTCTCTGCTAGCTTGTGGCCATTGTTTCTTGTAACCCCCAGGGGCGCCTTGGTGAATAAATCCTCACCAATTCCCTTCTGTGCCCCCGTGATGAACTTATAGGCAGCCACAAGGTCGCCTCTCAACCTTCTCTTGCAGAGGCTGAAAAGGTCCAGTTTCTCTAGTCTCTCCTCGTAGGGCTTGGTCTGCAGGCCCTTGACCATACGAGTTGCCCTTCTCTGGACCCTCTCCAGGTTATCCGCATCCCTCTTGAAGTGTGGTGCCCAGAATTGCACGCAGTACTCCAACTGCGGTCTGACCAGCGCCTGATAGAGGGGAAGTATCACCTCCTTGGATCTATTCATCATGCATCTGCTGATGCACGATAAAGTGCCATTGGCTTTTCTGATGGCTTCGTCACACTGCTGACTCATGTTCATCTTGGAGTCCACTAGGACTCCAAGATCCCTTTCCACCTCTGTGCCACCCAGCAGGTCATTCCCTAGGCTGTAGGTGTGCTGGACATTTTTCCTCCCTAGGTGCAGCACTTTGCATTTCTCCTTGTTGAACTGCATTCTGTTGTTTTCTGCCCACTTGTCCAGCCTATCCAGGTCCATATCTTATGTGCACAAACTGATCCCTAGATTTACCATCCTTCTCTCTTCTGGTTAGGCCAAATAGATGATGAGATTAACACACACCCCGCAATAAAGTACCACAGCACTTCTACTTCCTACCCGGACTGGAACCCAGAAATGCAGAAGTATTCCCCAGATGGAAAAATGTTCAGGCTAAATAACTGCATTGAGGGATTTGCTTTTATTTATGTATTGGGAAGTCCTTCCTAGGCTGATTCAGCCATCCCTGGCCTTCATGGATGGACACGGGCATTGGATGGGCTTGAAGGAATGCTCTTGGTGCTTCGCACCTCTAAATCTGTTGACTACACTTTGAACTTAAGGCAATACATGATGCAAAAGCACTAATGACATAATTAATACACTAAATGTTGCTTTCCAACGTCTGGGTCTAATTCTAATCTCAGTTCTGTTGGAGCAAATCTAGATTAATTCCAATTCCTTCTCCAAAGGAATTAGTGATGATGGTATAAACCAGAAAGAGAGAGAGATAAATGGATCTAGTCCTTTATTTTTAAAGGAGGTCCACATCTACTGTCAATATAAATCACATAATTTTATATACTCCATAGCACAAGAGTGCCCTCCAGAGGCCAAAACATGCACCTGTAGACATTCCCAAGGGACGTAACCAGTAGACAAAGTTCCCCCTTTAAAGCCTGTAATTAAAACTAATCTGGTTATCAAGGGAAGTGATTGTTCCACTCTGGTCAGCACTGATGAGGTCTACCTGGGGTATTGCTTTTAGTTTGTGTTCTGTACTTCAAGGAAAATGAACGAAAAATTGGAAATAGTCCAGCGAAGAGCAACAAAAATGATTAGAAGTCCAAGAAACATGACTTACAAGGAAAGTTTGGAAGAACTGGGTCTATTTGGTGCAGAGAAAAGACAACAGGGGTGGGATTTGATGAAAGCCTTCTAACACCTGAAGGGTGGTTATAAAGAAGATGGTGATTGACTGTTCTCTTTGGCTCCAGGAGACAGGACAAAAAATAATGGTCTTAAACTGCAGTAAGGCAGATTAAGATCAGACATTAGGAAGAACTTCCAAACAATGTGGGTGGTTAATCATTGGGACACATTATCATCCAGAGAGATTGTGGAATCTCCAGCCTTGGAAGTTTTTAAGACCAGGCTAGACAAATACTTGGAGAAAATAGTTTAGACAAGGGATGATCCACTCTTGAGCAGGTGTTATTATAGTCATGGGAAAGGAGGGCTGGAAGGGACTTCAAGAGATCATCTTGAAGTCAAGGCAGGGTCATCCCCAGGGGACATTTTGAAAAGAGGGGGTGTAGCCAGGATTGGGCCCTTGGCCTACAGGGCATGCAGTAGGTGCTGCGGCCTGGCTCAGGAAAAGGAGTCAGTCAGCTGAGGACGCGATGCTGCTGGAGCCACGCTACCTGGTCCCTCTTCCTGAGCTGCTCCCTGCATGCAACCCATGCCCCGCTTCCTGCCCAACCTCCCCAGCTCCAAGCATGCCCCCCATGGCAGCAGCCAAATGCAGCAGGAGGAGGGAGACTACCAAAGAAGGATAATCCCAGACTACCTTTCCCAGCAAGTCCTGGGACCAGCATGGCCTACAGGTGTTGCCGATGCTGCCCCTTCTGAATTAGCACCCTAATTAAGCTACTGGAAGGGATGTATCAACACACACCCCTAGATCCACCCTTGATCACCTCTACCCAAGCCATACTATAGAAGTGTCTGTCTAACCTATGTCTAAACCTGCGAGCAACCCTCGTCCACAACTACCAGGGACAGAGTCCGAAAACATTAAGAGCACCCAGCTTGCTACAGGTAAAGCAGGGGGATGAGGGCACTGCCAATGTCCTGCCACTGGAAAGACAGGAAGTAGTTTGTTAAAATACACTGGAGAGATCCAAGGGTGTTGGTTGTAGCCATATTAGTCTAAGGCCATAGGCAAACAAGGGTTTTTTGGGGGGGGGGGGGGTAAATCCAATATCTAATAAAAAGATATCAGATTTACCCAAAGAACCTTGTCTGCCTGGAGCGACCCAAGGAAGAGGACTGCACTCCCCCTCGTTGCAAAGGCAAGCAATCCCTCTTCCCCTGCCCTGCCCCTAGTCTGTGCTGATCTGACTGTGGGGTAAAATTCCTTCTTGAGCTCCCTGATCCCAAACATGGTGATAGGTCTGACTCTGAGTGGAGGAGCAAGATCCTCTTGCCACGAATGTCCAGGTTTTTTTTAATCTCAGCAGAAGCATGGGCACAACACTGCCAAAATCCCATGTCTTGGCTTTAGCCAACACCCAGTGCTTCCAAACAGTGGCGTAACTAGCTTGGGGCAACTGGTGCAGTCAGCCCAGACACTGACATCCTATCTTCTCCATAAACATGTCCTTGCTTGTGGTTGTATCACACTGCAGATTCACGTTGAGTCCATGCTCCACCAAGACCCCAAAGTCTTTCTCCACAGTGCTGCCATTTGCCACCCATTCTGTCTTTGTGCTTCTGATAAGTCTTCCCCAAGTGCAGCACATTGGCCTATTGGCTCTAGCCCAGCTTTCCAATCTATCAAGATCTGTCTAAAGTCTACTCCTATCCTCCAGTGTGTTAACGCCACTGACCCACCAGATAGTGCTTAGGGATTGTTAAGGCACAATTAACTCTTAAATGGAACATGAAATACAAACACAGGCAACTTAGTGTTTTACAATTAAAGTTTAACTTTATTAGTACAACCAGTATTATTTTAGCAGTTTTCATATTTAGAAAGAGAAAAACATTTAGTACAATAATTTTACCCAATTTTAGACGTTACTTTGCTTAACAGAAAAGGTGGCCAATTCGTTTTTGAAAGCAAAGTGTGCGTTGTTGACTGGGATGGTCCAGACAGGTGTTGAAGACTGCCTTCCTGATGACAGCACACTTCACCTTTTTTGTTGTTCCCTTTTTATGCGTTTTTTAACCTTTTCTTTTTTGATGACTTTTTGCTATTTGATTGTTTGGTTTTTTTGTGGTTAGCATACTGTTTATATTTTATTTTGTTAGCATATTTTTTGTTTAACAGACCCATCATGAGCACACCTTTTACTCTGTTTTTTTCAGTGTTTTACTTTGGGCATTGCTCATTGTTTTTTTAAATACCTTTATTAATATTTAATTATTTTATCCCTGTAATTCAGCTGGTTAGTGCCAAGTTTAGTTAATTTGAGCTGGTAACAAGACTGTTACTATGTTATGTTAGATAAACTTTTCACAGTGATAGAAAAGGAAAGAAACTTTATGCGAGCAAACTTAAGGCCATAAGCTGCTTATGAGAGGCAAGGCCAGCTGATATTGCAGACACTAGCAAAATGAACAGTTTAGATAATAATGAAGCTATACAGAACTTATGATTAAATAAGGCTGAATATAAAAGAAAAGCTTAAACAATACTGTAATTTACCATTTTATAGGCAGGTGCAACTTCATAGCATAAAATATAACAAGATACCCAACAAGTATGTCTGCAGTCTTTCCGAGTTTCATGTTGTCTGCAGATTTGCTCAGGAAGTTCTGTTCCTGCATCCAAATCTTTAATAAATATGTTGTTACTGATTGGTGACAAAGTTTGGGCATGACCAAGTCAAAAGCCAGATGCCTTAATTCCATTCAGGATCTATCTGCATCTTTTTGGGCTTCCAAGAACAGTCTTAGGGGTGAAGTTCCTGCTATTTTTGCTTTTGGTTTAGGCTAGAAACCAAATAGGAAGAAACAGGCATAACTAGCATGGTTTGTGATCTGGGCCAGCATCTCCCTTCTCTGCCCTGTTTCTATCTGAGGGTTCAGGCAGTTCATTCAGGGATGGAGGGAGGCATTTTGGTCCACTTCAGATCCACAGTTAGGAATCCTCTCTGTAAGACAGGTTCTTACCACAACTCTCTCCTCTCTCTCTCAAAAAAAAAAAAAAAAAAAAAAGATGAGGCGTCTTTCTTTTGAAACACACCCCTACAAGAAGGGAAGGAAGTAGTGATTAGGGCATTCACTTAACAAGGGGGACAGCTGCTTTTCATTTCCTCCTTAGCAGCAGGGGATATAAATGCACATCTCCCTTCTATCCAACGACTGGTTAATGCAAAATACTAGTGTTACGGAAGCAGGGATGGGACCCCCATTCCGGGCATGTCCTGTAACCACTAGACTAGGGGTGTCCAACCTTTTTGAATGTCAGGCCGGATCATGAACTTTTTATTACCCAGTGGTCCAGCGAGCCATATTCAAAGACCTCACAGGAAGCGGTACCACATCACCCCCCCCCGAAACGAAAGTACAGTGTTTACTTTAGTTTCCCGTTGTAGCACCTCGGGCCTCAGAAAATGGCTTGGAGGGCTGCATGGCGACCTGCGGGCCGTATGTTGGACAAGCCTGCACTAGACAATAGAGTCATGCTCTCTCTTGTGCTATCTCTCTCTTTCTCCCTCAGATTTCTCCTGGGACAAAGTCTTTTATGCTGGGATCCTATAGATGTACAAGCCCATTGTCCCACTTTAAATACCTATGAAGTATCTGAGATGATAACAATTTTTCCTGGGATAGTCACAGTTAATTTGAGGGAATTGCCATTGAAGCTGCATCTATGCAGGTTTTGACTAGGATCAATCGGACCAGACTTGAATGCAATGTATATTTTAGCCTACCAACTAGCAGAACTGGAATTCACTTGAGTTCTTTTCTGAACAGCAGCACAGCTTCCACCCTTCGGGTTGAGTCTGTCCATCCCAAACAGCCTACAGTATGGTGTTTGGGCACTCTCCTGGAAAGTGGAAAAGGTGTATTTGAATCTCCTTAGACAAAGGAATTAATTTAACCTGGCTTTTTCATGTCCTGGACAAGTGCTCCGTGTTCTAAGCTAATATAAAAGAAGGGTCGGTACCCTTCCACCATGTTTTGCAAGGAAGTGATGGACAAAACTGCATTTTTTAAAAAGCCCATTCCCACCAGTGTATGCTGGTCACTCTCTGAGAATGCTTACAGGATCGAACTGCTTGGGAGACATGGAGGTATTTTTGTTGTTGTTTTTTTTAAGGAAAATTTTCTCATGTCCCAAGTCAAATCAGCCAAATCAATTCCAAATCTGTGAGTCATTCAAGAACCATATGTGACCCTAGTACCGGCAAGCATCCTCCACCCCCTCCTGGGGCTTCAGATGCTTCCAAATCCTTTGGCGGGCATCCTACATGCAGGTCCAAGCCTGGAGGCTTGGGGATTGGATGCCCCCGAGTTTCGCTTGACGTAGTTTGAGGACAAACTGGCCACTGCGATTAGGCATGGGTTAGGCATCAAGCTGCTGGATGGAGGCAATCCTCAGCATTCTGGTGAACTTTAAATTGAAAACAGTAAGGTGTTCCTGGAAGTTAGGTGCCCCCAAGCTTAAGATGCAGCCGAGTGGGGGTTTTCAGGATCTCAGCTACGGACTGAAGCACCTATCTTCTACCCAAACCCTTTTTTGGGATTTGGCCTTTCATCTGTTACAATAAGTCTGCCCAGCATCAAAACAATTCTGGTAATAGCCACTTATTTGATGTGGCTTGTAACGATCCTCCTTAATTTTTCCCTAGCCTGTAATGTGCTATAGTTATCCGCATCCCTTGCAGTCCACAGAACCATAAGAATGAATCATGGATTTGTTTGGCTTGATTGCACACAGATTAAATCATCTGGTGCCGTGTTCCTGTTGGTGTTCCACATTCATTTTACTTCAGGATTGAAATTCAATTACCACTGGGTTCTGAGGTCACAGTTGCAGATAATCCCTCCGATGGTTACAGATGCCTTCCAGAGAGTAGCATTTTCCTGCAGTGAAGCTACCTCCATCCTCCATATGTAGAAAAAGCTGATGAAAAGGGATTTTATAGATAGATAAAGTCCACTTTGACATATTTTCTGCACTTATGTTAAATCTGTTTGGAAACCAAAAAAACAAGGTTCCCACCCTGTTCCATTACCTATAAAATGATGGGGTTTTTGGCAGCAGGAGCAGAAAGGAGAGAAAGTTAGTTGCTTAGTTACAAGTACATATAACTTTTCCATGATTTCCAAAGTCTCATATTTCTGAGCATGACATTTGTCTCTGTTTCAGAAGATGCTAAATATGGCCAATTATGCATTAAAATTAAAACAAAAAACTGTTTGATTTTAGTTTAATTAGAGTTAGATCTAAGCATATCTCCAATGCTGAGGGGAGTAAAAAAAAAGTACAGACAAGTATTTTCCATGGAAGCATAAGTACATTCAACACTGGAAAATATAATTTGTGTTTTAGGAATTAAAACTGACTCATCTTAGCCTATGCCTGACAGGATTGTATAATCACTTTGAGATCTTGATACTCTAAGATCAACAGGTTCTCTCTTTGTCAACACTCTTTTTATTTATATTATATATATAAGAATGGACACCACTTTGGGGCTATAGATTCAGGTTCTGCTAATGAAACCTGCAGCAGAACCTATGACTGTCAAAACTGAGGTAGCACAGTTGTCTCTCTTAAAAAAATATTGCACACACACACACACACTACTCCTCCTCCAAAACTAAAGACATAGACATCAATTACTCTGGGAATGGAAAAGTTGTAAATATCTTCTTTATCCCTGCTTAAAAAAAGGATTTATATGACTGGGCCTTTCCCAGGGGAGTAGCTGTCGTCTAGGTAAAACTGTTGGCATAAGCCCCCAAAATAGTACTTGAGCAAAAGGCAGCCCTATGTCACGTATGTGAACTGCTAAAACGTATGCACACAGATATGCACAGCAAACATCTCTCTCTCCAAAACACAGAGAAGCTACAGTGGGCAGCTTGCAGTGAATGGAATGAAATTGGAGTACTTTGTTTTTCCGAAGGAGCCTTGGAGCAGCGAGGGGAAGTGATGTCAGGAAGTGATTAGGCTCTTTTAAATCCAGTTGGTGCTTAACACTTAGAATGAAAAATGAAGCCTTGCTGCAGAGTTTGCGGGTGGGGGGCAAGAGAAACTGTGAGCCTTTCAGGATATGTCTATATGGTGCAAGGCAGCAATAGGCTGAGAGACTTCCGGCCAACTCTGCAAGTGCTGGCTTCTACACTGGTACAGCCACGTAAGTACGGCACTCTGCCCAGACTAATATACTGTTTCTCAGTGGGGCTTACAGACCCACACATAGGGCTATGCATTATCGCAGACGTCCCTGCTTCTATTGTAGGAGCTAGCTTAGGGACTCTCAGACGATAATTGCCTTCGGCCACACAGACGTGCATGCAGAACTAGTCAGTCTGTGCAAGAGATGACAGGACGCTGAGAAGAAGGAGGTCTCGTACAGGTCATGGCACTTAGGATTGCAAGAGTCCATCCCAAAGCAAATGAAACATGCTAAGACTTTATGATGATGGAGTGTGTAGGTAGCTTTTCCATGCTTTGGTTCCCACAAAAACATTGTGGCTTCCCACCAAGATGACTAAAATTAACGTGTAGTCTTTTGTTTAGACAAAGCATTTGAAAAAAACAAGAAGGGCTAAAAATAAAGTGATTCAATCACGAGAAGCATCTGTCAGTTATTACACTGGTGTGGCTGTTTTAAACTTAAACAGCATCCCCCAACATCTACCGTCAGACCTTCTCCTGCAGGTATCCTGCCTAGGGGACTGCTCCTTTTATTGCAGTCAGTGGGAGTTTGGCAGACAGGAGACGTTTGTTCATATTAATCTGAGGAACACCCTGATGTTATCTGTTTCCCTTAAAAATAGCTTTACGTGACAATGTATGGTGGGTCATTTTTTATTTTATTTTTTTTTAACAGCAGGAAAGCAGGTAGGAGGTGCTGGGGAAGGTTGTAGGCTGAAGCTGTAAATCTCTCACCAGATAGTTATATTTATAAGATATAAATATAAGGTATCTTTATAAGATACATTACATGCTAGGATGAGATGTGCAATAATTTGTGATGGGGTTCGAACCCAATGACTCTGAGTTTCCTTCCAGGTGATGCTACTGTAATACTTGCATGTGCATATTCTGGGGAGGTATTCCCATTAGTTAAACATTGACCATGTACCTTGTACTGTTATTTATTGGGCGTGACTGCTGTCCTTCCTCCAAGACAGTTGTACAAGCGGTTCAGCTGTCCTGCTTTAATGAACCTGACAGCTGAGATTGTAACAAGCTCCACCCCAAACACAGGCATGTTTCACCCCCAAAAGTAAAGGCAAATATGGGTGGAGAAGCGGGGGCCCAGGGATACGAGCTGAAACAAGCACTGGGATTGTGCGAGAGAGATTTTTGGGGCTGAGTGCCGGCCAACAAAGGCTTGGAGCCGTTGCCAAAAAGATTGCTATCTCTTGCAGTCCTCAGGGATACAAAATGATCAACATTCCTTTGAAACACACGCAATTACATCAGAGAAATAACTGTTGTTCGTTTCTCCTCCTAACGGCCAAAAAGGAATGAACAACAATCCTAGGAGTTGTGGGTTGCATGGTCTGAAGCTCCCCACATCCTGCCAGGCGCTGCATGGAGGTAGCCCCAATCCTCTGAAGTCAAGGAGTAGGTATTCCTATGTATCGATCAGGGCAGGATGGAGACCAGAGGGGCTGCTCCGATGCTAGATTACTGTGCACGGCTTCGTTCTCATCAGTTCACAGTTACAAGCACTGTTTGGTAGCAAGGACAATTGAGCGCTAGCTGAAATAGCTTTTGTTGCGCTTGCTGGATACCTGCTTTCCAGAGCATCCTGAGTGAAGAAGAGAAGAGGCTTGCTGAGGTGAGGAGGGAGTTACACAGCTCAGACAGCTCCCATCCTGCAGGTCACGTCTGGCTGTCAGGAGCAGGAAACCCTGCTTTACGGTGAGACGGGAAGCGGGATCCCACTTTTTTCCTTTGTGATTTAGAAACAATCCCATCATGGAAAAATCCGAATACCCCAGAAATAGCCAATCTGGGCTGCATTGGTAGGAGCGCTGACAGCAGATTGGGGGGGGGGGGAAGTAATTATTCTTCTCTATTCTGCACTGGTGAGGCCACACTTGGAGTCCTGTGTCCAGTATTGGGCCGTCCACTGCAGAAAGGATGTGGACAAGTTGGAGAGAGTCCAGCGGAGGGGAATGAAAACGGTTCAGGGCTGAGGGACACGAGTGGTGCGGAGAGGCCGAGGGAACTGGGCTGATTTAGTCTGGAGATGAGAAGACTGAGGGGGGATTTGATGGCAGCCTTCAGCTACCTGAAAGAGGGTTGCAAAGACGATGGAGCTGGACTGCTCTCAGCGGGGACAGACGACCGAACAAGGAGCAATGGTCTCAAGTTGCACCGAGGGAGGTTTAAGTTGGATATCAGGAAAAACTTTCCCACTAGGAGGGACTGGAACGGGTTACCCAGAGAGACTGTAAACTCTCCATCCCTGGAGGTCTTTTCAAGACCGGGCTTGACAAAGCCCAGGCTGGGATGATGCAGGTGCCGACAGTCCTGCTTGGAGCAGGCGGCTGGACTAGACGTCACCTCCTGACGTCCCGTCTGACCTGAACTTCTTAGGATTCTCCTTCAGTTCAGGGTGAGCGGGAAGGAAAGAGCAGGCAGGGGGTGCAAACCCCACTGCCTGCATCCGTCAGACCAGGACCAGAAACTATTTCTGACCATCTGAAGGCGAGAATAGCTGCACTTCGTTAGGCGTCTTGTTTTGCCATCTGGGGGAACGACCTCTGCGGGGAAGAGACTCGACCGGCGGTTTTCAGTCCGGGTGCGGCACGACTTCAGCGCTCGCCCTTCGGGGCTGGAGACCGGTGATTCCCAGGGTGCAGCACAGCATTAATACTCAACCATTGGGCCTAGACCGGCGATTCCTGGGGCGCGGCACATTAATACTCAACCGCTGGGTCTAGACCGGTGATTCCCAGGGTGCAGCACAGCATTAATACTCAACCGTTGGGCCTAGACCGGCGATTCCCAGGGCGCGGCACAGCATTAATACTCAACCGTTGGGTCTAGACCAGCGATTCCTGGGGTGCGGCGCAGCACTGCCCGAAGGTTGAGCGCCACCGATGCCCAGGATGCGGCGTAACGCGCCAGTGCGTTCCCCAGACAAACCCGCAGGTTTCACACCGCATTAAGGGCCCTCTTCAGCGGGGGAGCTGCGCTGGGGGGGGTATGTCCGCAGCCACGACCGGGGCGAGGGGCCGCGTGTCGCGACACGTCCCTTCCCCTCGGGCTGCTCTCCCAGCGCCGCACCTGGCAGGGCTCAGCGCACGCGAGCCCGGCTCCGGCCAGGAGGCGCGGCCGCCGCATCTCCGCCCCGATCCGCCCCGCACGGCCCCGCCGCCGCCGCCGCCGCCGCCCCGGGCGCCGCGAGGTGAGCAGAGCGGAGCGGAGCGGAGCGGGGCCTTGCCCCCGGGGGGGAGGGGAGGGGAGGGGAGGGGGCGCCGCCCCGCCCCGCCCAGCCCAGCCCCCTCCCCGCGCTGCGGGGGCGGGGCCAGCGCTGAGGTAATATCCTGCCGCCCCCCGCCCCAGCCCCCCGCGCTGAGGTAATGCCCCGCCCCCCGAGGTGAAACCCTCCGTCTTGAGGTACAATCCCCCTGCCCTGAGGTTATATCTCCCTGCCCCGAAGTAACATCCCCCCCCCCGCCCTGAGGTAACCCCCCCCAGCACTGAGGTAATATCCCCCCGCCCTGAGGTAAAATCCCACCCCACCCCACCGAGGTAATATCCCCCTGCCCTGAGGCAAAATCCCCCCCTTCCCCCTGCCCTGAGGTAAAATCCCACCCCACCGAGGTAATATCCCCCTGCCCTGAGGCAAAATCCCCCCCTTCCCCCTGCCCTGAGGTAAAATCCCACCCCACCCTACCGAGGTAATATCCCCCTGCCCTACGGCAAAATCCCCTCTTCCCTCTGCCTGAGGTAAAATCCCCCCCTGTCCTGAGGTAAAATCCCACCCCACCCCACCGAGGTAATATCCCCCTGCCCTGTGGCAAAATCCCCCCTTCCCCCTGCCTGAAGTATTATCCCCCCCTGCCCTGAGGTAATATTCCCTCCCCCTAAGGTAAAACCCGCCCCTCCCCCTACGCTGGGGGGTGCATGAGGGGCGCAGAGGGCAGCTGCTAGATCCCCCTCAGTTGCCCCTCTGGTTCTGCCACTAGATTGGGGCTGCCCCAATTTTGGGGGCTGTGTGCCTGCTGCACCCCATGGTTGACACTCTGGACGGGGGCTCCTGTCACCCCCTAGCAACGTCCCAGGTATGAGCTCCTTCAGGCCATGGCACCCGGGGCTTGGGGTGGGCAGGGGGAGCCTGATGGTATTAGTGATCATAAATGGTGAGGAGCGTGCGATGCCCGCGCTCGGAGCCCAGGGGTGCAGGTAGCCCCTCGCTGAACGGGCGCGAGGTTGCGTTGTTGTGGCACCAAGCTGCGTAGCGAGAAGGGATCTTGGCCCGCAGAAAAGCCCGGAGGGCAAAGGTGAGGGATGTAAAAGAAAGATACCAGAGATAAATCTTACATGCAGCCTTGTCACGTCTTTCTTACATAAAACATTCAAGCCCATCCTCCTCGTAAAGCTGCTTTTTAACTGAATATTGCCCACGGCCAAATCTCCGCTCTGTTTTTCCTTTAGTCACTGCCTACGCCCTTCTTGGCCGGGCCAGCTGACTCGTACCCCTCCTCTCCACGATCTGTCTTTCTGGATTTGTGCTGTGTTTATCTCAGTTTGTGCCAGCTCTGATATAACTCACCGTTTTCATATCTGCCACACGGGTGCGAGTTTGTATCCCATGCACTCTCTTCCGCCTTCAACTCTGCTTAAAACTCCCCTCTTTAGTCCCTGCCCTTGTTATCGGTTTTCACTCCCTCATTTTCCCACCGCTCTGCATCGTCTTGCTTAGACCAAAATGCCTTTTGAGACGAGAAATATGTTCTCTATCTTCTGTAGCGTGCTGTGTAAAAGTTTCGGTTCCTTTCTCAAGGAAGTTGCCCATCCTGTAGCTGAGTTTCTGTGCATCTGTTTCTGCCTGCAGAAGGTACACTTCAGGACTGCCGCGTTTCTTTGGTACAGCTTCATCTGCTAAAATACACCCTATGAAATGTGATGGGGAAGGGGAAAGGAGACTCCTGTCACGGACTAGGTTACCTCAAAGTCTTCCAGGCTGCAGACAGTGGGAGTAAGCATTCGCAAGTGGCTTCAATAGCAACTCTGTGCCGTCAGGAAGCAACATTCAGTCATTTGAGAGCAGATTTGTGTCACTAAATCTCCAGGGGCACATCCCCTGGAGTGGGAATCTGCATTGTCCAGGGTCAAATATCAGTGGCACGGGGGTGGCTGGCACCCCTGCACGCATGCTGTGGCACATGGCAAGTTGCCTCGGATGGGGTACTGGGGCCAGCACACGAGTTAGCCTCAGCAGCCTTCCCTGGGGTCCTCCCTACGCTCCAGTAGTGGTGATCCAGGTGTGCAGACAGGCTGGCAGCCAGAGCATGGCTCTGTTTTTTTCTTGTAAGGGTTTTTTTGACACCAGGATCTCCCAGCACTGCAAATTAGCAGCGCAGGAAATGCCTGCATGCGGCACCATGGTCAGTCTGCAGCACTGCCAACCACATGTGGATATGCCATAGGGCATTTCATTAATTATTAAAGTTCCTGAAATTTCAGTAAGTTGCTGAAGTTCTCATGAAGTTCCTGAATGAAGCCTTCCAGAAACATAAGAACTGCCATCACCTAACAGGATGCAGGAGGTGCTGGATGCTTCCAGGAAGGTGTACAAATCTGGGAATGTATCCAATTGTACAAGGCTGTATTGTAGCCCAAAGGGATTTTCTTGCTGTCACATGGGATTTCCTGTTTTCATCAAGTATGAGGGTTCCTAGAGTCACAGACAATGAGGATTGGAAGCGACGTCAGGAGGTCACATCTAGTCCAACCCCCTGATCGAAGCAGGACCGGCCCCAACTACATCATCCCAGCCAAGGCTTTGTCAAGCCGGGTCTTAAAAACCTTCCAGGATGGGGACTGCACAACCGCTCTGGGGAGCCTGTTACAGTGCTTCACTAGTTGGTAGCTTTTAGTTTGCTCCCCCCTGGCATATTGAGGGCATTGCAGAAACCCAACCTGTACTCATAACTTACTCCTTACTCATGGAAATACCAGCTAACATTGCTCACTTTCAGTCGGTCATTATGATAGACAAAGGTACATATTTCTATTCCGTACGTGTGCTCTCACGTACACAAAGGAGGTTGAATGTAGCACAGCCTGAATCATGGCTTCAAATCTTTTGCTGTTTTGTTATTGTCGAGTTGGGAGGGAGAGGTAGCCTAGCAGTTACATGACTAAGAAGCATAATGGCATATTGCCTTATTGAATTTCTTCCTCTTGACTCCCATTTCTGTAAAAGTCCTATGAGTAGCCTTACAATTTGGATTTGTTATGGCTTTCTCTTGAGGGGGTATGATGACAGGCTTGCAGTAGCTTCAGGGGAATTTTGTAACAATTTAGACTTATGCTATCTGCTAAATACAGCAAAAGTGGGGAGAGGGGAAGAACACTAGATATTTTTACTCCAGCCACAGTCTGAATTCGATGAAGACCCAAGAAGCAGATTAAAGTTCCTGAGGTATATACATGGTTTTGATCACTAAACCTTGACCCACAGCTGTCTCCCCCTCCCCTAATTGTCTGCATAGATGTTACTGGTTTTGTTTTTGGTCAAGTGGGAACAAAGCATAGGATTGGTGCATGATCCATTACTTTGGCTTCATCATCTTAGTAAAAAGAAACAAAACAAATAAACAACACCGCCCCAAAAAAACCAACCCCATGCTTCAGGAAGTTCTTTAACGTGGACCTAATGAGTAGAGGGAGAGGGATTCATCATTAACAGATTCCTCTGCAGAACACTTCCAAGTTAACAGAGGCTTAAAATTACTTCAAGAGGATTGAGTGAGTTACCTTCATAACTAAATGCACTCTGTGAAAACTATTTAAACAAGAGTAGTGAGATTTGAAAACACATATACGGAAGGGGCGTCAAGTGCACAGCCAGCAGTCTGGATCCAGCCTATACGGCTCCCAGATGGCCCATGAATGCAGGCATGGAGCCTGCAGCCAAAAGGCTGGGGTACGGAGCCTTGTATGGGTAGGTTAACTCCCACCACTTGCCCTGCCACTGCTGTGTCCAGATGTGACCTGGGAGGAGCCCTGTGGTCTGGCTCAAGAAAGTGCTTGTTTGACATCCTTGTATTAAGGCTTTGCAAGTAAATGTTATACAGGATACTGGAACTAGATCCTAGTAAGTATGTTGTTAACACCTGTAACCCTGTTAATCTCATGGCGTTTTCCTTACTTGTGTAAACCATCCCATAGGGCTACTCTGTGAATTAGATTACTCTCTGAAGCAAGGGCTTGTCATGGAGTCCCACCAGCTACTTCTTAGTAGTTCATAACTCATGTTTTACTGGGGGTGGGGGAAAAGTTACATTACAAGATACTCCAACACTGCTTACAGGTACAGGGAACCAAAAAAGTTAAAACTGAAGTGACAGAAAGAGGAACAGACGATGTTACATATTTAATCACAATTGTGGCTTATGGATCAGCAAAGGTCAGGGGTTTGTTGATTTAAAGAATTACATAGTCTTATGTAGTTTATGTAATGCTCTGCTGTAACTACAAGTACAATAGAGCCTTCTTGAACAAACTTTCCCAAAAACTTCTATTGCTATTTGCAATTAAAACAGAGAAAAACAGGAGTTAGAGGACACCATCCAGGTTTGGATGCTCTGGTTTGTGGTAAGCCAAGTGAGTGAGAGTTCCTTGTTAAGAAGAGTGTTATATTTTGTCCAAACAAGTATTTAGTTCAAGCTGGTTCAGGGAACAAAGATATTTCTTGAAACTGGCTTTTTGCCTACAAGGACATCTTCCCTATAAGAATTAGGTCCTTAGATGCAGACTTTTAAGTAAAAGAGGAGACCAGATGTCTCACATACCACCACTGTACTGTACTTTGGTAACAAGGGTAGGAAAGAAACTTGTGCCTCTCATAACTTTTGCTGCTATATAGTGCTCAATTATTATTGCTTTGTTAATAAAGTTCATCTGGGCTCTTTATGAACAATCACTTAATAAAGGAGTGAATTCAAATCGGATATCAGTTGATTAACAAAAACAATTAAGGCTGCAGGATGGAGCGCAAAACATTTTGAACATTACAAAAAAGTATATAAAGTTTTAAAAAAAGCCCTGAGTTCTAGTAAACTTCAGATGCATGAAATGCATACATAAACAAGATGAAAAAGGTTATAGATTATTTAAATCTGAAACTTGTGGAAGCTTAGATACTAATTAAAATGTATCAAAAGACCAATGCTGCAAATAAGTGAGTATAGTTCTATTAAAAAACCCACCTCATTTCAGGAAAACTAAGCTGTTCATCCATTTAGGAAGTCATGATCTAGTAAATATAACTATGCAATGAGTATATAAATATTCAGTTCCTGAAGCGGTCTATATTTTTCCTCTGTTTTCTGAAATGATTAATTTTTCTATTATGAATTAATAGTGCCACACCAATGTTTCCTAAGTAGTCAGGCCTACAGCAATTATGCCGAATTGTAGCTCTCTAGGCCCTCTTCCTGTACATCCTCATGTTGTCTAACAAACGGAGCTGATTGTGGTAGTTATTTTAGGAATTAAATGGCAAGAGGGCTCTAAAAGCAGCAACCGTTTTATTCTTCACAGCTGTTTTGGATGCAGTTGTTCAAATTGGTTCTGAGTTTTTTGATTCCTTGAACTGGCCTAAAGATGGAGCTGCCATTTAGAATTTTTTTTTTTTAATTTAGTTTTACCAGGTTGAAACTGAGGTCAGTCTGTAAATCTATAGGCAATAACTGTTGCATAGTCATGTTCATACTACAACCACTACTGTGGGAACATAGGGCCCTCCACTGCCCCCCAAAAAGAGGAGATTATTTGGGACAGTCTGAATTAGAATAGTAGGCAGCCCTGAAGTACTGGCACAGCAAAGTTATTCTGTGCACAAGACACCAGCTGAGGTTGGTCATTTGTTACCACCACAGTCTGCTCCCCTTATTCACATTCCATTGCATAAGGCAGGCAGAATTTGGCTCATAATCTATTTCATTATTTCAGGGCTCTCTTACCGTTTGAAAGTGTGTACTAATGCAGGGGTGGCCAAACCGGTCCCCAGATAGGTTAAATATAGTTCCCGAAGAAAGGAAAATAGTTAATAAAAAATAGAAGATAAATTAGTGAACAGAGAGAAAGGAGAAATAAAAATCTTTAACCCCCCCACCCCCTTCAGTTTTCACACATTACTTACTCTAAGAAATCATTTAACAAGTTACTATATGAGCTGTGGCTGATCACTGATTGAGGCACACGCATCTTGAAAGCCACTCATCCTGCAGCTCTTCATGATGTCAAGATTTTGACTTGTGACTGGAAGAGCCAGAGAGTTTGGCTACCGCTGAAACAATACGGAAGACTGGTACCACCACTTGCCTTTCACGCTTTGCAGCTCTTCTGTAGCACCCCTGCAGTAGATTGATATGCTTTATAAAGGTCAGATCTTTTTCCCACATTTTTACAGGCAGAAAAAAAAATGGAGTTATGTGGAGAGAGGCGTTCGGCAAGGGCATCCAAGGCCAGTGTCAGAACCAAGAAGAGAAGCCCTGGCTCCTCACTGCAAGGGAACGTCCTGATCAACTGGCAACACTGTACAAGAGAGCATTGGGAGCACGACATGTACAGGGTAGATTAGCTTTTTCAAACCAGTATCTGTTGGTCCTCCTTAAAAGGAGACATACGCATTATTTAGATGATGTCCTTAAACTTCTGCATTCCAAGGAAAAAATATTAGTATGGAAAACTAAACGGGAACATATCTTTAATATTCAGATAAGGCCATGAAACGGATTAGCACTCTAGGCCTTAACTGTATTAAAATCATCAGTAAGAGCCTCTAAAATAGGCAGGCCAGGTTCTTTGGGTAGATATGATCTTTTTCATTAGACCAACTAAATAGTTGAAAAAAGTTCTTTGCAAGCTTTTGGGCCCAAACACCCTTCATCAGGCATCGGTAGACTCTCCTTGGAAAACTCAGAACAGTGCAGAGTCTCCCAATGTCTGATGAAGGGTGTTTGGGCCTGAAAGCTTACAAAGAACATTTTTTCCAACTATTTAATTGGTCTAATGAAATATATCGCATCTACCCAAAGAATCTTGCCTGCTTATGTCCTTAGACCAACATGACTACAACCAACAACCCTGCAGCCTTTTAAATATGCACTGTCCACCAGATTTTCTCCAGTCTCAAAAGTGATTCATTTTAAAAAGGGTGAACTGTCATCCAGTGTAAGTAGCTTGGAATAGTCCCCGGTAATACCAGGAATCCTACAAATCAAATAAGCTGAAGTACTGCATTATTTTTTAATGTTTTGTAACTACTGTCACATACCTGCTTTTCCCCCCTCTTTCCATTTCCTTTTCTTTTTTTATGTGGTAATGTTAATCATAAAATTAAAACTGAAAAGAGGCCTATCTTCAAGACAGTGCCTAAGTAAGGCAGGAGCTGATGTGGCCATACCACAGCTGCTGCATGCACGTGCATGTGTGCATGCATATACTCCCCCCCCCCCCCATCCCCCAGTTATGCTCAGTGGTATTTGAAATTCAGATCTTGCATTATGCTACTTATTTTGGTTTAGGAGCATTCCTTTTGCAAAAGTATCTTTGCAGGTATCTCATTTCATAATGAACTATCATGATCTCCTGAATCAGGGTAGCATCTTATGCTATGTCAGTGGCCAATAGTTCTTCACCTTTTTAGACTTGAGGCACCCTTCATTAGACTGAAGGCACCCCTTAGAAAAAAGCCAACTCTTAGTTTTCGTTTGTTTTTTGACTATGGAAAAAAATAACAGAGCAATTTTTCTTTGCAAAGAACTTAAAAGACAGAATGGTTTTAATACTCTGGATTCCTATTTGAAATCTCTGGTTTTAATCATGTGAATCATGGTTGTATACCTAACAATGCTAACATTGCATGGCACCCTTGAAAGGATCTCAAGGCACTCCAGAGTGCTGCAGCACCATGGTTGAGAATTATTGGGCGCCTATACATGAGCAGTGAGGCTGCTCCGACGCACCGTAATTACAGGGTGTTGGAGCAGACTCTATTGGAACGTGGCAATTCCTGTGCCCTAGCAGACTCCAGTGTCTCGTATCAGTGTCCCCACACCTCAAAATGGCAACGGGGGTGCTTTAACTACAGCTCATTTGACAAGCTTTATTTAGAAGCATGCCTGCTGCCATTTTGAAGTGCGGGGACGCTGATACACGAGACGCTCAGGGGTCTTTAATTAGAGCAGTTCTCAGAGCTGCTTTAACTCCCCTGCCCCCTGATCACGTGTATAAATGCCCACTATGCTATGCAGTACACCTTCATTTTGTGCCATGTATCATACAAGCTGCATCCCAGTGGGTTTTACAGGTTTAACTGAGGATGGTACAGAGAGATAGGGAACAGCAGAGGCACTGAGAGTTAAAGGTACTTAGTTCAGGGAGGAAACAGTTTTGGTTTGTTTGTTTTTTACTACTACTAGAAGTGTTAGGTGAGAGGAAGGACTTATCTGAAGTATGGGAAAGAGATTTCTGGTGGCTGGAACTTCTGAGGAGGCAGTTGGATTAAAAGTGGGGAGTGTGCATGTGTGAAGGGACAAAGAAGAGCCTAGTGGTCAGTTCTTAGAGGGAAAGATCAGAAAGGGGTCATGAGATTGCCTGGTAGAAAAATCATGGAAGCGTTCAGAAGAACAAACAAACAAAACCCCTGCTATCGAATAGGGGAGCCGGTATTTGACAAAGTGTTGTTTGTGTGGTGTGTACAAGCACCAAGATACTACCATGTGGAGACTGAACAGAAGTTTAGTTTCACTGTTACACTGGAACTCAAGATAGGTAGCATTTTAGCAGGGAAAAACTTTAGTGGGGAAAAACCAGAGAGGGTGGATGTCTTATAAGAAGTGATCAAACAAAAAATTGTGCAATTGGATCAGCCACTATTACTCATCCAGGATGTTTATAGAAATATTGGAGGTTCCTGTAAAACTGGCTTTATAGATCAGGAGTTTGTTTTATATTGAACAGTTAGCTAGCTAATGCAACTAGCAGAACATAGTACAGTATTTTCTTTTTAATAAAAAGTGTGGCAAATTTTGACAGAGCTGCACGCTACTTCATAGTTTGTTTTAGTCCATAGCTATTATCCTACAGACAGATCTAGCCAAGGCAAACCAGTGGTCTCCAACCTTTTTAAGTAGATCACCTTTAGCATTTAAAGCAACCCAAGATCTACTGTGCACTGCTGCCAACCCCCACCCAGCAGGTAAGTCTGTTGGGCGGGGGGGCCAGATTGAGGCAGAGGGAGAAAAAATTATTTGGGGGCACGCCTCCCCAGCAGGTAAGTCCCACCTGGCCGGGGCCCTACTCAACTTACCTGTGCTCCTGCCTCTGCGGCACTGTTCCTCACTGCAGGGACATCGATCTAGCCCCTGCCCCTTCCCTCCCTGGGCTGGGACTGACCTGCTGGACCGGGGCATACGCGTGCATGCATGTGGGCACTCAGCCCCCCACCGCAGCCTTGGATCAACTCCAAGAGGCTCCGAAATCTCCCGGTGGATCGAGATCCACTGGTTGGTGACTACTGTGGTGAACCCTCCTGACTGATCAGAGCTTCACTGGCTTATGTATTGCTAATTATGGTTTTTTACATGTTGAATTGTAAGCAACTCAAGTTATTCTGTGAGGAGAATGGCAAAGTGCCTAAATTAAGGGCTGAGAAAGTAGGCCTCCCCTAATCAGAGCCAGTTATCACTGTGTATTTTACTGCAATCCTGAACCAGAGCAAGTTAAATTGTGTAACTGTCTTCAGCAATTGAAGTTAATTCCCACTTTTGCCTGGAAAAGGGCTTCTAATCAGACCTGAATGCAACACTGCATGGTTATTTACCTTGTCAGGTACCCTGACGGTCTTCCCTAGATGGACACTTATTCATGCTGATGTTAAAATACAAGGTTCTTGTTTCTCATTGCAACATATTCTTGGATTAGACCTCACAAATTTTATTCCCACTTTATTTAAATAGTACATTGCAAGTTTAGGGGAAGTAAAGAGAAATTTAAAAGAAGCTTTTCAATGGGAGATAACCAAAAGTGTCAGTATAACAATGTAATGGGAAGCTCGATGTGGGTGGTTACCCTTTGTTATTTTTTATTTTACTTGCTGTTGCCATTTTGGTGTTGCTTACTACGACACTATATGATGATGGAAGGGTTTCCTTATGTACCTGATTGGATATAGCACCCATGAGGCGCAACTGCTTGCCTCAATCTTCCTCTACAGAATTTCTTCAGTGCTCCAGTAACCTTATTCAAGCTACACAGGAGTAGAAGCTTCACTTAAGATGGTTTTCTTAGTCTTTACATATATGCAAGCTAGAGAATTAAATTCACTAATCTTAAACAAAAAAAAAAAGAAGGTGCAACTACCACCTGCCTCTCACCACTTGCTGTGCCAAGCATAAAAAGTTACCAGCCTGCAGTTTTGCTTGTCACCAGTTTTCTGACTAGGTGCAGTAAGGAGTACTTAGGCTTTCTGGTTTTCCTCTGCAATGAGCAGCAGCAATGGAGCTGCCTTGTCTGTAGGCAGATGAGTTAATAGCTTTAAATATGGTTCACATTTGGTATGAGCATTTAAAGTAAATCAATTCTCATTTAAATTGAAATAGTCACACTCAGGGAAGCATTCTCTAACTTAGAGTGGATGATGATTAGGATATTTGAATTAGATCTCCACATTGTAGATGAGTACACGTAAAATGCAGTAACAGTTTCATAGCAACATTAAGTACAACAGCTTAGGACAGAAACAAAGCAAGCCAGTGTCATTTAAGATTTTAAGGATGATTTTTAGATTAGAAATGGTACCATCAAGAATTAATTATAGTTATAATACATCCAGAACACCCGTGTTCTTATTTTTAGATAATTTTAGCAACCAGAAGGAATAAAGCACTTAGTTCTGCATCTTGATTGAAACATTCCTGCCCATGGCAGGGGGTCGGACTTGATGATCTGCTTAGGTCCCTTCCAACCCTATCAACCATGAAACTATAGCTGATAAAGCGTTTCATCGAGCTAGCATCTGTCCACAACCTACAGGTCAGCGTCAGAATACTTCCATCCCCAAAGCAGCAATAAGACGAGAGCAGAAACTGAATTGCTCTTTAAATCTATTTTAAATCTCATGTATTGCATCCTACCCCCACCTGTCAGTTTCTCAAAGTTACATTAAACTCAAGAATATCCACAGCATATCAGTAACTTAACACCCCCCCCAAACTATCCACACAGGAGAGCTTTACCCAACCCCTACCTGCACCATGCATAAACTCGCCATCATCATGACCATCTTTCTCTGCAACAGATGAGGTAGAGAAGTCCTTACTTCAAGGGCCCCCGACTCCTCCTTTTTCCCAGCATACTTCACTATGAGTGACACAGCTCTTTCTTTTTGATCAGATACCAAAGTAGCTCAGGGTGTCTCAAATGGCTCACAGTTCCATTTTTTGGTAGCACCAGGTCCTTAGACTAAAAGCATGAAACTTTCCAAAACACACCTCATAGTCCTTGGCTTTGCTCATACTGAAATGCTCTTCACTGAGGGAGAAGAGGAGTTCTTTCCCCCTTTTCTTCAGCTTTCCAGCCTTGGGATTATAACAAAATACAGACGAGAACAAGTCTCATGTAGGGTTAAGCACTGACTTACTTTTCCTAGAGACCCCTTTCTTATTTTGTAGTGACATCTTTTCTCTTCCACCGACCTCCTCTTAAGTTTAGCATAAATGAAAGTGAATGTTGGCTTTTTGGTTTTGCTTCAAAGTTTGTTTTAGAAAATAAAGGATGTGGGGGCCCATTGCTTAGCTAGCTCCAGGTAGTTTTAGATCATCAGTTAGTGGAGGTTAGTGACACATCCACTTTTTGCCCTTTGAGGTATCCTGTATTGTAAGCAACTGAGGAGGAGGATCTGAGTATATTAGTAGATGATAGGATCACTGCAAGACACCAACATGATACAGCTGTGAAAAAGGCAAATGCAATCCTAGGATGTGGTGGTTGATGTATTTCCAGCAGAGATAAGGAAGTATTCATGCCACTATAAAGTATTCATGACACCAGTAAAGCCTTATATGGGATACTGTGCACATTTCTGGTCACCTGTCTACAAGAAAGGAATTTAAGCTGAAATAGGTGCAAAGAAGAGCCACAAGGATGACTAGGGGAATAAAAAGGCATCTTTTGAGAGGAAACTAGAAGGCCTTGGTGTGCTTATCTTTGCAAAATAAAGGTTGAAGGGTAATCGGCAGGGAGAGAGTTCTAGCTAAGCCAGGGGTGCTAACCCCCACCCCTGCAGGCCAGGCCTGGCTGGTGGAGCAGTGTCATCCTGCCTGTGGGGTCTGGAGATCTGACTGAAGGAGCAGCAGCATTACCGCTCCCCTGATGTCAAATTTCTGGATTCAGGGATCCTGGCAGGCTGGACAGCATGGCCCTGCATGCTAGATGCACACAGGGGCCGATTTGAGCATGCACGGCCAGGGTGATATGGGGCTGGATCAGAGCATGTGGGACCTGGGTGACATGAAGCCTGATCCAGGCACGTGGGGCTCAATCCAGACATGTAAGGCTGGGCTGAGGCCCAACCCGCTGCACTACTTATCTGACTTGCAAGCTGGAAGGAGGTGGGCGCCACTTAGTTAAGCTCAGTGGTGGCCAAAAGGTTGATCTCTACTGAGTTAATATAAGGGGCAATGTTAGCACAAGAATAAACTGTCTGTGAATACGTTTAAGGCTGGAATATCAAAGCAGAGTGGGTCCAAAGCAGCTTTCCAATAGGAGTACTGGAGGCCAAATCCTAACTAAATCAATTTATGAAAGATATGACATGACATGTTTGCTTATGACAGCAAAGAACTGCACTCCATGAGCCAGGATATCACATCTAGTCCTATGGGAGTACTGCCTGCCTTTGAATATAAAATGTCCCCGAATTTAAGACCCATCCACATTTGACGATTTGTTTTTGGAGAAAATTAAGATACATTTACAAGGATATAATCTCTAAGGTGCAAATGAGGTTAATTTTTTTTAACTTGAATTAAAAGCAGACCATTTTTACAAGAAATAACGTTGTTTTAAAAAGTGTGTCATATTTAAATGAATACAATGAATACAATGTCTTAGACACTCCATACTGGACCCGGGTCAGGCAGTTCCTAGAGCACTTGCTGTTTAGCATGCTTGCACAGTTGTAGCTGTTGACTTGAGATTTTTTGAATGTGCTTTGCCTAGTGCTTTAATCTGTAACCTTAGATATCAGCCCTTTGCCTCTGCCTTCATTCCTTTTATTCTGTGCTCTGGTCACTGCCAAGTGTGTGCAGTTAGACCCAATTTCAGAATGTCTCTGGGTATGGCTACAAGGACTGCAAGGAATTTTCTGTGCTGTCAGAAAATAAGCAGGCTTTGGCAATGGTCATGCTCTAAACATTATTGTGGAGGTTTCCTCCCCAAAGTAGATGTCTGCTATCTTTGCAGAGAATACAGTGACATCTCGTGGCAAATTCAGTCAAAGTAAAATTTAGCTTTCTCTTGAGTTGTGCTGTTTCAGGTGCCTTTGGTAGTGATAAATTGAAATTTAATCCAGGTGATTTATGCGTGCATAATTTTTTAAAAATCTTTGTATGGACATCTTCCCAACTTTGTATTAGATGCAGACTGCCTGAAGCTGTTCATGAAAACAGACCTTGCACCAGTTCCTGGGCTGCCCTTACTCTACCACTTTTACAGACTCAGTGCACTCTGTACCTCTTCTCACTCCCCTTCTCACTCCCATCTTAACCTGTTTGCTGCTAAGATTTTGAGTCAGTGCATCTAATACTCTAACTCACATGTGAATGTCATAATCAGTGTTACTCCTATGAACCAAAGGTATTGGTTGTAGCTGTGTTGCACTGCTATTGCTTTCAGTGGGATGGAAAGACAAAGGGTTCTTTTATTCCATAGACCCGCATTACTACTTCAAATGTCTCCCTTTTTCCACAGACTCTACCAAGTTGAGGCGGCATCCCTGACGTTTTTGGAAAACCCCCTAGCATGTTGTAGTTGACCCTTTGCAGGTGACAGAATGGACTTGGCAAAAGCCTAGATATAGGGATGAAAGGAAAAACTGCAGAATGTGTATGGAAACCTATACCACAGAGCAAATCTTCTCCATGTGATCGGTACAAACATGCCTGCTGCATCTGCAAAGGATTTGTTTATCTCCATGGAGGACGGCACACCACCAATCTTAGCGACTTTTGGCGGTACAGCATTGGTAAGCTTGTCCCTCCACCGTATGTCTGTGTGCAGTCACTGAATCATTGTGAAAGCCAAGACATTCAATAGCAAGCTGGCTGTCTCGACAAAGATTTTGTCTTATATCTCCATCCAAGCTGGTATTCTGCTACTCATCACTGGCAGCACTTAATGCTTTGAAAGAAAGTGAAAACCTCCAAAATACATGCAGCTGCTTGGGCAGTGGTGTATGTTCCAGTTGTAATTTCCCTTAGTTATTTTAAGTAAAAAATAATGCATTTCTTAATAGTAATATTCTATACTTTACCGCAAAGAAATTTTTAGTGTGAAGTTAGAATGGATGAATAAATATGCATAAGAAAACATGAATACGTGTGTAAGATTGTATTCTGATATATTTTGAAATCTCACTTCCACTACAAAAAAAATAAAGACTTTTTTTATGCAGTTAACCCAAACCCCAATATTTGTGTTAGCTCCCTAAGAACTAGCATAAAGCTCAGAGCTATGCTGGAGTAACTCCTGGGTAGCACCAGGCTTTCACGTATGTTAAAAAAAAGGAAAAAAGTTCATATCAAATCTATCCAAAGAAAAGATGAATAAAATTTAAGGTTGCTGAATGGAAAAGTACAGCTATCTTTGAGGATGAATAAATTGGCTCTTCTAAGCAAACAGAAATAAAATGGAGAATAAATGTGTATTTAGATTGTCTAGACCAGAAAGTCTATTGTTTTTTTTTTACCCCTCCACACCCAATTGAAAGGAAAGATGTTTGAACCTTAATTTAATCTTGGATTATTTTGGAAGTGTGCATATTTAAAGCATGTAATTCTCAACCTATTCCTAATTTCTGCATGGAATCGTATATCTATTTGAGTTCTAACTTTGTTTCCTAGAGAGCAATGAATGGGAAATGCTGCATGGCTCAGGAGATGGCCCAGAAGAACTGGAAGAACACTCAATGGTGGCTTATCAAGTGAGTTTAAATTAGTTCAGGTTCTAAAAGACTTTTTTTCTTTCTGTGCAGTTGGTATAAACTGTTGTGCAGTGTTGCTATGCATTGTTAAACTGCTATTTTGTATTATCACAGACCTCACGGCATTTCAGGGGCATTTCTACACATGGTTTGTAAAGTGTTTTTTAATCCTCTGGAAAAATGACTAAATAGATATGAACTGTTGTACTCAGGCCAACTTTGTCACTTGTGGCATCTCCTTCCCTTTCTTATTACCGTTCAACTAAGAAAAGCAAAGAGCATAGTGACACTTGCTAACTAGTGCCTCCTTCTGAGCTATGTTGTATGCATCCTGGAAAGCTACAAGTGTAGATCTGAAATGAAGGTAACCGTGCAAAGCCTCATTATTAAAAAAACCTTCACAGGCAAATCTAACATTCAAGAAAGACATGAGTTAACTCAAAAAAAGGAATTATAGTAGTTTCGCTTGTAAGGGGACAAAAGGATTGGATTTTAATAAGCTTCAGTTAGATGAAATTCTTCTCCTGTAATTATACATAAATCTGTGCATTGCCTGAAGATGCCTCAGCATCATGGTCTCCTTTGGGGTGAGGCTGAAGACTTGATTAAGATTTTCTCCTTGATTAATGCTTTGTAGGTAAGTTGATAAGTTTTGACAAGTAGGATCATGCATATATATATTTAGGGGCTTTTTATGTGGCAGTTGGTGTTTGTTGCCTTTTTTATGTGGTGATTGTGCTGCACATGGCTGCCTGCAAGTGAAAAATGATTATTGTATTTGCAGGGAATGCTCTGTGTTTTTGGCGGGATGTTGGATTCTGCTTTCACACAGACGAAGGCCCCTCTCTGGATGTATGACATCGGTATGGACCATGCTAGTCACTCTCTTCCAAGAGACAGACTCACTTTAATCTGTAGTAATGTTATAGATAGTAATAAATAAGGGCTTAATTGTGTCCTCTGATGTGTATATACACACACATGGCACGCCTCCTTTTGGCTTCATTCAGAGCTCTGGGCGCAAAACCAGGAGCAGAGTTTGCTGTAGAGCTTAGGCTGGTAACCGCTGAAAAATCAACTTTCATTCTCTTCAGTGGGCTTCAGGAAATATTGGTGCAGCAACCCTCCTGGGCTAGAGATTATCAGCAGGTCTTTTAGATAAGTTAATACACAAGATAAAATGAAAAATGAAGGGGGAAAAAAAAGAACAGTAACAAAACAATTTTAAGAAATTCTATATTCAAAAGTCAAATAATTTAGAGTGGTTTTACCCTTAAGTCTAATAAAGGCAAGGCAGGGGGGTGTTGAATGTACCATCTAATACTTACATTTTCAAATCTTATACACTTTGTGTGTTTTCCATTGGACACATACAATTATATAATTCTGTTCTATGAAATATTATTTAATATTATTTCTGTATAATACATATGCTATCTACTGGCTTAAGCAGATGACTAGGAGTGAAACCTTCTAGATTCTTTTTTATTTCACTCTGGAGCCTTTTACACATTTATACCTGCCTTAAAATGCCCTTTCCCGAGTAGCAGAAAACAAGGATAGATCTTACTTTTGCATTAAAGAAACCTTGAGAAAGACTAGATTACGGCATACTATTAATTCAGGTCTGCCACTAAAATATGTTGTGTGGTAGCTCACTTATGCTATTTATGGTAGAGTTTAGCACAGAACGGGAAATCTGCCTCAAGAAAAATAAGCCAAAAAGTACACTTCAAACAATTAGAATGGTAATTGTGAAACGAACAGCATCCTCATGTGGTCTTAGATATAAACTACACCTTGTTACAACAACTCCTCCAGATTCAGCAAGATGGACCGAGTGCCGGCACACAGAAGCAGAGACTGAGGTAAGGAGCCAGGAAATGGGAATGTGCGAATCCAATGCATGTTGCTTTGTTGATTAAACAGACTGCTTTGAAATATGTTCCCCAATACAGTTCCAATCTAGACTCTTCGGGAAGAGGTGGCTGTAGGAATACAGAGCTATATTTTTCTGCATTGTCTGAAATAGGACCAACTCTTGAGCTATTTTTACAATGTGGATCTTAGAACGCAAGTACCTCTTCTGATCTGCAATACTCGACTAAAAGTGACCAGTTATAGGTATGGGTCGCCAGCTTACCTGAGGCTTTATGCTGTTAAAAGAAAGACTGTGAAAACGTAAAGTGCTCAGATATGCTTGGAGAACACAACACCAGCAGAGTCTCCCAATGCCCGACAAAGGGTGTTTGTGCCCAGAAGCTTGCAAAGAACTTTTTCCCAACTATTTAGTCAGTCTGATGAAAGATACCACCATCTACCTAAAGAATGTTGCCTGCCTATGTACTTAGACCAACACGGCTACAACCAACAACCCCGATTTTGCAGGGCTTTTTTCTGTAGTCACCAAACAGTCTCATTTTAAATAAAAGCCTCAAAATGTAAGCAGTGACTTCTTCCTTATAAGAAGTCATATGAGGACATTGAGGTGAAAATGGGTACAGTACAAGTGAAAGTATGCAAGTCTCATTTAATAAAATTCATGATCAAGAAAAACTGAAAGCAAGAAACTCCCCAGAACCAAATTACTAAGAGTTTCATGTAAATATTTTAACTATTGCTATTTCTTTTCTTATCTGAGTGGTTAGTCAGTGTTTGGGACTCTACAAGTTATTTCTTCTAGAAGTTGATAATAGAGTAGTATTTGATGGCACCTATTCATTTGGAAAGAATACATGAACTTCTGTTTTCCCGAATACAAGAGGAATCAAACAGGAGAATTTCTTTGTCCACAATTTCAGGTTTCTGTCAGTTGCCACTTGGCCCAAAGCTTCCTTGCTTTGCTTTTGTTCCCCAGTTTGAGCACCTTATTTAATCAATGTCCTACCCCCAGCATTTAGCATCTAGTGATCAGTGTCCAAGGAAACACTTCGTGCCACACAAGCCTAAGTTGTTGGTACTCCAGTTTCAACACTTATTGTTTTTAATGAAGGGTTAGCAGTCCCAGTCTTGAAAGGGGTGTTATCCAATCTATAACAACAGTTTCTATGCATTAACAAAGAATAAATAAATGGTGCAGTCAGTCAAAGCAATTCTTATTTTATTCCTGAAATGTTTTAGAGCACGGCTCCAGCTAACAGGAAAGGCCACAGTGCAGTAGTGTACAGTTCCAGCATGTACGTCTATGGAGGATACTTTGACATCAAAGGAATTTCACAAGAGTTTTGGGCTTTAAGTTTTGGTAAGCAGAAGTCATTCTTCTAGTGTCTGATCCAGTGTCCTATGACTTCAGTGACAGTCTCCATCATGACTTCAGTGTCACATGGATTAGCCTTATATCCCTTCTAATGCCCAAGATTTGGCTATATTTGGCATAATTTCATTGCTAATTTAATACTTTTTTTCCTGCCCATTCCAACTGCAGAGAGAACCTACACAAGGTCAGTGTTGATGTTAATAGCTTTACATAACCGTGAAGGACTCTGCATGGAGAAGTGCCATTCCTTTGAGTTGAGATTTTAGAAGTGTGCAGGGGTTAGCTGACTACAGACCCAGATTCTTCATGTTTTTAAACAGGATCCCTACAAATCTGTAGCCCCAGCAGCAGTAGAAATGTTCCCCAACATGTGTAACTGCACCCATGCAAACCTGGGGAAACTGGTATTGCGCTAGCATATCTTACCCTGGTCCAAGTAGCAGTTTATTAGGCCAGTGCAAATAGTGGTTTTGCCTCTCTACAGTAAAAGTTTGCAATAGCTCAGCTGAATCAGTGCCTGTCACTGGTGGCACTATTCACAGCAAGGCCTCAGTGCTTAATATGCTAAAACTTTGTCACTGTGGTGACAGAAATTAGGAATTGGAAGAAACTCAGAAATCTTACAAATAGGCATAAAATACATCTACTTCTATAGAGGTATGGAAGTAGAGGTATTTTAAATAAAATTATATATTTAAATAAACGTCCTACTCCTTCCATGATGCCTGCACAGCCACGTAACTTACAAGATTCACTCTGCATCTCCATCAGACAGAAGACCTCACTGGATCATGGGAGATGCAGTTCAGCTAGAAATGAAGGTGGACATTAGCTCTCCAAACTACAGTCCCATAAGAATAATATAGCAAGGCAATGATCTTGATAAGTGTAGCAGGTCCTGGCCTCCTGGGGCAGCTGTGACACTCCATTGGCCCAAATCCTGCTGTTTATGCCAGCTCCTTGGGGTATCTTCCATTTTTCCTTGCCTGCCATCCCTTGATATATTTATTTTCTAGTGTAAAAGGGAGCCTGAGTGAGCACAATCTGGCTCCACCTTCTCTGGGACACTCTGCTGTAGCCTTACAGGGCACCAGTTGCCTTCATGGGCTGTCCATGGCCTCCTGCAATCCCCATAGCCACACCCTTGCCTCGCAGATGTTACTCTATCCACAGTTCAGTCTTTTTGTAGAGACATCAGCCCTCTGGGGCACTTTTACACATGCCCCGGGCAGGGGAGGGGCAGCCCTTTAGTTAGAGTGGTTTCGAGCACATTGGAGCAGCCTCCACACTCATCTGTAGGCACCCTTTGGCTTTAGTCCTCCTTTTCTCTGGCTGTATGCTTCCAGCCCTGGCCCACTGATTTGGGCCCACTCTCAGCCTCAGCCATCTCTGTCTCTCAACTCCAGGCCCTCGGACCTGTCTTGTGCCTTGTCCCAGCTTCTCTGGTGTCCCTGACCCAGGGCAAGGCTGCTCTCGGTTCACCCCAGCACCCCTAGCTCCCTGTTATAGTAAGATTATTTAGCTGTAATGTATGGTGTAGTTGAAGCTTCATCAGTCCTACGTTTCTTCTGCACCACTGCTGTGAAATTTCTTTCTAATCGCTGTGCCAAAAACATAGCCTTACCCACTTAGAGTTATTCCTGTCTTAATATATTATTTCCTTAAATACCTAGCCTAAATGGCATCCAGCTCCTGAATGAGTGCCCACGTGTCACCATTCACTATAAATACAGAATTACTTTCTATCTTCTAACCAGTTTAAAAGGCAAAGGGGTTCTCAGTGATGTACCTTCTCATCCCTGGAAAATGGTCTTTCCAGGTCAGAGCTGAGGCATGCTAGGTAGATGGCATGAGGAAGCTTGTGAGTATCTACTCTGCATGTAAACGGCTCCCATGTCCGCTGCTCCACATCAGGCACTTTCATTAATATTAAACCTCCAAATAGGATTGTGTTTTACTATCACGATTTAGTAAAACGATTTAGATAGAGAAACCTGTTTTCATAGCTACATGCTGCCTTGTTCTTTAAATGCCTCCATTTTCAGCTACCAGCAGCACTTTTAAAATCTTAAATTTTATCTTTTGCTTCCAGATACAGGAGAGTGGTCATGTATATCTGCCCTATCTTATGACACTGGTCCTGGACCTCGGCATGGTCACTCAGCTGTGGTTTATAGCACAGGCATGTACCTCTTTGGAGGACTGATGGGGCTGAGTGAACAGAAGGATCTATGGAAGTGGGACTTTACAAGCAGAAACTGGTCCAGTATTAGAACAAGGTAAACTTTTTGCATTCAATTCTCATTAATGAGAAGAGTCAATATTACCTTATGATGATGTTTCCAGGCAAGCAGAAAATTTGCCACAGTGGGAGCATTTTAAAGGAAAACAAAGCCTTGAAGAACACAGCACATGGACAGAATCACTTCTTAGAGGAGCTGGAACAGCTTTGTAATATCATAGGGCAGGGGTTGGCAAACCATTGCCACTGTGGGGCAATTGCTTGCAACTCAGTCCCTGCCATGGGCTGAAGTCCCTGGTGATCAGCAGATGCTACAAGGGGAAGAGAGAGAAAAGGCAGGGGCCAAGGCCCTGGGGATGCTTCTTCCGCTGCTGTGGATTCCTTGAGCTACTATGGGTCCATGGGCTGAATGCAGCCTACTGATCCCAGTCCTAGGGATGTTTGGACAAGATCTCGAAGTTGGCAGCGGGTAGAAAACAGATGACAGTAGAGCAGTTTATATTTAATAGGGAGAGGCCAGGCGCAGAGACTGCCGGCCTTATGAGGGGAACTGCTATTTTGATCCCAGAAGAAGTCTTGCAGAACAAGATGGAGCACTGCCTTCCGGGATCCCTTATAACTACAAGCTACTCTTCCCTGTTAAAGATGAGGTGGCTGCAGTCTGCTTCACTGTACGGCAGATGAAGTTTTGACATAGCTAGGTCAGTGGGGAGCCAACCTTTTGGCAGGTGTGCCACAGTTAGCCTCACACCCTCCCCAAGGGCCACTCTGATCCCTTCCTCTGCTTGATCTGCTGCTCTGCTTTCTGCCCCCGAGTCGCCTGTCTCCTCCTTGATCTGCTTTGCACCACACAGAGGCTGCCTATGGCACTTGGGGCATATGTGCTGCACACTGGGCACCCCTGTCCTAGGTGGACAAAGTTGGCATGATCCAGGGTCAGCTGAAGCATTTCACTTCTTGTACCTTAATTGGGCAAATGTCTTAGCATAAATGTCTCCTCCTCCGACCTAACTGCTGCCTTCCCTTGTGTTTAGCCAAGGACCTCCAAAAGTAGTGGGACACTCCTCTGTGGTCTTTAGAGACTCCATGCTGATTTTTGGCGGAGGGATTTCGAGCTCCAGGCCTCAGAGCAGCCTGTGGAAGTACCATTTCAGTTCACAGACGTGGAGCAAGCTGGCTCACACTGCAAAGGTAAACATGTCTTCTAAAACGTATCACTGCATCCTCGGACTTGGCAGCAGTTTCCAGGTGGCCCCAGAGGCCTCTTGTGCGTCCCCTATGAATCACTGGAGTGAAAAACACAAAGACCATCGGAAGCTGCTGCGCGTCTCGAAGCAGCAGGCTTGTTTTGGCAGGTACTTTCGCCAGCAGCCGGCTTACAAAGCCTTCAGCAATGAGGATGTCAGTGAGATCGAAATGAAAACGTTTAGCCAGCCTCTGGAGCCCCTAGGCTTGCGCGCGTTTCAAACCTCTGCAGATACAGAACTCTGTGCAAAGAAAACCGAGAGCACGTTGTCCAAAAACAAGCACCTTTCTCACCTCATCTCCTCAGAAAAAGATTTTGTTGCTGCTGAGGTTATTGAGAAAAGGAGAGGAACTGAGCATCAGCCCGTGAGCCCAATGGACCTAGCCAATAGCAGTCAGCCCGATATTCTGCTCCTCATTGGAGGCAAGCCTCTGTCTGGGCTCTGTGAAATCTCCCTCTGGTACATGGAGCTGGACAGCGTGTCTGTGGCCCACACATAACGGGGGTGCTGTCTATCTGGTCTGAACAAGAGTAACCAGGAAGTATTAGCACAGCTTGCCTTCTGCATGCTCAGGGTAAAAAGTCTTCCAAGCTTCTGACCCCGAAACAGCTTTTCAGTCCCTATTTGTGCCATTGGTCGGGTGCTGCAGATAGACTCTCAAGTGGGTGAAAGCAAAAATCACAGCAGATCTCCTTGCCCTAAGAGACAAACATTGAAGTCCTGATGCCTGTGAAATTACTAGCAACCTTGTCTTCTGGTTACTTGCAAGTGTGGTCAATATTATAGGCCAATGGCCAGCAACCTTTTAAGGCTGCAGGGCTGGATTGACCCAGCTCAGGTGAGAGGTGGGTTGGTAGGTGGGTGCAAGGACCCACCCATCATTGCTGCCTTTTCCTGCACCTGCCAGGGAAAAGTGATAATGTTCATGTATTTTCTCCATGCTGGCAGGAGGGAAAAGCAGTGGTAGCAGGTGGGTCCCAGCACCCTCCCACCCAGCAAGATGGTCCAGCAAGCTGGTGGGGGTGCCTTCCCTTTGGAGGGGGAAAAAACTTGGCAACAGCAGGCACAGGAGAAAGCAACTGTTACTGAAGCCCCCCAGTGTCAAATGCCACTAAAGCCCTGTGTCTGAGGGCTGGATCAAAAGGCTCCTCAGTCTGTAGGCTGCCAACTCCTGCTGTGTTATTTATTAAGGGTCTTTTATTCCTAACAAGGGTTACTTGTACTGTAAGTTACACAGAAATCGAAGGCAACGACTTGACTTGCGTAGAGCAGCCTCATCAAAATCCAGAGTTTGTGTAAGTTAGGGCACAGTCAGATCTGAGGTTATGGCACCATGTCCAGAAACTCTCTGAAACTGCTCTTTTTAAAAAGTGCTAAATGCCTAGCATTTAGGGGACAGACTGCACAAGGTGAAAAGGTCAGTGGAGAAGGTATACCACCCTCTTGAACCAAGGACACAGTATTAAGCTGGGAGGTATTTCTGGCTGTCATCAAGCAGGCATTTGATTTGTTGCAAGTCCCTGGTCTGGTTAAAGCTGAAGGGGGCAATAAGCACCTTTATTTCAGGCTAACAGGAAGGAGCAACAAAATGCCCCTTTTATGCAATGATAGCAACCCAGAGCACTGGGCTGCACGGTACAGCCCAAGTGGTGCTGAACTGCCTGGGACCGGTTACAAACACAGAGAGGATCGTTGGCAATCCGTGTCTGCATTAGTAAAGAGAAACAGGCGCGAGCACCGTCCTGGGGGTGGGGAGCAGAGGTCAGGGCTTCGCAAGCACAGTGTCTGCTGAGAACGTGGGTTTGGCGATTGCCACCGTCTGTTACAGCTGTTTCAGAGAAACAGGATTTTGGTGCAATCCTATTTGCTGCAATCCTATCAGCAACTCCTCCTAATGGAAACTACCCTGCAAGGCCTGGCTTACTGGCTAACAGTATTACAGATACGGGAGAAGAGTTGAGGCTTTGGGGAAAAAACAGTCTACAGCAGCCAAAGCACGAGCAAGAGAGATCTTGAATTGTCGCACTAAGGACTTGAGAGAAAACCAGGTGTTCAGTGCTGGACTCCGGCACTGCTTTGCCTGCACTGGAATAAGGAACGCAGTATTGGCTCCCCTGCCATAGGAACCTGCCTGGCCCTGAAACTATGCAGTGTGACAAAACAAACTGTAGGTAGGGATCTACTTAATTGGTCATTTCATAGAAACCGCAAAAATCAGGCATTGTCTGCAAAATCTACAAAAAATAATAATTAAAACGCCAGCTCCCAGTGGGAGCCAGCAGTCTTCACGGCCCTTGCGGCCTAGCCTTGCAGCTCACTGGGAGAGGGGGAAGCCACCTTTGCGATGGGAAGCAAGATGGCAGCCACCCCCACTCCCCCATTGGCTGAGAGGGCTGTCCGTCATGTGGCCTCACCCCTCTCCACCAAACAGCAGCAAGGGGCAGGGCTGTATGATGGACAGCCCTCTCAGCCAATTATTTGGGGGGGGCCGCCATGATAAGCCCATGACAGTAGTAGCTGGCCCTGCAGTCAGTCCACAAAATCAGCTGCCTGCCTCCTAGATTTCGGCAGGTCCCTAAATTTAGGCCTAAAGCCTACGAAGACGCAATGAAAGAGTTTGGGCATTTTCTCCCCGGAAAAGAACAAACAAAGCCTGGGCTCTTCCCCAGGACAGACCTCAAGCTAGGAAATGCACTTTTGAATTTCTGCTCTGATCCCTCCTCTGCACTGTTACGTGTGCATCGGGATGTGGTGTCCATTACGTTTCCTTTCTGTACTGGGTGAGTGAACAAAAAAGCCTCTCCGTGGCGTGCCATGGCAACCAGCCATGTGACAAGCGTCAGATTACTACAGCTCTTTGATCACCCTAATCCCAAGAGGTGCAAAGCACCCTGGCTCTCTCATGGCCTTGCAGCTGGTTTGGGTGCTCACCACCTTACGGGAGGTGCATTTCTTGCAGGTCCAGGCTGTTTCCCTTAACTTCACGATATTTTAGATGTGCAACAAAAATCAAAATGGGCAAAATGTGGGGATGTACAGCCAAGGCCCCACCTGCTCTTCTGCAAGAACTTCCTGAGGTCGATGTACACAAAAATCCACCTCCACTTAAGTTTCATTAAGCTCATGCGCTACGTTTTAAAATACTATAATAAAACATCTACCTTTCTCCCATGTCACCATAACAGGCAGCCATTTATTATTCATTCTGTGTAAGCTACTGAGATAATCAGCCTAATGGCTGATTATTTGACTCTGGTAACAAGAGACACTACAAGTGAGGGGCAGTGTTATTTTCAAGGGAAGAACGCATGTCGGGTTGATATAGTATGTCTGCTACATGAGAATTATTATAGCTTTCTGTGCAGGTAGCTGAGAGTCATTCACTTGCGTGTGCAGAAGCCACGCACTGTAATTGCACGCTGCCAGCTCTCCATCGCTTTTCAACGCACGTCTCTATGCAAGATGTTCAAACCCTGAGCATGGGCCATTTAAACATCTCATATACCAACAAGGAATGTACCTTTTTGAATGACGAGCTTCAGCCCCCGACCAGCCTGTGCAAGCTCTGTGGGCTTCTGCGACTGCCCAGACCCAAGCAAGAGTCCAGTGGAAAGTGTACACGTGGCAGCTGGGAACCAACTGGGCGGGATCAGGCTCTGACAGAGCTCAGCTTCGCAGAACAGTTGAGCTGAGCATGGAAGTAGAACAATAATCTTAAAACCAGTCACATGCAAGAGCTTGCTGATAGGTCTGTGTAGGTGCAATCCAGCAGGAGCTGTCTGTACCATTCAGGACTTTATCATCCTCAGGACTGGGGGGAGATGAGGGCAGGGCATGTAGCCACAAAGGGCTGCTGCAGATGGCTCCTTGGGTGCCACCAAGCACGTTATTCCCTTGTTGGCGGCTCCCAGCAATTTGAAAATAAGCGTGACCTGAGGGTAGAACAGACGCCTGGAATTCACGACCACTTAGCGATAGGAACCCTCCGCTGTCTGGGCGGCTCGGTTTCCTTGTGCTGTGCATGCTTGTATTTGTGGTTTCCTGCTGCGAACTGCCTTCTGAAGCGGGCTCAAGAGGAAGCAGGATTTGCTGGCACCTCCGTCTTACTGCTGCTGAAGCAGCTTTCATTTCAGGGCTCTGTTAATCTGCATTGCAGCTAATGGCTGTGATAGAGGTCCAGCACCTCCAGTAGCACGAGCCCTTCCTCTCCTGGTGCTCAGTTGGACTTCTAATGAAATCGTAATCTTATTGCAAAAAGGTGGGGGAGGGGGTGGCTGTTTTCGTCAGTCCCCTGGCAGCTGCTCACAATACATGGATGCACTTAAAATGAGGGGGGCAGGTATTCAGAGGGCTGCTAGTAGTTTAACTGACCACGTTAGTAGTCGTCAAAATGCAGTGTTGTCTACAGCTGTGCAATGGCCTGTGTGACGTGATCACTTAAAACACCGCAGTTAGCAGCAAATAGCGCAGGAACAGACACTGCCCATCATGGACTGAAGGGGCTCATCCCTCTGCTGGACCTGGCCGTGTAACAGTAAGGCGGAAGAACAAAGAGCCAGGCAGCAGAGAAGACGGCCGTGCAGGCACTGGTCCCACGCTTGTTCTGTGGCTAAACAGACGACTCTACAGGGCCTGATGCGTCTCCTAACAAGTGCTCACTCTATAAAATGAAAGCAAAAAGCTACAACCAGTCTATTCACATTCATCTGCTCCGGAGCAGCAAATGTACTGCAGCATTATGAGTTGTGTGTGTTTAAAAGTTGAACATTATAAAATGAACGTGCATGAACAGATCTGTCCATATTAACTAGGTCCAGTTATTGCTTTTCTTAGTTTTCCGTTTCCTATTCCTGAGTGAGAAGGTATTATCAATCGGGGAAGATTTCACTTACACGATGCAGACATTTCTTTGTGAATGACGAACTAAAGGCACTTCTGTCTTAATTTCTTGACTCAGTAAAAGTATTTAAGTCAACCCCTTCTCGTGACCATTTTTGTTGTAATTCAGTTTGAAAATTATATATTTTTCAAACTTAAGAGATGGAGACCTTGCAGCCCTCAGAAATGCTTTTTGCTTCCCTTTGTTTTAACCCCCTTTCCCTTAGTACTATGGCTGGGTAGCAATTTGGTCTACACACCACTCACCTTTCCTTGATAAGCAGTAAGCAGAAGGTCCCGTGTTCGCGAGTCATGATCCCAAATGGATTTGGATATTAAAATAGATTACTTTTGTTTTGTCTTCTCTCCCTTTGACACGTTCCTAAACTCAATTAGCAATAATTAGATTGTTTTTGCTTTTCAAGATACAGTTCTGGGTTTGGGGGGGGGGGCAGGGGAGGCAGGGCTTGGCCTCTCCAAGTTTTTGCCATGGGGTATTGAAACTGATAGTGAAAATGACTATACACGAAGCAGAGCCCCAGAGGATCTCAGTTCTGCCGCCTTCCCTTTGAAGCAGAACAGAAATAAGCGGCCTGACCATGACCATCCTCCTCACGGGTGAGGCAAGTTTAATCATCCTGGCACACCTCTTTTTAAACTCTGAGATGAGCAAACCAAACTGCTTTTTACTCTGGTTTTCAGCTGAAATATAAGCCTTGCTCACGTGATGTTCAGCTTGAGCATCTACAAGCTTTAAAGGGGAAGAGAGTGAAGGTCGTGCACAGCACCGACATTTGGGCACTCGGGACATTAAGCAGTCAGCGTTACTGACAGTATGCGTCGGGGGCTGAAAGTCTCAAACCTTTCTCTGGACCTTCGAAGGTAAGTAATGGCTGAGAAAATGCTGACGTGGTAACGAGAGCCACCCACGCACACTTGCACGCTCCCATCTTGCTCTGACTTTAAGGACAAAGAGGTCAAGCTGTCACTGAGGCGTCTAATTTGATTTTCAGAAGTGTTCAGCCTCCAATAACTCCCACTGTAAAATCAAGCCAAGCACTTTTGGAAATACAGCACGTAACGCGAGTTAAGTGCATGTTTCATTTCATTTTAGTTGAGGTCACTAGAGCTCAGAGAAGTCTTTGATGTGGCTCAGTCACAACCTGCTATTGAAGAACAGATAAAATTCTCTTACTGAGCCAAGTACTTTGAGCAACTGTCTTGAAGCTCCCAGCAAACCCTAATTTGTGTACAGACTGACAGTCCGGGCTGTGGCTAACAGGCTCTGTGATACAAGACTCAAGATCTTTGACAAGGGGAGGTTGCTGGCCTGCAAGAGGCCCTTCGGCTTGGATTTCCCTGGAGCAGTCTTTGACACCATTTCCTAAACCAGCCCTTGGCTAACCTCCCTGCCAAAGGCACTTTTATAGCCGCACAATTCTATAGAAGTGGCACTCGAAAGAACAGAGGATCCCAAGAGACTGTTTTGCACAGATACAGTGTATTTAGGAGCTAAAATATAAACAATCCATGAATTCTGAGTGGACTAAAAATCACAGGTTTCCCCCAGGTACAGACAGTACAAACTTCAGTGCAGTGCAGTGCAGTGCGGTGCCTAAAACAGTACATACATTGCTACAGCCGTGAAGCAGGAGGGTGCACTTTATAAAAACAAACAATAAATTACACATTGGGAGCTATTGCCAAGCTTGACGTAGAAAAGATAAAAACATGATCATTAATGTGGCTTCTGACAAAAAGGTCTAGCTAAAAAAAACACAAACCCAAAACCCTCTTGTGTACTTTAAAATAAGTTTGTCCAGTTCCAGTGGAATCGCACATACAGAGGAGAGAACAGGAGAAGCGCAGTGCTCAGGCCACAACGTAACATGGATGGGAACGCCGGGGGAGAGGCCTCCCTTTCCCTCCTGCGTACACGGAGGGATACCCAGTTCCCCACCCCGAGCAAGCGCAGCTGAGGCTGCCACTAATGCCAAGTGCCGGAGCCTGAGTCTCAGTCCGGAAGAGAGGCTTGACAAACTGTCTGAAATTCTCTCCTCATAAAAACCTACTTCGTTTATAAAAGCAGTGGATTCCAGCCTACACGTGTTCCAGTAACTGAGTCTACAATTTTCTTTAGAGCCTTAAAATTCAGGAAGAAAAGAGAACTACTGGGGACCAGAAATCAACTCCCGGAGCCTAAAAGACAGTAACAGAACAATTCTGAACTTATTTTCCAGCTTTTCAAGTCCTCAGCTGGCAGGTTTACAGTGAAAACATTTTCTAAATAACAACTGACCAGTTTTCTTGAGTAACCCGTGTCTCCGTCGCGGCGGATTACCATGGGTTATGCCTCCATGACTAACTCGACATCAAGAAAGATATTCTGCAAAGTGACAATTACGCCGCCGTTAGTGAAAAGCTGTGGGTACAAAGAATTTCTAGTACTAATGGACTGGTCCTGACTTGATTAACACCATCCCCGCTGCATGGCCAGGTGCTTGGCAGCTGAGATTCAAATGCCAAGGGGCACAGTTACTACCCAGTGACCTCCACTGCACCACACAGGCTCAACGCGGAAACAGCCACCCACTGCTGCAAAGGGGAAGGATGGTCTCGCTACAGCATTTCTGGCAAGAGGCAGGACCGCGTTAGCCTGGTAACAGGAGAAGACTAATTAGGAAGGAAGACAACAGACTGGACAGAAGTCTGTGGAAAGAAACCAACACTTAACCCGGACTCTCTCCAGACGTCCTTTCAGGAGCAGCCAGGGCTCTACTCGCTGGAGTTCTGTGTCCGGAAAACTGTCTATATAATGACACCCCAGCACGGGGACGTTTGGCTTCAACAAACATGCTGTAGTGCCCACTGCTTAAATTAAGCATATACACCCTCGCAGCTGGCTAATGAGAAAGCCCTGCTCCATCCTGTCCCCCGTGTTCAGCCCCTGACTAGTGCTGACAGCTAAAGGGCATCCTTTAGTTCAAGCTTCAGAGGCCCCAGCACCCAGTATATTCCAGGTCAGATGTTCCCAGCAGGCAGCAGGACTGACCACGAGTACACGGCGATGGCATCGCTACATGATGTATTCATTTCCCTTCTACGAATTGTAGGTTTTTCAAGCTGCTGCTCCCAGGCTAACTAGATGAAAGCAACACTGGAGCCGTAAGACTCGTCACCTCCACACAGTCAATCCAACTTGCACAAGTCAGTGATCTAGTTACATTCCTATGATCAGGGCCTGTTCCAGGGTCCAGCTACCCTCTGCAAGGAGTTTAGCGGTGACATTGTTATTACTAATGATAAAAGAGCAAGGCTTTAGTTCTGTTTGCTTTTGTATTTTTTTTACTAACCCCTGATGATGTAAAGGGCATGGACAATATATAGCATGTAATTAGTAAAACCTTGAATGGATTCCAATAGAAACCCGGTTGATGGCTGTGTAATCAAAATGGAGACTAAACTCCCGAGTTCTCAGCACCGGCTCCTAAGAAGTGCTACATCCGGAGTGTGCCGGGAGTCACCAATTTCCCAGTCTTCAAAGCAGTATTTTCTTGGAGTTTGTCACTGTTTGGCAGGGAGGTCAGTGTCCCCGACAGCAGACTTGATCTAGAGGAATACAAGTGAAGCAGGCAACGACTGCCTTTCTCCCCCTTGGCAGGGGAAGTTCCTTAACGTTCCTTCCTGTTACTGACTTCAGTCTCACACAGCCCATTAATACGAGGAAACGGAAAGGAGCTCCATGCTGTGGGCAAGAAAGGCAGCAATTCATACCTTAGAGGTGCTGCAGTTTCAGTATTTCATGTTAACACTGTTCAGGTAAAATACAGGTCACATGGCAACATCAATGTAGGGACCTACAAGCTTGTTGGGTGACTGTGCTTACATCTACCATTTTATAACTAACATCTGAGTGATGCAGCATCACATCTGCATTACTCCCAGAACCAGGCCACAACTTCCTAGGGACTAGAAATCGTAGGTTCCCGATTTGCCACTGAAGGTGTGAATTCAGAGCACTCCCTGACAACGGGGGGTCAAATAATCGCTCGCCCGTTTGACACCTCTTGGTGTTGTGCCACTGACTTTGGTGGGGCAGGATTTCATCCAGCATTTTTATGCTGGGCACCTGGAAGTCACTAGTTATGAGATTTTTCAAGGCCTGTAAACATCCTGCTAGTAAATCCGGACTCTAGGTCCTTTAGCCATTCAATTTTAGGAGGACACTTTGCCCACCACATACTGACCGCAGATGATAACGGGAAAGGAGGCATTTATGTAAGGGGCCCCCCGTCTCATGCACAATTCAAAGGGCTCCTGAGCCCAGGGCAAAGACTCAGCGAACAAAACTTGTTTGACTGAAAAAACCCAAAGCTGCCGGTTCTGTCCACCGATGAGACCGACACCTGCTCTGCTCCAGACAAAGGCTTCTGATGCACGAGCCAGGAAACAGTCCTGCCTAATCTGCAGCAAGGCTTCTCAAGGTAGAGAGAAGCCTAAGCGTGACTGCCGGTCACGGGGGCCACGATCAAACTGGCGGGGAACAGAGCCAGCTCAGAAGAGCACCTGACCCTGGAGGGGCTGGCGGTGTGAGGTGCTGGAATCAGCAAGCACGCGGCTTCTCGGTATTTCCTACAACGCAAAGGGCAGGAAGGGATGGAGGAAGGACCTGGAGTCCAGGCCCTAGCTCCTGCAGCAGCGTCTGGGAAGCGCTGTCTGTCCAGGGTGGCTTCTGGGTCTCTGTCCTCACCGTCACTCAGGTTTCCTACTCGTCTCTATGCTAGGCCAGATGGGGTGCTCGGCAGTGGCACGGAGCGGTGTACACAATGACCGAGTCCTTTCTCAACATTTGTACGGCAGCAGGCAGACTGAAGTATTACAGCAGCAGCAGCAGCATCCATGACACGTTTCACATGCCGGGGGAAAGCCAACGGGGACATGGCTATTCACACACACACACCACAGTGACTGGTCCAGTGTTTTCTCCCTACGTTCAGACGCGCACACAGCACGTAAGCAGGAGCGAGACAGCGTGAGTGAGAATTTTCCTTCTTTAGAAGCGTTCCCATGTACATTTTCTGTCTGTGAATAACATTCATACAATACAGCAGTGCACAGACACCAGCCTGTAGCACAAGTCCCAAGGACGAAACCTGCTCCCCTGCTCATTTCTACCGCAGACACCATCCCCACTCATTTCCACCAGGGCTTCCTGTTAGGAGACAGCACCGATAACAGAGGGCATGGGATTCACCTCACCACTGGGATCCTGTGGGACTCCAATTGACGTTGCCTTCATATTTTCTCTAGCACCCATTACCGCTGTATTCGAGCGCTCACCTCTCGTTTCAACAGGGGACTCTGCCGCTTGGAGCTCCAACAGCTTCTTTCAATTGGCATGTTGGATCTAATACTACAAGTACATAGAGCCAAACCTTTCACCACTAGCCTGGGCAGGCGAGCACTTAGCAGCAGGCCATCCTTTTATCAACTGCCTTCCCCTACTCCGAGTGAAAGAACTGCCCTGAAGTGACTGTTGTTCCACCTCCCGCAGGGGCACAGGGGGTTGGAACAGGGTTCAAGGAGACGTTAATAACCAGACCGTGCGTATACTTGTGCCACGAGCCAGCCAGTCGAGCATTCACAAAACACAACCAGTGGAAACGGCCCCAGAAACAGCAATAGAAATCCAGTCCTTTACTTACGAGCACTACGCAACAAAGAGGAGGACTCCAGAGCAGCCCTTGTGCTCACGCCTTTCGTTCTCAGCCATCCAAACTGGAATGCAAGTCTACGCCCTAAAATATCTCTCATGTGTTTTGCAAGTTGTACAGGACATTAAGGTGTCTTAGATAACATGTGGGGCCTCCCTGTGACACTAGTAACACCAGGCTCCTGGGCAAGTTAATTCTCCTTTTCCTAGGTAAAAAAAAAAAGCAGCTTGAGTCCAGTCAGTCAGCGAGGAAAAGGATCACTGGGACACTGGATTTTTGGTTCTTTCCAGGGACCAAAGAGAAAGTGCAACGGTGATAAAGTGGATTAAGGCCAAGAAGGTTTGTCTGTGCTGACTCGAGAAAAACAGGATCATTACACAAAAGACTGGCCCTGGCTGCAGAAATCTGCCATTACTTTCAGCCCCGGTTAACAGAATGGCCACCAGGTGGCTCTAAGAGTCCTTCTATTCCTCCCACTGTCCCATAATGAAGCTTCAGGCCACAGCTTCTCATAAAGCTACAGGCTGGTATCACAGAAAACAATTTCCATTTACGTCTACAAAGCAGCAAGAGTTAATTAGACTAAGCCTAATGTGAACAGAATCTCTGCTAGATTTTGTTATTCAGGCCCAGAACTAGTTCCAGTGTGCCTACTTCCTTTCTCCCGAGAGAGAAGCTCATGCTTTTGTGGAGCTTTACCTCCTAGTTTATACCATCAGTCCAGCTGAACTGCAATAAACTGAAAGTTTCCCCTTGAGGTTCTTGGCAAAGCAGCTGGTCACATGGGGCCACCATTCAGCTAGAGCTTCATCCCCGGTCGGTCCTGGCGTAGGGCTCCACGGAGAATGCAGCAAGTCCAAGTTCTCAGCGGTGAATCTCCTTCTGCTCAGAGTTCAGTGGTGAGTAAACATTTTGGCCTGACTGCAGGATCCTCTGTGGCGGGGCTGAAAAGAAGAAGAAAGCAAGGCCTGTAAATATCCAGGTTGACCGAGATGTGCAAGGTGCTACCGATGGGGCAAAGACTTAGCAGTGCCCTAAGGACTAAGAGAAACAGAGGCCTGGTTGGATGAGAGAGGGCCTGCGACTGCTGGGAAGGTGGGAGCGTATGAAGGACTAGCACCAAGGCAGCAGGGTGTCCTAGCTTTCAATAACATCCAGGAGTAGGATAGTTTACCTCTCCAATGCTGTCTGCGTGGGAAGGGGAGCATTTTAAAGCATTACTTTATCACCAAGCATGAATACAATTCTCTATGTGCTGGTACACGTGCAGCTCCATGAGCAGCAGGAGCGCAACCTTTCTTCACAAGACCTTGCTAGTATCTCCTGTTCAGACCTGGAGTGGACTCCTCAGTGAACAAGCCAGCAGTTCAGCCTCCATGAAACCTCTGAGATGCCAACAAGGGCCGATGCTTGCAAGATGCAGTCACCTGCACACTAGGTGCGTGTACCGCAGGATATGATTTGGAGCAGGCCTACATATTAACAAGTTGGCTTTACTGCTGAGAACGAGGCACAAGGCACAGAGTCTCTTTCAAGGAGAAGTGAACAACATTACCATGGCTTCCAAATGATCAAGACGCAGCCTGGTGCTGCTTCCGGTGGCTGCATTCCCCTTGCATCACATACGGGGAAAGGTGCGGGATGGACTCTCCCGCCTGCATCAGCAGCAGCGTTGCCAGCCAGGAGACTGGTAGAGCATGAGTAGTGAAGGCAAGGACCGAAGGAGGAAAAAAACTCACTGTGCTGAAGCCGAGTTGGGACTGCAGTGATGACAATCCAGAGCCCTGTGGCTTCCATGCCCTGCCACACGCTTACGCTCCCCACCTGGCCAGGGCTGTGCAGAAGAGCACTTGTCCCGGGCTTCCACACCCCGACAGTCTGGTAGCAGCCCCAGACTGATCTCAGATGAGACAGGTATGTCGAGGATCTAGACCTGATCGCCCAACACCCAGTGTTACGGGTGTGGTGTTTTGCTGGCCTCGTTCGCACAGCAGTTCTGACAGTCTGAAATCTGCTCCGGCTGTGCAGGCAGATTGCGAGACTTTCCCACTGCGGTGTTTCCCTTCGAGGAGGAGTGTGAACATCCTCTTTATATGAACAGCCCAAGAAGTTCAGCGTTGCCATCGTAAGATCTGCGAGCCAAGCTTTAAAGCTATTTTTTGGCAACGCCTCCGAGTACATTAGCGGGTGCCCGAGTTCTGCATTTTGGGCAACAATGGTTATGGATGTTACGTCACCTGAAGACATCGGAAGAACGAAGTAAAACCGAGATAGTCTGGGGCCCATTTTGCTCTTATAAGCGTGTAACTCATCTGGCCGTGGCTATTTCTTTCCCTCAACCCTTATCCTACCTTCTGTCCAGAGTCCACGAATGGGTAATAGCAATATAGCAGCTGACTTAAGAGACTCCTCCTGGGGGTGTTAAAACCTCAAAGCTGCCTCTTAAGTAATTTAATTCACAACAAACAATACTCATTACTTAGGCAGGAGTTCGTATCTGTGGATCTTGAAGTTCTTGGAGCCTGGCAGTGCTTGTCACCTGGCTGGATGGTTTTATGTTGCCCCAGTAGGATATCCAGGTGCTCTGCAGAGATTCACAACTTCCCTTTCCTTTCCTATTGTACACGTAGCCGATCAGATTGCTTTGTCAGCTGGCAGGCATTACGGAGGTTACACAGGTGGCAGATTCACCTCTGACCCCTCCAGCTGCATTCACATTACTCAGTTCTGCTGCCTTTGCCCGATGAAATCTTTTGTTCGGAAAAACAAGTTGTTTTTACCAGTTTTATGTTTTTATACAGCTTTACTCATTGCCTCATCCACTGATGTATGAACTGTTAAACTGTGGTGCAACTATGGGATGAAACAACTGTTTAGCAGCAAAGCAACTCTAGAGTCAAATTTAGAACAAGACGTGAAACACGTTGTGTCCAGGGAAGGATGGACAGTCATTACAACACAAGCTAAAATGTGATCAGGACACGTTTTGTCCTCCTTTCCCGCCCCACTACACACAAGGAGCCCTTACCTCACAAGAGCGTCAGCTGACCGCTGGGATGGAGGGGATCCGGATGATGGGGACAATGCCTCAGCGCTGCCTTTCACTGCCTTGAGAGTTAAGGCAACATCATTCCCTAAAGGCCCATTGGGAACCAGTCCGCTCTGAAACGGGGAGAAATAAACAGAGAACTGGGGTCGAGAGCACGGCCACAAGGGACCGAGCACACCTGTCACCCTAGAGTTGCAGGGGGCTTTGCCGAGTGGAAGTCCTTACATAAACTTTACAGAAAATAACTGCAATATAAACACTGTGAAAACATGAGTCAACCCATTTAAACAGAAATAATCCCAGATCTGTGCACCGTTAGATCAAGGCCATGAGCATATGCTAGTTACACTGTCCCCTGCGATGTTCGACTCCCTTCGCTCAGGGCTGGACAAGGAAATGAAGAGAGCGTTTTCTTTGTTTACTGCCCAGATCCCAACAGCATACGACTGCACACAACTTGCAGACCCACAGCCCCATTTGCACTCATTCAAAGAGGCCTGCAGATTTCACTCGGGCTCCTTTTTACTAGGAAATCTGAACTCTTTGGAAACATCCCATAAATAAGCGAGTAACTCACTGGCACTATCCACCTCGGTGTAATCGTGGGCTGGGAAGACACCTGCCAAAAGGAGAGCACACGCAGTGGTGAGGTTTCGGAAGGACACGACATGGCTTTAGAAACATTCTTGCCTCAAAACAACGTGACACCAAGTACTTTCTTGCTAGCAGCACTGTGCCACCATCGGGGAGGGCCCGTCCACACAATGGTGTTGAGCGAGCTGGTAACCAGCCGCAGCCGAGAGACTATGAACAGGCTCCATGTCTGTGCACCGTGTGGTTACTATACGGCTAGCAGCACCCTCCAGATGACAGCACGTCATCAGCACGTAGCTGCCCTCCCACCAGCCAATTCACTCCACCGAGGTGTTTCTGCAGTGTAGGTAGCACGATTACATAACTGGCTTGCAGGTCCTTCCCCCTCAGCCTGTGAGGGATGGAAATCCCAGCGTGCACTGCCACAAGCGATACTCTGGGTGCAAGCCCCTGTGAAAGCATTCATGGGCTTGCAAACCTGCTGCATGGGCACAAACTAAGCCGATCCTTGAGATCAATGCACAGCACTCCGCTTCTGCCTCAGAGCTGCGGTGCAGCCGCATGAGCACTCAGAGCAGCAGCAGACCACGCTGCCATCAGACACGCAGCAGGCAGACAGCTGCCAAGCGAAAAGACGTGAGTAGCTCTATGCTCGGCTTTTGAAACAGTCCAATCAAATCTGTGGGGAGGAAGGAGCCTGGTTATGAAACATAGTTACCCGAGGTACAGCTTCTGTGAAGTCAATGAGATTCTCTGTCAGTGATGTTGGCAAAGCATCCTGGTCCTCCGGAGAGCTCTGAAAATAAATCAGTTAATAATTAAATTCCCAATAGTTGCCAGAAGGATTTGTAGAGGATTCCAGCAGCTTCTTGAATTCCAGGGACGTTCCTAGATGGCAGGTCTGGGGGTTTTGAACCTTGTAAGCAGACATGTATAGTCTCATCTCAGTCTGATAAAAAGCCTTTCTGCTCTCCTGTCACCTCACCATCCTGGGCACTGCACTACGTGCAACTCACTGCTGCGCAACGTGGAAACTCATCACTGCATCCGTGCGCACGGAGCAGGAAGGGGAGGGAGTGGAGTCAATGGATTCAGGATCCAAACTTGGGCGAAGGGGTTATCCTATTCACTGGACTCAGCAGCGTAAAACGGGTGTAAAGGTGCAGCAGCTAAACAGAGGGGCACTATTTCAGTGGTCCAGAGTCAGACCTGGAACCCGCTGTCTGCTGAAATCCTAGAGGCCCCATGTCACTGCCGTTCGGTAGTGTGGAAAAGGACCCATTAAAAACCCTGTGCTCCTACGTTGATGAACATCAATCTTTGCTGCTTGTGCTCACTGGAGGGAAGGGTATGAAATCTTGGGAAAAGCAACCTGAACTTTAGGACTAAGCCCTACTGACTTCACTGGGAACTGCCCAAGTTTATTCAGTGGTAACATTTCACACTCACAATCTGTCCTTTGTTGATACCAAGACACACCCGGGATGCAGCAGGTGAGGGAGCTGGCCAGCTGGTTTAGAAAAATGTGCTGCACAGGGGAAAAGAGTGCTGGGTACACAGCCCTGGCCCAGAAAGGGTTGGTTACATAGCATCTTTTTGCACCAAAAAGCACCATTTGGTACAGGTATGTGCTCCAAACACGCTGCTGTAAGCTCTATTTGCAAACCAACAGATCATTTCATGCTCCACTGGTGCAGTCAGTAATTCAGGGTGTGAAGCAAGAGCTGTGCAGCTGAATGGCGTGTACCTTTACAACTGCAGTCTCCTCTGCTGGAGCCAGATTAGCTGAAGTCAGGGGCTCCTCGGGGACGGCAGCAGCTTTATCCTCATTTAACAGATTGCTGAAAGAAGAAAAATCCACTCTCATCTCCATTCTGCCCAGACCGTGTGAAATAAACAGTGCTGCTTTCATGACGGCTTAGCCTAGAAACCCAACAAATCAATATGGGGCAGGGAGGAGATGAATGCTTGTGAAGGTGTTAGATGCCGGAGCAATTGCCAAGTGAACCGTGCGCATCTCAGCACCTGCCACGGCAGGCTAGTGCTCTCCACTGGCGTTTCCACCGCACAGCTGTGCTGCAGGCATCCCATGTCTTCATCCCACCGGAGCCATTCAAACGCTCATCTCAAATCTGAACACCAAAGAACCAGAATTTTGTCTTTGCCTTCTGAGGCAGACGCAAGTCTGTAGAAGGCATGTGTGTTAGACCTGTCAGGAAAAGCAAGGCAGCCTCAGAGATTCAGCGATTTCCCTTTAGCCCTCCAACGTATGCCTGTGCGGGGCCTGGGCTACACTAGACCTCGTCTAAAGGCAGGAGCCTAACCTTAGTTAACAGGTGCAGGTGTGTGAGCAGGACCCTTACCCTGGATTAATCCCTAGTTCACAATGGTTTAACTTGGGCTGAATTGAAACCAACGTGTCAATACAAAGGCAGTTCAACATGTCACCTTTCGTTAAACTGATCCTATACATACGTGCTTGCATGCATGCGCACACAGACAAGCCCTCAGTCTGGTCTGATATTGTTTAATTTACTGATTAGCAGGTACCAAATTTACAAATACCACAAATTCAACGGATAACCAAATCTCAAGAAGGCTGAGGGACCCTAATGGAATTAGGGCAATGTTGAGGCAAAAGAAATGCAAGGTTGAGAGAGGCAAAATGACGTGTATTATATGGAGAAAGAAATAAAACGGATGTGCTCAGACCCGTACGAGGGTCTAATTAATTGTCCCAACTCAGAAGCAGGCGTCCACGTGATTAATTTACTGGGCACCTGCAGCGGGAAGAAAGGAAGCCAGCAGTTATAATGCACGAGGAATGGACTGATGTATAACAAGAACTATATTAATTTTATATGAAACTGCACGGCCTCCTCTGAAACTACATGTGAAGTGCTGCCCCTTTGTTACAAAATGCTCAAAGAGGGGCAGCCTGAGTCATCGGGGGCCTGGAAATACTCCTAAAAGGAGAGACCAAAAGGAATGGAGACAAAAGATGATGCAAAGTGAAGTGAAGAGGGATGGCAGCGTGGGGAGATCTGGAGCTTCAATTCTCCCCGTCTCACAAGTACAAGACATTCAGCAAAACTGAACGATGGCAAATTCCAAAATGCTAAAGGGATGAACATTTCCATACAGCATACACGGCAGCTGTGGAGCTGACTTTCACAGGATGCTCCAAGGCAAAAGACAAGGGATTCAACACTTATACAGAATCACAGACGATGAGCGTGGAAGGGATCTCAGGTCACAGCTATTCCAACCCCCTGCTCCAAGCAGGCCTGTCCGCAACTAGATCATCTCAGCCAAGACTTTCTCTAGCCAGGTCTTAAAACCTCCAAGGATGGAGAGAGACTCCACCACCTCTCTGGGTAACCTGTTCAGAGCTTCACCACCCTCCTAGTGAGAAACTGTTTCCTAATATCCAAACTAAACTTCCCTTGCTGCAACTTGAACCCCCTGCTTCTTGTTCTATGGATAACAAGAAAATCCAGAGTTGCAATAATGCTAATAAATTCTGCAGTAAAGATAAAATCACATGCTTCAGGGTTTGAGCCCATTTCTACGACTGAATACTCATGGGAGGCTGATTACCTCAGATCTTAGATCATCCTCCCAAGCATATGGTGCTGGTCACTGCTGGAGACGGGCTAGAGGGATGACAAATGCCTGGCGATTCATGTGATCTAACAGGGAGGGATGCAGAAAAACTGATTTAAATCACAAGACCAAGGAAGAAGATAGATAAGCTCTGTTCCTTATTGAAATGTCCTGATTTTTGTGTTCAAGCTTTTTTGAAGCACGGCTCTGCTGACTCCACGCTTCAGCCTACTGCCTCTCCATGTGAGAACGAAAACCTGTTATTCTTTAATAGGAGGCTGGAAAAATCCTTGAGAAATAATGGTGTTATGGCAAATCAGTCATCCAAAACCCCTTATTTTCTAGTTAGGATCAAGAGACTAAGTCAACGAGGAACTATGTAGATACATAACTCCTACCACAAACACACATGTAATTAAAGTATTTGGTCTGTACGCAAGGGAACTTGAGCATGAAGGTCAAGAGCTCATGAAACAGTGTTCCCAATTACTGAGAATCCTCATTAACGCTCTGCATCCCCTGGAGACGTGGGGATGCAGCTAGAATGACTGCTCGTGTACGAATGTACCTCTGCCTCCCAATACAGTCATTTAGAAAAAAGACATCACGACAGATGTACTATTGACCTCATGAGAGCTGGCTGCAGACCCATCTAAATCAGGAAGAAAAACACCAGCACTTCTGTAAGAAAAGCAGCTTTTTGTAATTCACACCGCTCACTTCCTGCATTTCACTGGGGCCGGAGAGTTAAGCCAGCCCCATGTAGCGCAGATGATCTTCTTGAGGCATTTGAGGACTAACTTGATTTTGAAGAGTCAAGGCCACAGTTTAAGCCCTAGACTGGGAATCTGGGTTTTGGTGCCACATTTACAGGGGAATGCGAAACCCTCATTCTGGGTCTAAGCACCTCATCTACAAGATGGGAGTGAAGCTTCTCGGGCTAAGAGGAGGGAGGGCTGTGATGATGTGCATTGCGAAATGGACTTACCCGCTGGAGCGGGCGGGACACTGTGCTGGGAGCCAGATATGGCAAAAATGAAACTGCGGCGGGCGGAGCTGCTGCAGGTGAGGAAAGAGGAGAAAAAACAGACAAACCGGAAGAAGCCAGGGACAGCTCCCGCGTCAGCCTGGGCTCACTTTATGCGGGCCAGACACCTGGGGCCACTATAAAAGACCTGGAAGAACAGCGGGGTGGACTGGAAGTGAAGTCCTCCACTGGTCCGGAGGGATTGGACCACACCAGCGGTCACAGAGAGGGGACCTGGTGGGCACCCCAGGAGGGGGCTGCCTCAAAGGTCCACAACCAGCGTTATCCAGGGGAGCCGCCCACGGAGCCAGAGTGGGCATCGACTGGCGCTGATAAGGATTGGAGTCCACAGAGACCCAGCGACACTCTGAGGTGGGCACAGCCGACCAACAACAAGGTCATTCATTCACCAAGCCCTACGAGGAGAGACTAGAGAAACTGGACCTTTTCAGCCTCCGCAAGAGAAGGTTGAGAGGCGACCTTGTGGCTGCCTATAAGTTCATCACGGGGGCACAGAAGGGAATTGGTGAGTATTTATTCACCAAGGCGCCCCCGGGGGTTACAAGAAACAATGGCCACAAGCTAGCAGAGAGCAGATTTAGACTGGACATTAGGAAGAACTTCTTCACAGTTCGAGTGGCCAAGGTCTGGAACGGGCTCCCAAGGGAGGTGGTGCTCTCCCCTACCCTGGGGGTCTTCAAGAGGAGGTTAGACGAGTATCTAGCTGGGGTCATCTAGACCCAGCACTCTTTCCTGCTTATGCAGGGGGTCGGACTTGATGATCTATTGAGGTCCCTTCCGACCCTAACATCTATGAATCTATGAAAGGATCCAGCTGAAGGAAGGGACGGCGCACCAGAGAATAAGACAGTGCCAAAGATGTACAACACTTTGGCACGAGAAGAGGCCGCAGGGGATGCGCGGGGAAGGAACAGCACCAATCGACTGCAGCCATCTGACCCTGCAAACTCAAGCGTTAAAGAAACTCCTGGACATAACCCTCTGTGACACAAAGGGTAACATCACAGTTGGCAGAAGGCAGGGTGTAGGGGAGGTGGAGCCCCACATAAAAGGGAGTGGAAGAAGTGACCAAGGGAAGGCACCAGGGGAGTAGGACCAAACATCATCCTCCCGATTCATCCAAACTAACCATCAAAGACGTAGCAGGCGAGGCCCCCTGGGAACTGCCCCAGAGTTGCTTGGCGATCGTAACATCCGCCCCAAGAAACCATGGCAAGGCTCAAGAGGCATCCTCACCCGTGACATCAAGGGGAGAGGCACGGGAGATTACAACATATACATACAAGATTGGCTGCGATGCTGGAGTGCCAAGAACGACCCCTAAACAAACCTATTCATAATCTGACTTTGTACTTTTCACCCAAAGTCCTTCCAGTGCTTTGCAATGGGAGGTCAGTATTAATTATCACCATCTTACAGATAGCAACACTGAGGCAGAAAGGTTAGTGATTTCAAGGCCATGCAGCATGACTGTAAGGCTGTTGCCCAAGACTAGGACTAATTCCTATCCTGCTCAGGTTCAGGAAGTGCTGCTGTGTCTCGATTCATGGAAGTTTGCAGTTCTCATCACAGTCCAGAAAGCCTCAACTGGCATTTTTACTCCTATGCTTCTTCGGTAAATGCCTGACCTATACTTTGTTGGTCAAGTGGTTTGATTTTAAATGCTTTGTTTTAATGGATAATTGTGCAGGCCAGAAAACATTGTCAAGAAAATAGCATTTGCATGTCCCTACCCATCCAAGTCTGCTGCCAGTTGCTGGCAGGCAGCCGGCCTGCTCCTAGCGAGCACGTTAAAGTTGATCAGCGGAGGAAATAAGCCTGGATGTTCTTCCTGGCTAGGAAGCATCATCTGACTGCTCTTCCTGCTAGCCCACAGCTGCTTCCCATCTCCCCGAGGCTGTTTAACCTCTAAGGCTAATCTCTGAGCTATTGCCATTTTCCCAGGAACAGTCTCTGGAACATTTTCCTCAGAGGCAGAGATTGGTTTCAGCACTTCTTCTGACATCTGAAATAGTGGGCTGGTGGCTGGCAAGCTGCTCTGTGCTCTCCCTGCTCCTCCACAAAGGAACAGGTACAAACTCTCACTACAGTCTTTGTCCGTCACTCCCACTGAGGGATTTTAACTGTCACTAGGCAGTCTGTTTCCTGGGAAGAAAATCATTTTGGGAATAGCTATGCAAGCTGTATGCAGCTGGCACAATTACTTCCAATAATTTGTCACAAAATTAGCGCTTTAACCCTTTTGCCTCTATGTACCTAGTTCAAATCCAGCCAAAATAGGCGGTGATCAATATTTATTACCAGCTGAGTCTGGTAGCACACAAAGTCAGGTGTTAGTGCCAGTTCTCTGCACACGTTTCCATCATAAGCTCCTTTGTAAACGATCCTTCAGCTCAGCATTTCAGCCAAAAACTAGGAGACAGACTGAGGGTACAAACCAGCGATTCTCAGCCTCTCTAGACTTGAGGCATCCCTCTCTAGAGTCCAAGCACCCTTCAGAAAGTGCTCCCCCCCCCCAACTTTCACTGTTTGTTTGGTTTTTTGAAAATAACAGCAATTCTTCCCTTGTGAAGAGTTCAGAAAGACAATAGAGCAGAATGTTTTTGATACCACGGGTTCCAGTTTGAAATCCCTAGATTTATTTTTGAACCACATTTGCACACCCTAACAGTGCTAGTCTATGTTGGCACCCCCATGGCACCCTTGAAGGGATGTCAAGGCACCCCAGGGTGCTGCAGCCCCCAGCTGAAAATCACTGGTACAGATAAACGTACTGATGTCTAATCACACCAGTCTAAGCTGTTAAAATGCAACTGTGACATCTGCACAGTTCTGCAGCAAGACGACTCCAACTTCAACCCTATTTCATCTGGAGTCAATGCTGGAGTGATTTCTCTCACCTGCAGTACAACGGTAACAGTTATGTTACAACAGCTGATGTGCGTACGTGCGTAACAGCTCCCTCCCTCCTTTTAAACTGGTCAAAAGCAATATTTGCCCATACCCTCAATCTCTCTCCGTCTCCTAGAAATGGGTCTATTGTAATAGGGATGGCATGGAGGCCTCTGCATGGTCACAGCCCACCATGCTTGCTTGGTGAGCGAGGAGAGGGCTGCAGCGTCTCATGCTGCCGATCTATCGACTTTCAGCATGCTAAATTACTGGTACCTAATGGTGTAACGCCATTCACGGGTTAAGAAAAAGGACAAGGCTCAGATCTGTGCATCTGAAGTAGCTCATAAACAACAAAGCACAGCAATCACAGTATCTAGTGATTTTCATCTTTGTAATGCTTTACACACACCTGTAAAACCTAACAAGCTCCTCATTTAGCAGAAAAGGAAATGAACTGTCCTTGTTACAACAGAGAAGTTAAGTTAGCTGATTGGCTCTCAACCACAGTCAGAGTCAATACTGGGATCAAAACTGCAGAGTTCCCAGTCCCGTGCTCAGAGACCTGCCTCTCGTTACCTGGTTCTACTCCGTACCTGGCAACAGCATCCTGAACACTTGAGCTCTTGTTCCCCAACGTGCTGTCGTCTCTCATAACCTGAAAGTAAATGAACATGAAAAGCTTTGGCTATTTCCATTTTTGTCTCAGTTTTGCAATTCGTGGAGAGCGTGGAGCTGTCCTTCCCACGTGCTGCATGCTTCCTGCAGCAGGAATATCTGGTCACTGCAGAAAGCTCAGGGCAGATGCAAAACCACCCAAAGTCTTGTCCCCAAATCAACAATGGACATTCCTTAATAAACCAGCTGGCATGTGTGAGCACCAAGCTTATTCACAACTTTGTTAAAAGGAGAAATGGGGACGTGCTGAAGGGCAGCCCCAATGCCCGGGCAGGCAGAGGTGCCATATGCTTCTGCTCTCGTGTCACTAACTACCTCTGGCTGCAGGGGTGGATGCACTAGTCTACGCGTACTTTATGCACATTCCCACAGGTATGTGCATTTCAACGTCGGCGTTTCCAAATTTGCTCCTCACTGCCAAGTGCTCAGGAAGAGCAGAGTCTGATGGTAAGGAAGGGGGGAAGGGGCTGCAAGGGGAAGAAGTTGGAGCAAGGTAGAGGGCAAGGGGACTGACCACCTGATTGACCCAGATTTATTCCTTCACATCCAAAGAGTACACCTGCAGGGGAATGCCTCCGAGTGTCCGAGTCACTCAAGGGCTGTGCTTTAAGCCTTGCTGATCATGTCCTTTGTAGCCCATCTGCAGGGAAACAGCTAGGAACTGCACATCCCTTCTCAGACAAGCTTTACCTTGTGCAGTGCCTCGGCCTGGGCCTTCAGGATGTTGCTCTTTAAGTCTGCAGGATGCCACACCGGTGTCGTTGCTGGGCTCTCAATTGCATTGTTCAGGCATTTATCGGTCAGTTTTACCACCTCCTCCTAGAATGGGAGAATCTTTTATTAGAAAGAGTTAGCCTGGCTTTGGCTGAAACTCATTCCAGACCTTGTGGCCAAGGTCTGGAACGGGCTCCCAAGGGAGGTGGTGCTCTCCCCTACCCTGGGGGTCTTCAAGAGGAGGTTAGACGAGTATCTAGCTGGGGTCATCTAGACCCAGCACTCTTTCCTGCTTATGCAGGGGGTCGGACTTGATGATCTATTGAGGTCCCTTCCGACCCTAACATCTATGAATCTATGAATCATTAACATCAACCCCAGAGAAATAGCTCTGATGGGGGGTGGGAGAAGGAAGAATAAGGATGACGCATTTGGGGGAACACAAATGATTCCCAGCTTTGTTTTGGAACTTGTTTGTGAACTAGCAAAGGGTTACTTAGCAAGAGCTTGAACCCACAGTGCAGGCGCAGGGGGAGGCATTCATAAATGTAAATGCGAGGCAAAGATTTGGTATAAATGACGCGGACAGCAGGGACCCTCACGCTGCATTAACAAGCCTGCTATGGCAGATCCACCAGCTACCTCCCACGTTTTGTGCGGGCAAACACTGAGCCGTGTCACCATCCTGCGGGTGATGCTCCATCACATCCCCCTTGACACACCCATTCTCTGCCAAGTGGAAAAGGGAAGGGGCACAGAGGGGTGCAAGACTCATCAGCACTTCACGCCTAGTGCTTCACCTCAACTTGCATGTAGTGCCAGGCACGTGGGGCTGGAGCCCAGAACCCTAGTGCGAAGGCGTGCAGGATCCAGGCTGTTTCCACAGCACTTTGCTGGTGCAAAGCACCAACTGCTCTCACCTCCACCATTAGAGAAGCAACACACATTGTTCCCAGCACACTGGCCCAGAGCTGGCTCCACCACCACCTTATATGAAAATTAAGTCTTTGAAACACAGAGGTAAGCCAGTGCCATAAACACCTCACAATTTTCCATGCAGTACGAGATTGGGGCATGCAGTCGTACATATGGCATCTCTCCCCTCTAGTCCGGTTTTAAATCCTCTCTGTTTAAATGGTACCACACCATTTCTAATCAATTTATGCTTTGAAAGCAGCTGATCATTCATTCTCAAATGCAGCAGAAAGTTTGGTTTTTCTGTAAGCCCCAGCTGTAAATTCAACTAAACAGCCTGATATATCAGACCCTTTCCCACTGAGTTATTTTGGAGAAGCCTACTGGATTGTGCATAAACGTATTTTTAGGCTGCTTTAAAAGGGGAGGGGAAGCTGCCGTTTGGAAGTGCATATTAAGAGTTATGCTGCACACAACTCTGTAGCAATATGCCGTATTTACTCCAATACAAGCTTTCTGCCCCAATCAGCATGGGGAAGAAAGACCCTCATCTTACATTCACATACTTCATTAAAAACATGACAATCATTAAACTGTTGCCAAAAGCAACAGATGCTCAGTAATGGAAACCAACTATGAAGCTGATTGAATGCAGCCAACATTGAGCATGACTATAATACACATGGCTCAAACTGAACAACCGTGCTGATGGGAACCTACCACAAGGATAGGCTAGTACAGGCCATCTGAATAAAATGTAGGGCCATGCCCGCTGAGAGCAGTCACCCTCAGCGCTGTTTTTCAAGTCACAGTGAGCCACAACATAGCATACATTTTAACCTCCTCTTTACTCCCACAGCTGAGCCGTGCCTCTCTTTTCCATTTCCAATGATTCCTGTTTCTTCCCCAGCCTTAGATGTAGGATGATCATACGTCCCGGTTTGGTCAGGACAGTCCCAGATTTCATAGGTCAGTCCCAGGTGGCTGGTGAAAATTAAAACAAGTGCCCCAGAATCGTCCTGCAAGGAGGCACAACAGTATTGTATGCCAAGCAGCTCTGCCGGACGGCGCCCGTGCCACTGCCCACCGGCCTCCGCCACTGCCTGCAGCACTGCCAACGACTTGGAGGTGGGGGTGTGGGGAGGGGAGTGTCCTGGATGTCCTTATGGTCACCCTACTTAAATGTCTAGCAAACATCATGAAACAGGGCCCCAAGCAGTTAATTCAGAATCCCTCTGTTGCCCCCTCTCTCAGCCTAGCATGTATATTAGTGTAGTCCCTGCCCTCCAGGAGGTGAAGCTGGACTAGGCTGCCCCGCGCCTCATCTGCATATACGTTTTTGGAGGATCCCAGAACTTGTGACAAGAACACCCGGTTCCAGTCATGAGTAGCGGTCTAATCTGGAGTACATGGACATACCGAGCAGTGGGGTCACCACAGCTGGAAACACTGTCGACTCTGCAGGGGCCCAGTCCAATGAACTCTATGGCAACTCATGAACTGTTTGGATTTGGACTAATATCATGCATAGTTTGCACTGTATATACATTGGTACAAAAGTGCTGCTTAAAAGCATTTATGGAGTATCTGTGCTAAAACTTGCAGCAGTTCCTAAAAAAGGAAAAATGCATCAATTCTGGATGAACTAGTCTATGAGTACTCTATGCAAATTCCCACAGGTACGTGCATTTCGAGGTCGGTGTTTCCAAATTTGCTCCTCACTTCCAGGTGCCCAGGGAGAGCTGAGTCTGATGGTAAGGAAGGGGGCTGCAAGGGGAAGAAGCTGGAGCGAGATAGAGGGCAAGGAGGCCACCTGACTGCCCTAGATTTATTTTCCCTGCTGTAGTAGTGGGAGGAGGACCAATTCAAGATGGATCTCCAATAATTAGATTCTATACCTGAAAAATCGTAACAAATTTCTAAATTTTCCATTTATAGAATCTAATTATTGAAGAGTTAATTTACATTTGAGTAAATGCAGTGAGCTTAATAGTTCCAACGGACTCCAAATGAAACAGGGTTAAAAACTGAAGTGATTTTGCTATATTTGCATCTGGATCATGCAGGCATCACCATGCTGCTGTTTCAATATCCTTTGATACAGTACAATTGTTAGGTCTGTCTATACCGCAGCAGACAAACTGGGACCATCTCAAAGAGCACCACTTGTTTTACAGTGCATGCGTTGGCTACGAGTTTTACGTTTGTTCACTGGCAACCTACAGCCTGTGGCGCCTCTGGATCCAGCCTGCAGAGCTGGGTGGCATTCAGCACCTCTCCCTGCGCCGCAATGCAGTCGGGGAGCACAGGCTCCAGCAGGCAGAGGGGCTTTGCCACACTGCACGTGAGAAGCGGTACGAGGGGTCAGGTCCTACCTGTCGCCTCCAGCCTGAACTGGGTCATTCCAGCCCCTTTGCTGGAAAACGCTGCTAACCCTAGCTCTACACAGTTAGTTGTTTAGTAAGTAAGCAGGCAACTCTCCCTCTACAGGCAAAATCCTATTAGTTTTCTACATGAGAAACAGGGGTCTGTTTAGGTAGGTCAGTGGTTCCTGCCCTTTCTAGATTCAAGGGAACCTTCCGTAAAACTTCTTCTTATTATGACTATTTGAACTGGCAGCACCCTGCTGGAGAACCCCCATCTCAGCTTACGTCAGTGATTCTCAACCGGGGCTCTGCTACCACCACAGCTGCCTCATGCACATCTGGATTAGCCTACAGCAGGTAGTCGCACCTGCTTTTGCCAGTCCTTTCCAGACTGGCCCTCCCATGCTCCACCTGGGAACAGACATGCAGGATGGTTGCAACCTGCCCTGTGCACCAGTGTTTCTAGAAGAGAGCATGCAGGGCTGCACCAGGAAGAGCCGCAGAAAGAGAGCCCACTCCGGCCTGCTTCGGGCTTTTCAGATAACCTTAATGCAAGTGGAAACACATGCTTGTGCCACAGCCCTTCCTGATCTGGTTGTGCATAAGATGCATGGGGCAGTTCCACTTGGCTGCGGCAGTGGTGGTTGTACCCACACCGCGACACCCTTGGAGGGCCTCACGGCACTCCAGCTGATAACCACTGGTGTAGGTAGAGAGTGGGACTGGGCCTCCGGCTTCTGAACAGAAAACATCTTTGTGGCTACCCATCAATTATAACAAGACAAGGGTCTCTCCAGCCCATGAAATTCCCCTTCATGCCCAGCCAGCCATTCATTAAAACAATAAATCAGGGGTCACCGTCATTTTCCAGCAGCAGGCCATGACCCAACCTGGGTCCAAGGCTGGTGCCGCAGGACCTGGCCATTGATGCTGCCACTGCTTCTCCCCACTGTCCAGACACCACAGCATGAGCAAAGAGCCCAGCTGTGGCATGGATAAAGCCCCCAGCTACCAGAGCCCTGACCGCAAACCAGAAACAGCCTGTGGCTGAAAGTTGCCAACCCCTCCTATATATAAAGGACAAAGAAAGACTTTCACTGGCAGCTGCCAGGCACAGGAATCCTTTTGCAATAAAGCCACCTGTTTAGGAGTCTAATTACACATTTACCAACCCAACTCTAGGGGAACAAATGTGAAAGCTCTGGCCTCGATCAATGAGGCACAAACTTGGTAGAAGCTTTGAAAAGACCATTGGAAGTATAATATTCATGAAAACAAATTTATGTTGCCATTAACTATATATAGCCAGCAGATGTTTCTAAGGTGGGAAATTCACTCGTATATGAAATGATGCAGCAATCTGGAGAGTAAAAACCGCTGCTAGTAGGTTGTATTGTTACCATAATACGCAACATGTTTACTCATAATTCTTTTGCTAGACACTGTATAAAGCAAAAAGGACAACCTCTACATGCAATTTCTGCAATTCATTCTTCCAGCATTACAACAAGCAACTGATTATAACTAAAAAGGTATGCTCATTGTTTATCACTATTTTGTGGTTTACATTTCCTGCAGTTTGTTGAGGTTAGACAAGGCACCTCATCTGGGTAGTTTCACCCTTTTCTTATCAGGAATTTTACCTTCTGACTTGAGCAGAAGCATGTGTCTGGGTTCCCAGCACTGTTTGGGAAATGTTTAAAAATGATCAATGACAAGATGGTATTTAAATGCCAAGAAAACATTTCTATTCAGATGAGTACGTGCTTCTCTTTGCCATTTCTATTTTATGGGAAACAGAAATAGAGAAAGCAAACAGCACCATATGGTCAGGAACAGAAGTATTCTGCACATGGTAAGCCCTCAATATATCTAATTTACACGACATTAATTTGGGTGGCTGACAGAGATCTAACACTGCAGGCTTGCCTATATCCCAGGTCTGCTCCAGTTCTCATTGCTCCTACAGAATGAACAAACAGCGAACCTTCGCTTTTTCATTATCGGGCATCTGTTCTATAAAACATTTTTAATGTATCTCATCACTTCACTTCATAAAACCATACAAATACAGCCAGAGAGCTCAAGGCAGAAGTAGAAAGATTAAGGCACAAAGTGAGAGGTAGATTCTCAGTTCCCACTGACTAACTGGTAGCTGGGCAGATGTCTATCCTCCATGCTTTGAAAGCCTCTCTCCCCCTGCAACACAGTGTTGGGATACCCGTGTTGTTGGGTGACTTGTTTTCTGAGGCCTGTTGGGTTCTTAAAACTAACCAAAAAATGGAAAAGGAAAAAAACAGGCTCATCCTCAGGCGCCGGGGTTAGCTTTCATTGTTCGCCACATTCAGGATGCTGATGGAGATGGAACGCCTGCATTTAAAAGCTAATTGCTCCCCTTTGTCACATCCCTCAAATTCAGCCACTGAGCTAGTCAAAAGCTTGGGAGTAACAAAGTCTCATGCTTCCATTCCAACAAAATTTGGCAGTGAGCACCAGTGACCAGTGATGAAGAATCAAGCCATTCATGCTTATTCTTATTCCAGAATGATTTTCTCCTGTCTAAAGGGGTCAGATAGATCAGCAGGTATTTCCCTAAAAAAGAATCAAAAGTGCATGTAAATGCAGAACAGCTCCAAGATGAAGCTGACAGGCAAGCTCTGAACTTCGGAGATCAAAAGTTCAAGTCTTGCATTTGACAGAACCGATCTGAACGTTATACTGATGTCTGTTAATGTCACTTGGAAATTACTTTATCTTTACTTGACTTGGCACAAGGCACACGTCGGCTTCCAGAAGCAGGGAGTCACTGAGCTGTTCTGTTGGCACTACAACAGTTTGCCAAGTTTCTTGGTCTCCTGCTTCTACAATTCTGCATCCCACAGGCACTGACTGCGGGGGGGGGGGGGGGGGGGGGGAGCAGGCTGCAGGGACCGGGGGTCGGGGAGGCAGGGAGTGGGTGACAGGCACAAGTATGGGGAGCGAGCAGCAGGGGGAAAGTATGGGGGCAGGGGAGCAAGGGACAGGGATCTGGCCCCTCACCCTCCACTGCTGCTTTCCCAATCACAGTAGTGGGGGGGAGGGGGACGACAAATTTAAGACCACCCTCCACTAATTAGATTGTACACAGAAAATCTTAACCCATTTATCGTTTTCCACATATAGAATCTAATTATTGGGGGGTCACCTTAAATTCAAAGTAATTTTGGATTAAAGTAAATACAGTAATATCTTTTTTTTTTTTGAGTAACAAACGTTTTCCAGATAAAGCTTGCTAAGAATTGGCAGTGCTGAAAAAGCTTTATTCAGACATTCCTCCTTCCACACCAGAGGAACAGTGAGTGCATACCTCAGCCCTCATTATAATTAATTTCAGAAGGTCACTGGCAGTCTTCATTTGCAAAACGAAGCACATGGCCGTAAAGTCATGTTGCTGTGCAGGTCTCAGCAATTCCGGACATCTCCGCTATGCAACACAGACACACCACCAACTATCTGCTAATTACACTGCAAATACTTTGGAGTGTCAACAGCCCTGATTTGCAGTTACCGCATGTCCTCCGTGACATCTGGATAATCATGGCTGTACTGTGTGGGCATCTGATTGCTAGAACAGCTCATTAAGCGAGTCTCAGTGTGCGTGCACCACCTGAGTCACCATGCAGTAGTGTGAACAGTTTCATTCTAGTCTCTCTGGATTTAAGCTCCAGAACTGTCTCTCTCTTTGTTTAAAGCTAGAAGGGAGTCAAACAGACCCAGATATTCTGAAAGAAACTGCATCCATTTATCTTTGTTTAGTCTGATGCACAGCAAGACCTACAGGCTACAGACTAATCCTCTTAGGGGCTTCATAATCTTCGTAATACAGTCACCAAACAGAAAGGTACACAAGGCATCCTAGACAACACCCTTATAGGTGATCAGAATAAAAAAATCCAGTAACTAAGAACATCTACGAACTACAGCCTTTTGGCAGAATGAGCAGTAATGCCAACCTCTCCCAGGATCTGATCCAACTTAATGAAAACAAGAAGTCCCATTAGCCTCCACAGGGAGGCAAAGGAAACCGGAGCTCACTCGGGGGCTAATGCAAATACTGGGGTCATTCCAAGGGGCAGTGAGCAGTAGGCTGCCTCCTTCCTATGCAAACAAACAACTCGCAGCTGGCATTTGTAGCATTTGGGGGGAGCGCTTTGCAGTCGCATCTGGAGGGAACATAAAACTGAATTTCTAGGGAATCCCGAAAGAAGAGTCGGGCCCCATCAGGCCAAGGACAAGAGGCCAGATGGACACGTCACGCTTCATTCCACATGATTTGCTTGTTTTTAAATACTACTGCTTAGGCGAATGCTCTGCCCCTCTGCAACATCTCTCCTCTAAACTGGTCAAATCCTGAGTGAATCCAGCTCTCCTTTAAGAGAAATAAACAATGAAATCTTTGCTAAATATTCACCCGCAGTCTTGATGGTTTAGTAGAGGCGGTCTCCTCTAGCACCCACACTGCAGCCCACTGGAAAGGAAAGGTGGGCACTTGTACCCACAAATTGTTCTGCTGGACTAAGTGCTCGTGAATGTGAGCACAAGTTGCACAGTCTCAGCCCAACAAATGCCTGATCAGGAAAGTGCATAAACCCAAACTTACCTTTCAGCAAGAGAAAAGAATCAGTCATTCTTCAATACAGCTTCAACACTGCAGGAAGCCGGTATAGTTTGTGTACCAGTCTGGCTGCACAGGGCATTAAAGGCTGATTTCAGTTCTGGTGTACCCTAGACTCCGTGTGAGTTCAGTACTCCTGAAAATCCCACCGGATAGATGCCTGCATGCACCTAAATACCTTTCAAATGTTATCCTTCAGCTCTTTCCCAGCATGAATTCTTCCCTCCTGCAGAATATTCTATAAAACCCAGCGTTTCAATTGATTTGCTTGTGTTTTCAAATAGCTTTCAAGTGGAATGAGAACCAGGAAGAAAGTTCTCAGAACAAGAGCAACAAGGCCAGTGAATTGGGGAGGAGGAAAGTAACCCAAGTACCTGCTTGCTGACATTGATGTTTATGTTGGAAGGGGACGCTGGCAGTGGGCTGGGCTCTGTCTCCATCTGTTTCAGTTTCAGTAAGGACTCTTCGAACACTGAAAAAGATATAAAATACAACTGAAGCTGTGGAGTAACATGGCATTTAACCTTTGCCCTTCTGATTCCTGATGGAGTTATCAAAGGGAGTTTTGTTGTCATAAGGAGTCAGCTTTAAAACGTCATGAAAACATTTAATACAAGAGGCAACGAACTGGGTGGTTGACTAGCTGCATCTTTTACTGGACTAACTGCATGATTGTGTCTGAGTCTACCCAACTTCTGAATGCAAAAAACTGTGATGTATGCAGCTACTGAACTACTCATCATGATAAAAGACTGTTATATAGTAAAACATTCAACTAAGTTTCTTTAAAACATTAGTCTATTGCTTCAAGCTAGTGTAGTGGTTCTCAACTTTGTTAGACTCAAGGCATCCCTCAGAAAATGCCAGCTTTTCGTTTGCACATTTTTTTGATTACAGAAAACTAAGAAAGCAATTCTTTGTTTGCAAAGAACTCGGAAAGCCCACTGCAGGCCAGGATGGTTTTGACACTGTGGATTCCTATTTGAAGTCTCTGGAGTTCCCTCGTGAAACCATGTTTACACACCTGACAGTGCTAACATTGTGTAGCACCCCAAGGCACCCTTGAAAGGATCTCAAGGCACCCCAGCTTGCCATTGCACCCTGGTTGAGAATCACAGGCTATAAAAACATGTGGTTCCCATGAAGTAGAACAGCTGTGTAGGGGTGTGCCCCTGAACGGCTGTTCTACTTCACTGGGCAAAGCACACCTTGAGGCACCACGGGTGATGTGTTTCCCATTTCCAGAGACATTTCCTTGGAGATCCTGCGGGGACATCTCAGGAATTTCCAGAGCATGCAGGGCTTGGCCCCTCAAGCCTGAAAGTGCCTGTCCAGGGCAGCTGGAGAGTACGGGCAGCTCCATGCTGCTCTCTCTCATTTGCCGTAGAGCAAACAAGGTGTCCGTTGCAATAAAGTGGAACAAACTGTTGCTACCTTTTGTCACAACCACGTTGTGACGTGACAAAGGGTACGGACATCTATTTGCTTTGGTTTTGTGCTGCCATATAATTTTTTATGACAGCACAAAGGTGATTCTGAGCTAGTGGCTACTACTGGCATGCAACTGCAAGCTGGCAGGTTACTGAAGGGACAGACCTAAAAGCATGCAGGACTTCTGGATTTTCAACAGCTTTGATGGTGCTACATGTTCAGCCTGGCACTGTTTTCTGCTCTGCAATGAAGTTTAATCCCTACCTAGGGACAACCATTTCATCTGTAAAGGTTTATGGGCCCACCTATATGTGAAATAAATTCAATGCAATAAATTCCAGCAGAGCTCGAGCTGGAATTTATTGCTCCCGGGCACAGTGTTTACACATGCACCTGGGACTGCAGCATATTGAGCTGCAGTGGAGCAGCCCCGGCTGGCAGGGCGGTCATCCTGTCAGCCTGGGGCTGCTCCGACCCAGCTCAATGTCCTGCGGAGGGGCTGGCTGGGACATGAGGGTGCTCCAGTGCGGGGCTAACCAGCAGGCAGCACCCCCGTACCCCCAGCAGCCATGTCAGCATCAACACGTGCGTTGTGGTGGAGCAGTGACTTGCTTTAGACAGTACTGTCCTACAGTGGAGTGAATGAGTTTACTCCAGCCTAATGGCACTGCATGTGTAGATCCTGACACTGTACTGTGGAGCCGAGTCAGCTCCATAGTAAGCGTCTTGTGTAGATGTGCCCTGTTAGGAGGTGGCTGATGGAGCTCTCTTGGTCTCACTGTGGAAATTAATAAATGATGTGTGAACAAGCAGTGTTAGAAAGGCGCTCCCAACAGGTAAACTGGGGCATGTGGGACAGCATCCTAGCCAAAGAAAGAAAAGAGCAAGAAGGAAGCCTGAGGGGATGCACAATGGGGACTAGTAAGGAGATGTTTCTCCACAATGCCTGGCCTTGGGACTATTTAATGGGGCTAAAGAAGAAGGACTGTTCAGTGTTAGAGTACTGGCCTAGGACTTGGGAGAGCACAGTTGCCTGCTCAGGTACAGACTTTGAGAGATCACAGACAAACCACTTTGTCTGCTTCTACCTGCTTCTCATCTCTAAACCAGGCATAACAGCACCCCCTCCCCCCCAACCTTAAAGGGTGGCTCAGAGAAGCTCACTAAAATACAAGGCATTTTAGCTGCTGACAGATGTGGAAAAAAGCCCCAACAAACCCTGCACTTTACCAGAAGAGGCAGCGTGTTAGTTCAACCCAGCTCTGCAGCGTCTGTATAGATCGCTCACTTCAGTGGGGCTTTTTGGCACTGTTATCTAATAGCCGATTCAATATAGGACCAATTTCATTGCTTTTACCTTTGCCAAACTACTCTAAACCCCAAAACAAATCAGCATGCAATGATTAGAATACGGTAAAAATGACAAGTATTATTTGTGCTATTCTGAAATCCTGAAATCCTTCTAGCTGCATGATTGGTGGTCACAAGCCACATTCCATCTATCAAGAATTTGCCCAGCGTTCTCAGTGGGATAGTTTAAACTTCTGTATTCAGAAACATAGAAAACAACTGCTATATTGTATAGTCCAGAGGTGGCTTCATTTTGGTGCTGGGTGAAGCAATCCCTGTACATATAATTTTATGAAATCTGTTAAGTGCTTCAGGATTTTTGTAGAGAAATTGCTATATAACCATCAGTCATCAAAATAATACCAGTACTGTGTATTTCTGTCTCTACAAGCAAGGATAATGACAATGACTCAAGAATTTCTTTACCAGCAGGCTCTGTTTTCTCAGCAGCTGTTTCCTTCGTGCCAGGATGAGGGAAGCTCAGATCTGCCTCTTCTAGAGCTCCTGCTGTCAAACCAGCCCCAGGTTGGCCGGTGGTATCATCAAGGCAAGTTTCCAGCAATTCTCTGCTGTCTAGTAAATCAACAATCAGAGGCATGCTGCAAAGGCAGGAAGACGGACAGAGATGGGAAGACTCAATTCAGAAAAGCGGTAAAATGCAAGGGAACGAAAACAGACAACCTCAGGTGAATGCAGGCTGCTTTCCTTTTCAAGCCATCTGCAGGCACCCAGACACATGCTTTTAAAACTGATTCAGAATACAAGTTTGCACTGGCTATCAGCAGAATTTAAAAACTAAGAGCTGAATTTCTGCACTGTCCTTAAGAGCAGCCTTCCTAATAGAAGACAGGTCTTCAAGTTTTCTCCCCTTCAATTCATAGCAAAGAAAAAAAAAATCCTAGAAACTTACCTCTCCCATGGAGTGTGAATACCAGCAAAACAACCAGACTGTAAAATAAAGACTTCCCAAATGCTGCACTTCACTGTTTTTACATGGAGCCTGCCCTCAAGCTTCCTGAATGGGAACAGCTGCACGTGGGCAGGGTGCAAATGTACTACTTGTTGCTCTGGAAGATGGGAAGGATTTGGATGGTTTCTATGGGGAAATCTGAAACTAGACTGGGATCCAAACTTTGAGACTTAGGCCCCTTCTTGTTTGTTTTTTAAAGAGAGAAACTACATAATTTATTTTTTGGCCAATCCACCAGTGCTTTGCAACACAAACTTAACACCGAGATACATTTCACCCCTTTGCAAAACATCCTCCCCCTTCCAGTGTCATTTATGTACAGCGTGACACGTTACAGAACAAAGGACTTGCATCCTAAGAATGTCTCGCAGCATTCAGGTGACGGCAGAAATGTAAGCCATGCTCAAACTAATGCCTCAACACACCTGAACATGCTCAAGCTAACTCCTGTCCCAAGAGCAATGAAGCCATGCATGCATTTCAAGAAAAGTTAATCAGACAGCCCCTGTAATAAATACCTTTATTATAAAAAAATGTTAAAATCAGAAGGTGAAAGTGCAAATGTGAGTGCTCCCCATCCCCACCCCAAAGGCCAAGCATGAAACACTTTTCAGTAACAGAACACCTGTGTCACCAGATTGAAACCACTTTTCCAACACCCTTTCATGAAGTTACACATTATGTACGAGTGGGTCTGTCTTCCACCTTGCAGAGTGGCCCAGCATGAAAAACTGGTCCACATTTTCTTGCAAGGTCAAGAGTCCAAACTTGAATGAGATGCACACCTGGACCAGGAAAAGGATGACTTCTGGGTGCCATCAGAGCTGGCATATCAGGGGCTGCTGTTGCTCCAAAGTATCTGCAGCTTAATGAACAGATAACTGGTGGCGTGTCTGTTACATAGCAGAGATGTTCACAATTGCCGAGAACTGCACAGCAACATGACTGTACAGCCACCTGCTTAGTTTTGCAAGTGAAGATTTTTCAAGTCAGGACCTACCAATGACAATGTAAAATTAATTACTGAGAAGGCGGAGGTACACTCATTGTTCCTGTGGTGTTCAGGTCTGCCACCAGGGAGATCATGCTCCTCCCCATAGCCACTAGGTAAGGGATAGAGAAAAGATACGCACTTTGGGAGAAATCCAAGTCCATGGCGTCAGAGTGTTGGGAAGGCAGTGAAGAGTGCTCGCACCAGGCAGGCCAGAAGGCATTGAAGAGCATCTCCTCCTCGCAGAAATAAAATTAGGAACTACTCAACCAGCACTCTGCTACCAAAGACTGCAGTGACAAGGGTGGGGTGCACATGCAGGGAAGACAGCTCACGTGTATGTGCCACATGGTGAATGCAGGACACAGCTTGAAGTGGGTTGAGGGGGGAGCCTGCCCACGCCACTACACCACACTTGAATTCATCCCTGCAGCCATGCTTATGGAGGAGGTGTTGGTTTGCACATATTAATACAATCGATCAAGGAGCGAAGAGCGTGTTCTTGAAAGACAAATTTCCAAAATATAAATATGCTCCCACTCCATGAGGCTTGCTTTCAGAAGCATGCAGAAGAACTAGAATGAAAATGGGTTAGCTTTCAATTTGTAATAGTTTCACAGCTGGTCGGGTCAGAAGGGACCTGAGCAGATCAAGTCTGACCCCCTGCCCTGCGCAGGAAAGGATGCTGGGGTCAAACGACCCCAGCAAGGTGATTATCTAGCCTCTTTTTGAAGACCCCCAGGGTAGGAGCAAGCACCACCTCTCTTGGAAGTTGGTTCCAGATCCTAGCTGCCTGACAGTGAAGTAGCGCCTCTTGATATCTAGTCTGAATCTACTCTCAGTCAATTTATGGCCATTATTCCTTGTTACTCTTGGTAGTGCTTGGGGGAACAGGGACTCTCCCACTGCCTGCTGGTCCCCCTTGGCCAGTTTGTAGATGGCAACCAGATCCCCTCTCAGCCTTCTCTTGTGGAGGCTGAACAGGTTCAGGTCCCGTAGCCTCTCCTAGTAGGGCCTGCCCTTCTGACCCCTGATCATGCGGGTGGCCTCCTCTGTACCCTCTCCATGCTGGCCACATCCCTCCTGAAGTGCAGCGCCCAGAACTGGATGCAGTACTCCAAATGCAACTTGACCAGTGCCGCATAGAGGGGGAGGATCACCTCCTTGGACCTGCTTGAGATGCATCTGTGGATGCATGACAAGGTACAGTTGGCCTTCCTGATCGTGTCCTCACATTGGCAGCCCGTGTTCATCTTGGAGATCAACAGGTTACTATGCTGGATTTGATTTTAAGGGCTGCAGTGTTTCTGCCAATCTCAGTGACCCACCTTTAAGTATGGATGCACAAGATCTTGGTTTAGGATGATGGATTGCTATTCACATCTATCACGGACCAATTTAGAAGGCATTGCTCCCATCACAAGTCACATCAAGGGTATGGAATATTTTCTGGGAATTTTTTTTAAAATAACCGCTAGCTTAATATCTGGATTGAAATTGGGAGACCTCCATTGGATTGTATGGCATTTATGGGGAACTCTGTATCTAATAATGATTGAAATGGAAGTTATTTTATTCAAATTAATAACTCTGTTGAGAGCCAGTCACACCCTGCCCTGCATTGGGTATAGGCAGATCTAATAATTATATCTGATCCCACTGGCAAGTCTGCAAGTGTAGCGATACATACTGCAGCCAGGTTCATTCAGGGTTAAAATCAGGGCGACATAACTCACCTGTCCTGCTCCACCCCCATGCAGACATCACAGTTAGATGGTAACTACCAATGCACACTCCTAAACAGCAGCTCCTCCTCCCCTTCTGAAGTGGTGAAAAGGCACAGCTGTTGCCTGCCTGCTCCCTGAGGCCAACACCCACATCATGTTGCAGTAAGCCATTACCATTCAGGACCTAGCTCCTTAACCCAGGAGTCATTTTGCATGAGAAAGGGAAAGGAGAGGCCCTTTTCTTGGAACAGCTGCTGAAAGCCAGAAAAGCACAGTTCCCACTACCTTGAAACCTGAGGCAGGGCCTCTCTACAGCACCAGATATTCTCAGGTGCAGGAAGGATGTTGAGCGTGAGATATACTGAGCACTGGTCAGGCAGATGACAGACAAGAGCCCCAGCAAATGCTCCCTTGGCAAAGGATTTAATTTTCTAAAAGGTTTAATCCCTGTTTTTTACCTGGCTTGTTCATTAAGAATATTAATTACTGCCCTGCTGAGGGAAGGCTTACCTCTGACTGCTGCAAACCCCACAACACCGGGTCCCAAAGACTTGCACTGAGAGCTGGTATGAGACTTTTGGAGCAAGAAAAAGGAGCTGTATCAGAGCTCTGATTCTTTGTCCCTGGAGCTCAAAATCCACTTCTATATAGGTCGGGGTAGGACCCCTTTTTTGGATCCTTTCAGGGGCTTATCCCCACTCCTGCTTTTGTGCACGTCTTGGACCCTGGACTGATGAACATCCTCTTCCTGCTCAGCTCAACCCTGAAATGCTTAGAAGTTTTTGATTAGGCTTTTGCTCTGAAGTCTCAGCTTCTTGAGAGAGGGTTCAGTTCTAACCTCTGGGTCCTGGCATGGGAGGCTGGCTGGCCATGAACACCTTGCCATTTATAGAACCTGTAAAATATGCCTTCATGCAGAGAAACCTGGATCTAGGCTGCGGCTGACAGGACCGTCCTTCCTGCCACACTAAAGGTGTGGAAGGAACAGCAGTCCAGAAAGCATGTATTGAAGCGGCAGGTGTCTGAGTGGTTGAACCCACCATACAGGCAGGACCTAATCCAAAAGCAGAGGAGAATGAGAGAGAGGACCATTTCCAATTGAACAAAAAAGGAATGAAAGTTTAAGCTATACAGCAACATGGCCAGGAAAACTGAAACAAATGTCAATTCATTCCATCACCAGAGAAAGAAAACCTGACGGGGAGGACTTTATCCCTGAAGTCTCCAACACCACTGGAGCACCTCCAAATTGCTTGGGTGGGAGAATTAACCCCCCAGTGATGAACATGGAGAGAAGCTGCACAACACTTTACAACATCACTTGAACCTGGACATTGATTTTTAATGAATATTCATAACCAAATCAACAGCAATAAATACTTGCTTACCAATCAGCTGGGACAATGCTAAAAGACTTGCCTACATCTTATCTAGCTTTCTGCACACCACTCCCCTCTACTGCAGCCCTCTCTTCTGCTGGTTAAGGCTGGTTGATAACCTTTATTTCTAATAAAATCATCATACACACATTTTGAAAAGATCCATGCTTAAGTAGGACGCTGATTTTCAAAGTGTAAATACAAGTACTGAAATTCTAGCCTCCTGGGGCACATCCAGATGAGAACGCGTGTGCAGTCTGCGGTGCTGCACACGCCACACACTCTGCCACTTCAAACAACAAAAGATTAGTTGCTGCAGTCAACTGAACAATAAGCAGTTCACTTTAGAGCTCAGTGCAGGCACTTGAACAACGAAGGCAATGCGAGGCCATTATGAACTCCATAATAACATCAAAGGCCTATTTTATTAAGTTCTTACACAGGTGCAAAAATGTCTGAAAAAGAAGGTGCATCAACACTCCACTACCTATTCTTTGGTCATAATGCTACTGCTGCTTGTGTCCTGTCACCATGATCAAACTTGAGTCCAAAAACAGGCACATAATTGCTTAATCTACAGCATTAGTGAGGTCCACATTGGTGCATGGTTCCCCCATATGTGGGCAGGCCGGGGTAAGTGTTCTATAGCCTGACATTTTCCTCCACGTTCACACATAATATTTGTCTCATTAGGAATATCCCCACAGTTGCATGTTAACTTTAGTCTGACCGACCCCTCCTCTCAGAGGTGGTCAAGTCTTCATGAGGGACAATCAAGCTCTGCACCTGCCAAGAGCTGCTGGGCAGTTCTGATACTCACCCCAACTCCCTCTTGGGTTACCTTGTCATGAATGTGGCTGTCAGTGTTTCATCCAGCAGCTGCGTTGTACAAAGGAAACATTTCCAGGACTTTAATCTACAGGAAGCCGCAACATGGCCATGCAGTGAATGCCTTATCTTCAATCTGCCCAGTACATTCTGTTTTCCTTGCTACTGCTCTCCTGATGTCTGCGGGATAATACTGGTAAATGGAGACTGTTGACACGCGTTGGTTTAAGGTATCCAGGAATACATTTGCAACTTCCATTCAGCACAGAGTCTAGCTTCTTTGCACGTGCCAATCTTTCCCAACCTGGAGATGCACATTTAGCTGCTGAATAACCAAGTGCCAGGGCAGTAGTCTGTAACATTGTTGGATGGGCCCCCCACTTGGCACTGATGAGTTTCTTTGTTGTTCCAGGAACTAACTTTGCACTTTGTCTTTTCCATATGCACTTTACTTTATCTGAAGGTGTGTGATCTAGTGTCACTCCATAGCAGACAGGATTCGGGCAGTGGGCGAGAGGTATCCATGTCAGCTTATACCAGGTCACTGACAAGTGAAGGTGGAAGAGATGAACCTGTGTTTTATTTGGATTGGCACATGGTTCATTTCTGATGTAACAGGCTGACAATGGACTGAGTGCTGATGTGATTGTGGTTTCAACCTGGTCAAAATTCTTAACTTTACAATGCTTAACTCAGGTTAGTTGTCTCTATTACTCGCACAGAGCAAAATATCTGGGTGTTAACAGTTGAAGTCCAGCCCTTGTGCTGTACAATAGCTTTCCTTTTTTTCCCCCAGTACTTTTTTAATGAAGAGCTAACACCAGATTAATTTTGACTGAGGAAGCAAAGCTATATTTGGAGTTAGAATCACAGTGTTGCAGAATGTTTAAGATTACCTGTCACCAATTTATCATACGGCTTTAGCAGGGGGTATAATGCTTTACATGGAGAGTACTCGGAGATAAAGACAGTGCCCTGCACTGCTGAAGGTTTCCGCGCAGAAACCGCGATGAGCCAGCAGTCAACATCATGAATCGCATAGTAGGATAGGTGGTCTTCAAGGACCCTGTTTCATTTCAACTACACCACAAGGGGAGAGAGCTGACAAAGCAGAAAGCAAATGGTGTTGCTGCTTAATATTAAAGTACTCAATTTAGATAAGGTAGCAGCTCAGTTTGGAATGGCACAGGTCAGTAATACACTAGTTTAAGGCCACAGCAGGTTTAGCAATACTTATACACTTCAGCAGTTTCCAACAGTCCTCATCAATGGGCCTACCCTCACTGGTCTTGGCAGCTGTGCATCCCGCTATGCTCTACTATATACTGTTTTCAGGTAAATGCAACTCTACATCCCTGTGTGCTGACTTGGGGATACACTGCAGACTCCAGTGAGTCTGAAAACATCCATACCCTTTTGAGGCTTCACATCATTATCTGGAAGGGTCAAGGAAGACTTCTAAGAGTCCAAAGTGCAGAAGCATTTTTATTTAAAACACTTGCAAAATTGAGATCAGGAGAATCAATAAGATGTTAAAAACTGAGTTACTGGTTCAGATGTCAGTAAGCACCTTTTAAGCATTTCCTAATAGGAAAACCACAAACAGCAAAAGGCCAGTTGCAATTCCTAAAAGGAAAATGCCCTCTCTTGGTAGTACAGAAGCATCTACAGACTTCGTAGCTTTACCAACTTTTTCTATACCAAAACTGCTTGTACAAAATGATCTTCAAAAGCCATCAGGCCTACTCCAAGGCTGAATGAGAAGGAATGGCAGTAAAACTGGGTAGTGTTCAATGGTCAGACAAGAAGAATAAAACCCTGGGGGTCATTATGCCAAATATTCTATTGCTAAATGGAGTCTGAGATGGTTTTCACACATACACACACACATACACCACTCCTTACCTTCAATCTGTGAGCTAAATTCACCCTCAGATACACTCTAAAACGTTATTTTCCCCAGCTTAGATGATTGCGGGATCTTGTTCCTCCCAGTTATCATAATACTGATACACAGACATGAATTTCTGAAAGACTAAACAGACTGGGGTACCAAGTTGGACGATCCCAGGTGGATGACCTGCGGTTATCATTGGTGGGACTGCATGATCCAACACAATGAAGATTCCAGGTCCCTGCACAAGCAGCTGGGAAGAATGAAACAAGCTATTCCACTAACAGCAAAATGTGTACTTACAGTTTCCTGGCAGTGAAAATTTAGTGAGGAAACATTTGTTGTATACACAATTAAAACACCCCTCAAAAAACAAAGCCCTCTTCCACGTACCAAATTCTGCTCTGCATCTTTTCAAGGGCTCCAAGTAATTTTATTTTAAAAAGCTAAGATAATTCAATTTCTTTTCCAAAATGACATATTATCATCACGTAAAATGACTACAGGATCTTTTGAAAGGAACCTAGTGTTTGACTGTAAATTACTTGTCTCCTCTGTAGGTTTTCAACAGTTACGGTGCAAGAGGACAGACAGTTACATACTACTGATGGTCCCCTCTTTAGTAAGATTGCTGAAGCTTACACTTAATAAGTGGGTGGAATACACAACTTCGTTAGAAATGCAACGTCCTGCAATGTCCCTCAGAATTACAACCAGCTAAAATCCTTCAGTTGTGAAGAAAACACTTAGCACATTAAAAAAAGCACAAACTCTTTTCAGTGCGAGAATGCCTGGGTAATGGGTAATAATTGTAGTGTATATGCTATTTCTTTTCTTTAAAAGGTTAAATACACAGCACCGTATGTAGGAGCCTTGGCACAAGGGCAAGTTTTCCTATTCTGTTCTGAGTCCATTTTCCTTATTTTAGAGACAACACCAAGTAAGTGTCCAGACTGCTACCGAGCAGCCTCAAGCTCCCCAAAGGCTCAAGTCTTACAGATCAGTCATGGCGGTTTGCACAGCATAACCAGTGGCAGCATTATGGACTCCTGCATTCTTCACATTGCGCTCATGGACAAACCGAGGGTAGTGTCCATCCACAGACTGGGTCGAGGGCCGGGCCCATGAGTTCCATGAGCTTCCACCACGTTGACATTGGTAGGCAGCATCTAAGGGCCTGCATCATTGGAGTGGGAAGGGGCACAGTTAGTAATTAGCAACAAACGGGGAATGGGACGGAAGACAGCAGCAAGCAAAAGGGAAAGAAAGAAGAACGATGCAAAAGTTACAAAAAGCAGCTACACCACAAAATGCTAAAACATGGAAGAATGGAAGGTGCAAATGCACATGCAATACACGACAGTGGAGTTTCAAGTTAAGCCCCCACTGATGCTGTCAGATGTGTGTCCTTCTGCTGAACCTTTACATGGGAAGTCAAGGCACCCCTTGCATACTGCATTTGAGACTGACAAATTGCTCTTCATCCAAGACCACATACAGGTGTTTTCTTGGTAGAGACTGCAATCGTACAATCGTTTATTCAATTTCTCCCAGCGGGAAAAAATGCCCCACCTCCTCCTGGGACAAAGATATTCCAGGGGTCAACCTGGAAAGTGAGAGAAACTTCCTTGCAAGAATGAACACTTGTATACTCTCCTCCTGGTCTGGTCCAAGCGGTGAGCAGCCCAGTGGGGCATAGCCCTCCAAGCCATTTTTCAGACTGGGGATCTCCCAGGCTGATCTGGGAGGGGACTGGAACACTCTCTGCTTCTCCTGCCTTCCCCAGGCTGGGATCCCCCCCGGGCCTGTGGAAGGCATGGAGAGCAGGGGAAAGGGGGTGACTGCAGGCTGAAAGCCTGTACTGCTCCCTCCTCTCCTGGAAAGATTCCTAGCGGTGAAAATCTCCCCTGCTAGAAATGAATGCCTGTTTGAACTTGAGGCCACAGAGTGCAAAGCTCTTTATATAAAGATGAGCAAGAATTACCCCCATTCTGCATGATGAAAGAACACACGTCTCTGATAGCAGCATTAAAGGGTTTAAATGACATCTCAATGTACAGTACAAACAAGCTATTGCATTCAACAGCAAGGTTAAAAAATAACACAGAAGACAGACTCTTAAGGCAAGAGGATAACAAGGAGGTGGAGGGAAAAAGTGTACCACAGAAATGGTCATCACAGTGAAAGAGGGAGTGTACAAATGTATCACATCATATTAATTGGGATTCACCAAAGAACTACAAGAAGTAGCTGATAATAGCTGTACCTGATCAGTACCAGAGTGTGACTGAGCACGGATCATTTCTGGAAAAGGCCAAGACTTGGAAAAACAGAGAATGTGTCTCCAAATTGGTTTATAAAACGCACAACATTTTTTCATAGAAGAATACAAAAATGACTATATACAGCCAGTGCAAATCTATAACTTGCCTGGTATTACGTCTTCAAAAGCTTAGGGTAAGTAACAGGACACAGCATTGCTAATTTTAAAGCACTGTCCTGACCTTTACATACATATACACAGAGGCCAAGTAGTATTAATATAGGAAGCAGTCAAGCTTGGGTACTGCATCCCTGGGCAGATAAGATAAGCAACCTAATGCCATGGTTTGATTTTAGAACACTTTGGTCACTTCTCACGAAAAGCTTTGATAGGAAACAAAGAACTGAAATGAGGCACTGTTCAGTACGGTCTTTGTCAGATTAGGAATCATTTATTTTAATTATCTGAGAGAGGCTGCAGGAAGATACCATCACAAAAGTCAGTGCGCTCTCTCTCATACACAAGCTATTCAAGTGAGCAAATTTCTAAAACAAACACCCTCTATTAAAGGGAGTAACTTTAGAGTTGGGCCATTAGTTTAACCAGAAACAAGTGGGAGCATTGTTGCTGCTCATCCACGTTGGCAATCAGGTACAGCTACAAAGCGTTCAAGTTTCATCAGTTCTTCTGTCCCAGTACGTCGGGTTTAACATTTCTAACCGTGCCAGACAATTAAGCATGCAGTGCATTAGCTGAAAGAGGTCATGAGCATTAAAGCAGGGAAGCAGAAGGAACATGCAGGATTCACAACGATTAGTGTTCACGGGTAGTCCTCCTTTAGAAAGGAGAGATTTATAGGAAAGGTCACTTCCGAGTAAGTTCAAAATGTTGTTCTTTGCAGCATGTATGGTAAAGAAATGACCCACTGAGGTTCATGGTCAGAATGACGGTTGGATATTTTGGTTTTCACGCTATTCCCCAGGTCAACTGTTCAAGGATCAAAGCAAAAACCAGCTCCCAGCAGCAGGTATTAAGACCGTGGCATTCTCCATAACAAGGAAACACAGTTGCCAGCTTGCTATTGCCTCCTCTCTTCTCTTACCTAAGCAGCAACTCCTTTAGTACAAAACCAAGCTAAAGACTGCTTCGATTTAGGGAGTCTTCAGCTTTACAGTTAATAATTCAGACTGCCAGGAGTCTATATCTGGTTTGCACAGTCAAGTGGGGGGGACCATTTTTGTACTGAGGATAATTAAAACCAACAAAAGGAAGTTCTTTTTCACACAACGTGCAATTAAAGTGTGGCGCTCATTGCCACAAGGTGTGGTAGAAGCTGCCACTAGCCAGATTCAAAAAGGGATTGGATAAATTCTTGGAGGAAAAGGGTGGGAGTTAGGGATACAGCTACTGAGCGTGGGAGTTAGGGATACAGCCTCTGAATCCAAACTTCCTAGACTTTAAATACCAGAGGCTGCAAGCAAGAGAGGAACAGTGGGGAAAAACCCCCAAAACCCTGGTCACCTCCAGTTTATTCTCCCTTTCAACATCCATTTTCTGCCCTTGCGTGACACGCGATATTGGGCAAGATGGACCTATGGTCCAGTAAATGGCAATTCTTACCGTCTTAGTTCTTAAATAATGGAGGATAGGGTTTCAATACCAAAGAGCAAAAATGCTGAACACTTTCCTATCTGACAAAGTACTTCCTAGGATCTGGCCTCTAATTTTTGCTGGTATTTGCACCTTTCCAGTTTAAAATTAAATGAGACATTTAAATCGGGAAGAGCTGCAGCTGTAGTAGAGCCAATCAAGGAATCTGCAAAGAACAATTCCCCGAACTATGCAGGTTGTTTGGATCCTAGCCTCCACCATTAAAAAGAAAAACCAGAACGGGAGAGAGAGGGAGAGATATGTCGGTATTTTACAGCTATCCGTGGACAAGAACTTTTTAAAGGAGGACTTTTCCTAATAGGAGCCAAATCGGATTCATGCAGAAACAGGCCAACTGAAGGTAGAGGGAGGTTTAGAAAAGAAACCTGTCAACAGCACCAAGACACTAAGATTTCAAGACACGAAAGTTGTGATCCTCCAGCGAGACACGTGCGTTCCAGCAAGACATTCAATTAACCCCATTTCCAGCCGGCGATACCCTTATGTAGCACGCATGGTTGACAACCCAGCTCCAAACCGTTCTTTATTTCCCAACCCTAATAGTGCACTCCTTGCCACTAAGGAATACCTTACCACAGGAGGCAGCAGAGCTTTTTAGTCAATATGTTAAGACCATTTTGCCAAGAGAAAAAGACCCCCTGCTTCTAATGCAATTACAATAATTATTAATATTTTACCTAGCTAGTTTCACTTTCTTCTGATCAGACAGTGTAGTGCATTCAAAGACAGTTTATCTTGTGGTACACTAGGTTAGGTAACACAGAGGTACATTTTTTAAACTGTAACCCTGCAATCCCCTCTTCCCCCTATTCCCTACCCCTGTCAAGAGATGTTTCCTTCTGTAGCAGCTGAATCTGGCAAGGAAGCCTCGATGCATTGACCGTGTCTGCCAGAAACAAGGTTCAGGCTTTTAAATCCTGACACATGCATACTAGGATCAAAACTGCAAGAGATGGACTGTGAAGTTTTACGCTTTTGAGCAGAAGTTTCATGGATGCTACTTAACTTTAGATCTAGCATCATAAAAAACCCAAGTAGAGCTGTTTGGAGCTGGAGTCGCATGTTTCAAATGAAGGCGTTACCAGTTTCTAGCAAGCACCTTGCAGTTAGACCAAGTGAATACAAAACAAAATCATACTGAGAAGACGGCAAGAAAAGGTACAGCCACCTTTCACCCACCACCACCAGGAAGAGATCGACGGACCAGTGAGATCTCACCACAGACAAGCACAATTTCAGTTACTAGGCAAATCAAGGGCAAAAGAAAGAGAAATGCCATTTGATCATGAGTTTTGACTGAAGTTGAAATACAATGCAGCAAATACAAAGAATTATCTTTCCTCTTTATATCCAAGATCCACCACATAGATTAGGTATTTTGAAAAAATCAAGATACATTCATTTCATTAAGCTATGAGGACTAGGCATTATCCATATTTGCATAGCTCTGCCTTTCATGCCTTTCAAGACGAATTGCAGCAAAAGAGATTCAGATTCAGCCCCAGAGAAAAAGGGGCTTCTCTGTGGAGGGCTGAAACAGCTTAGTATAAGAGCTTTACATCGGCGTCAATTTATCACTGCTGCTCTTCAGTGTGCAACAGAAATTAGAGTTCCCTTTCCAAGATCCAAGGAAGACATAATGAAGTTACAAATGGCCACGTAGGACATGATGGGCTTGAATTCAATGAGCACCACGAGCAGACATTTTAAGTGAAGAGATCAAGCTCTTATCAACCATTTCAGTCTCCACAAACATAATCCTCCTCTCTCATTTACCCATGTCATAAGACTTCTGGAAGAGACCCAGAAAGCCTCTGATTTGTGGTGTATGTACACTAAGGATCTAGACAGACACCCACATGACTCCCCTTGGGCCTCATGACCAGGCTCCGGGTTATCAGGACTGTGCTGGCTGACGAAGGCAAAACGACTTCCTCCACGATCAGAAAATGCTGCTGCAGCCTCCACCAGTGGGAGTCACTGCTAGGCAACAGCAAGTCCTCCAGGAGCTGAGCCTGTTGCCTCCACAGCACACCCAGCCTGGGCTCAAAGCAGTGTTCCTATCATGTCATTACTCATGTGGCCCACGGCTAATGGCTAATTCTTGTTAAAGGCAGAATATGAATAGCTTATCTAAGAGCAAACCGACTAGATAAAAGTATTTCAATAATGCATAAGCAGCAACCTTCCCGTTGCAAAGCAAAGCAGAACATACCATGACTTGTCTTGCTGGTTGGCTCCGGCGCTCCGAGGCAGGTTTTCTATCTCCACCAAGACTGGGCCAGAAGGAGCTGTCCTTACCACAGGCAAGGCTGGCTTTGCATTCCAGCTCTTGGGAAACAAAACAATCAAGTTACTTTAACACTTTGCTGCATGAGGACGAAGACACACGAAGAACAGTCACACAACACTTCTCATGCCCAAGCACAGGACTAGACAAGCCTATTCCCTTAGCGAGCTCTGCTCCACTGAAGATGCATCTCCACAGTCACACTGGATTCCCTGGGACTGTGAGACAGCTGTCGCTTGCTGCCTCTCTTTCCTATCATGGATGGCTTGGGTGCAGCAATGATTCTCCTCTGAGTAGCTTTGCAACAGCAATCCATAGCTTTGCACGATAAAGCGTAGATTGCTTCAGTGAAGTCTACTTGCATCCCACAACCCCTCAAATGGCACTGAAGCATCAGTGCCAAATGGAAGTAGGCTGCCTTGCAAGTGGAGTGAGTATTTATGAACATGGACTTGCTTGAAATTGTTGTTTAAATAGCCCGACAAAGCCCCTGCTAGTGTCCTGTCTGCTGGGATCAGTTCTGCTGTCTCCACTGAAGTGGTCCGAGGCATTCCCACTGGAGAGCCTATGAATCAGGAACCCAAACTGCACTGATGCATCATTTTGCTTACTGGAATGGGAAAAGGATATCTTTTGGAAATGGCTGTTTTCAATGACAAGGCAGAGCCTACACATTTTTTTTTTTTGGGGGGGGGGGGGGAGGGGGGAACGGGACGACACCCCCCCCAAAGTTCTTGAAAATGTTAGATATTGCAGATAATGTAAGCTGCAAATATACACACCCTTTTAGAAATAACAGCAAAATACAAAACTAAGAAAAGACCGAAGCAGAACTGCTGAGCAGCAGACCTGATTCTTCCTTTGACTACAATATACAGTAATAACAACATGTTTTGGGCTGCTGCTACACTCCCATATCTTGCAAAGCTAATTACTTTATGCATAATTTAATAATTACATGTTGGAAGAGGGATTCTCTCTCCAGCTGATTAGCTAAAATCCTCCATGTGAAGTTAACCAATCCCAGTTATAATTTAGTAGCTAAAATAAAAGACTAGCTTAAAGCTTAACTTCAAAGAGAGTCAAGGAAAACACTGAGGTAGAAAAGGTTAGAAAAGGACCCCAAACTATCAAAACCAAATAAAGCTTCAGTGGTCAGGAAAATGGTTTTTGAATTGAATAAAACTGACTTACTTGTTGTGATCCATTATTTTGGTTTACAACATTATTTGGAATGCTGAAAGAGAAGAATAATTTAAAATCAGAATCTTTAGGGCACAAAGCAAACATGCTTATAATTTTGTGGGTTATCAAAATGCCAAAGTTTTTCAGGCAGTATGAGTTAAATAGAGGTCTTTTTAAAGTATTTAAAAACAGCAAAAATTCACTATCCAAAGGAAGCTTAAAATTTTATACTAGCCTTGTTTCAGTGTGATTGGGGTTATCACAATTGATTTGTTCAGACTGAGAGTTCACACTTTTTCCTGTTCCTCTGGCCTGATTTCCTAATTTAACTAAACATACCTTTGATGCAAGGCCCAGGCAAAAGGAACATTTCTGTATACTGCAAATTTTGTCCAATTGTTGTAAAGCAGTGATGTTCAACCTTCAGCACAGGGGCTGAATCCATTGCACAGGGTCATTTTATTCAGCACAGGGGACTCCCCATGGGTACAGAAATTCGGTGGCAGATGAGCAGGGGTAGGGACAGCATTATTTGCTGTGGCTCTGGGAGCTCTTCCAAGCATGAGGCCTGTGGACTAACCCTGTGCTCTGACCCCATGCTGGATCTCGCCCTTGGACCAATCCCACCCACAGGATCTGCAGAACAGCCCCACGCCATTCATTCAGCCTCCAGGGCCAGAAGAATGACCAGCACGGCTCTACAGCAACATTTCATAAACCTATTTTCTGTACAGGTTCCAGCTGACTGAACAGCGATGAGTCTAGAGTCATGCCACAACCAAGGCCTGCAAAAAATCAAGTTAGCTCCCTCCTCCCCTGAAAAATCATATTTTTTTATAATTACACATAGATGTGTGTGTGCATGCATGTGCACTTTGAGTTCTTTTATTTGCCTTGAAGGTTTCTAATCTGCACTCATTTAACATTTTCATGATTTTCTCCACAAGAGCTAGTTTAATTAAAAGCAGTCTAACGCAGGCAGGCAGCTCTAGAAATCTGGGCTTTAGAAAATACTCTAAATGTCAGCAATATTGAACCAGCACTTCAACTACCATCTATTTAGGTTGGAGATGGATGCAACTATGGTACAGAAGGGAAGCCAGAGGGGATGGGGATTTAGTCTCAGACAAGCAATTCCCACAGGGTGGAGTTGGACAAGGAAAAACAACAACAAAAACACATGCAAACAAGGTGTGAACAAACATTTTTTCCAATCCCTAGTTCAAAAAACA